>NC_046966.1:5084462-5439462 GCF_009769545.1 Cyclopterus lumpus | reverse complement strand
GTCGTCGTCGTCATCGTCCTCCGGGACAAAGATGTCGTGCTCTTCCAAGAGAGCGGCAAAGTTCTTGCTGATCAGAGTTCCCACGTACAGGAAAGGCACCACCACTGCCGTCATGCGGATGAGACCAAATGGTGTCTGGAAAACATCAGTGGTGGGTGGGGGGGAATAATCGAAACCTTTAAGTGATATTTTATTCCTAAACAACAAAACTGCATTTACATACATGTTAAAAGTTCGAAACTGAATTTTAAAGTAGTTTTTAAAATCGGAAACATTTTTGATTTAGGCACAATATCAACTGACGTAAGTGGCTTTATCGTGGGTCCTGTTTTACCTCATTTCTAACTCAAGGCCCTGTTTTGAAGAGGTCCCGTGTTAAAGGCCTTCATTATCTCTGGGCATGTTGCTACATCATTGCCCTTAGTCACATTATCCACAGCACATCATGCACCAGATAGTATTCTAGCAGAGAAAGATAGAAAAAAAATGGTGGAGAGAATGGGCGGAATGTGGTGGTTACTGGGAGCCCATCAACTCATTTTTGTCCTGAGGCCCCAGAGACAGTTTATACGGCCGTGAGTTGAATCATTCCTAATGTGACAACATATTTCTTTCAATCTGGCTCTTCGTGGTGGCCTTGAGGTGGATTTCCCCAGATGTGTTCCATTTATATTACATTATCATTAGAGGGCCAGTTACGGACAACGTTAACTGTATAGTCGCTATTCTGGATAGAATTGAGTGCAGAGGCAGTTTTATTCGTATTGGACATCAATATAGTTCCAAAAAAAGACGTGTTGGTGTAATATAACGGTATACGTTATACACACATAATGTATTATTATTTGTATTGCTAACGTAAAATGTCCACAATAAATACCGACTTGAATTGATCAAATAAGTCAGAACTACTTCCTGAAATACATCTTACGTTCGTGTAAACATTCGCTCATTGGCTGACTTGACTAACCCAGCGCGTCTCCTGCCTTTATATTCGCTACAGCGCCTGTCAATTTAGAATTAAGTCCCGCCTCCGCTGTCAGTCATATTCCTTGTAGGTTTTTCGCTCGGTAACCAAAGCAGAATAAAACTCACTTTATCCGGTTTCGGTAAGACTGCCCCCGACGACGACGATACCGCGGTCCTGCTTTGAGTCGTCTTGGATATGTTCGATGTTTTCGAGCCGGTGTTACGGCTCACTACCCCCGCATTTCTGGTGAAAAGTCGCAGCGGGAGCCGCAGTATGACCGTCGCCATTTTTTCCTCAGTAATGTGATAGAGGGTGACGCCTCTGGAGGAGGCACTGGGAGGCACTGGGCGCGGCTTGACGTTTGACCAACAGTAATAAATAATTTCTATGCATCAATTGCCTTTACCAGTTATATACGGCAAACATCTGTCTCTGTGTTGTGGTTACCTCATTCAAATTCATGTTGCTCAATAAAATGCAAAAACAACAACAATGTACTGACAAGAAGTACAAAAAAACAATGAAAACAGTGCAGTGAGGAAAATCATCCAATAATCGAAGTTTATGTTAAAGATACAAACTAAACAAATTCACTTTAAACATTGAAAGTCTTCAAAGGTTTTGTTAAGTTTTGACCTCGACAGTAAGAGAGTGGAGCCAGTCCATTTATGTTTGTGGTTGATACATTTACTCAGGATCATTGTATGGTGTAAACTGGTCACATCCACCCCACTAGCCTTAAGAAACAACTTCACATAAAATCTCTCAATCTGTGCATGAGTCTTACTGATTAAACTATGCATATCCACCCAAAACACATGGCTGTAAGCAAAGTGACTACAATAAATGAAAAACAAGCATACATTTAGTTTATAGTCAAGTTTAACCAAATCAACACTTTATTTTCGGGCTGATGTTGACGTGAAGGATAAGCTAATTCTTTAACTTGACTACGAGGCTATTTACATACACCAAGCCTTTACCACTGTATCGCCAAGTATTGACCACGATAATGTCACTCCAGGAAATGTAATGTTTCGGATGTGACCAGGGCTGGAGCTCCCACTGATGACGCAAGGCTTATTATCTCAGTATTTGTTTTCTGGGAACATGGGGTTGAACAACAAGTTTACATTCTCCAATTACAAACATTCACAAGGTAGATGCTGTATAGGCTAATTCAACTAGACTTATTTAAAAGGGACTATCGACACGGCAGCAAAACTAAATAATTCTGCATACATAATTGGGGAAGGGGGTGCACTTAAGGGGGACTTGAACTCATTACTAAAGTATTTAAAAAATTAAGCATGATTAGTACATTTCTCAAGGGATTCGCTCACCATTTCTGTTTGCAAAATAGACTTATCTAGAAAATCCAAAGCTCAAACCATGAGCAATAAAACAGCTAGTTGTATATAGACTATCGTTTTTATTCCAGATTAAGTGTCTGTGTGGACAGGAAGGCTGTTTATGTCAGCAGGAAATGTCCAATTAAAAAATACAAACAATGTAAAACTAGATAAATAATGTATTTCAAATACTGGTGAGGTTTATAGACATGCCACCATTCATATGTACGGTATTAAAATACCCCAAAAATAATATTTCCGAACATTTTGACGTTTCAGTGAGGTGTAGTAACGTCACTAAACCGACAAGCGCGCAGGACTGACTGCAGCACTTCCTCGAGGCGGAGAGACGAGAGCGCGCTCCGCGGCGACGCGCACGGAGGGGAAGTGGAAAAGGCGGAAGAAAGGACGTTGAATAAACTTGCCAACTTCTAGCCGACTGGCTAGAAATACAGTTAGAGGCCATGTTACAGAGAAACTGGTGACTTACTTCTACACAGACTCAGTTTGCTAACCCACCGCCCTGTCTACATTCAGTCACCGCTCTCTCAGCGCGACACACGACACGACTGCGGGACTCCAGTTTTCAAACAGACGTTGTTCAACCGACCCGAAGCCATCCACCGTTACAAACTCACACTTAGCCGCTGTTAAAGTGCTGCAATAACCCGCCAGTTGCACCGGCGGTACACACAACCGGCTCGCGGGCTCCGCGGGAGTCGGGCTTTTTTCCTCCCTGTGGGAAAAGTTGTCCGCGGTCGGTGGAGGTGCCAACGAGGCCTGCAGTCAGGAGGCTGCATGTGTGAAGACCGTTGCTGGCGAGGAGTGACTCACGCAACGTTAGCGCCGACGCTCTGAACCATGTCGGCCCAGGCACAGATGCGAGCGATGCTGGACCAGCTCATGGGGACGGGGAGAGACGGTGAGCGCGGCTGGCCGGCCGGCCGGCCTGCCAGGGTTGAGACCGGCGCCCGGTCCGAGCAGGACGGGAGTTTAGTGTTGTTGCTACTAGCATTAGCCGGGAAGCTAACCGATACGCCAGTCGGTGTGTGGCATGCTTTGCAAACAGAGCTAGCTAACATGAGGATAGCTAGCCGGCTAGCTACCTGTTGTGTTTGAGTCAGAGTGTAAATGGCAAGTTGTTGCTAACATCCTCTACTAAATAACAAAAACAACCATTACTAACACTGTATTTAATCCTGGTCCGTGTGCTCTTTTATCCGTGGCTCCCTTTCTTTCCACCAGATGTTGTCATTTTATCAGACTATCTGAGCAGTTAACTTTTAGGATTTACTGGCAAGATGACTCGTTCATGGCAAGTCTGAACCTCCGTGATCTTTAGTACGTATCATGCCACGTTTTCGTCTGTGCGCTGGCTGACAAGTGCTCTTGTGGTTTTCTTTTTCTAAAGGAGATACCATGCGACAGAGAATCAAATTCACAGACGAGCGAGTCTGCAAAAGTCACCTCCTGGATTCCTGTCCTCATGACATTCTGTCTGGCACCGTGAGTATCATGTTCACACACACGCACATGATCATATATCATACGGTGCAGTCAGAAAGAATTACGACCGCTGTTATCTCTTTTTTGTTGTTGTCCTACTCCAGCACATTGAACTAAAAACGGAACGTTTAGGTTGTGCACAGTGGAGGACACATCCGATCCCCATTCAAATGTTTCACTGTCTTAGGATGAGATGGAAGGCATTAAGCCCTGATGCTGAGAAGGGAGGATAGCCACACTACAAGCCTGACATAGCATCAGTAGGAACCGTTTTAAATGTCGGCTGCGGTCTGGTCCACAGATTTTAGCCTGTAAACAATGTCATGTTTAACTCGTCCAGTCACTTTTTGTCCTTTCAAATTGAGACTGTAAATAAAGTGCTACATTTGTAACACCATTCATCAAAATGTGAACACAAACACCCTTGAGTTAAAGCAGAGTCAACACTTTAATCACTATTCAATATGGAGCTGTACGAAACAAATACAAAAAGTTGCTTGTGTGTCAATGCTTTGTTAGTGCGCTGTTCGTAAGCATATAGAAACCCAGTCGGTGTCAACGGCCTGGTTGTGCAGCTCTGATTCAGAGGAAATCACGTTTACACTCCCATATGTGAAATGTTCTCAGACGGGATGACGTTTTAACATTATGGGAATTATTGGAACGACAAATGTCAAGATGAGTGATGACGCATACAAAAGCTGTACGTAGATGTCTTTTCTGTTTTCTACAGAGAATGGATCTGGGAGAGTGTATGAAAGTCCATGACCTGGCCCTCAGAGCGGACTTCGAGATTGCCTCTAAAGAGCAGGAGTACTTCTTCGAACTTGATGTGAGTAATACACACACACACCCTAACACCCCATCATTTACTGCTCTCAAGTGAGACAAACTCTGGCTTTATGTGTGCGTCTCACACTTCCAAGTAAATCAAGAGTTTGGTCAAAGTGCTGCTGTGAAATTGTGACAAACTGCATGAGAAGTTGGTCTAGTTTAAGCAGCATCAAGGAAACTAAATAGTCTGTGGTCTCAGAAGGTTTCATAAAGGAGAAACAGCAGATCTTTCGTGAACAGATGTTTTGAGAGGAATTTAGAAGAGTTTAATCTGGTAAATTTGTATATCTGACAGACGAAAACTAATTTCATTTGTGTGTTTTCTCGCAGGCTGCCGAACACCTCCAGTCTTTCATCGCTGACTGCGACCGCAGGACCGAGCTGGCCAAGAAGAGACTAGCAGAGACGCAGGATGAGATCAGCGCTGAAGTGGCAGCAAAGGTGACACAAACTTACAGTCTTCTTTATGAAAGCTGTGCTCTTTATGACGGGCAATACATTGTCTCCTGGGGGAGTGGAAGGGGGGCACACATTCACACCACCTGTTATCATGAATCTGTGCAAAGTGTGTAGAGATAAACGTTTTCTCCCTCTGTCTCTCCCGCTGTGAAAGGCTGAACGTGTCCACGAGCTGAACGAGGAGATCGGGAAGCTGCTGGCCCGGGCGGAGCAGCTCGGGGGCGAGGGGAACGTAGACGAGGCCCAGCAGGTGCTGGAGATGGTGGAGAAGACTCGAGGCTTGAAGAAAGAAGCAGAGGTCAGAAAGTTGATAACTACTTTGTCGTGACTAGTTTGTTGTTTCAGAATAATAATTAAAATATTTATTTCAGACTGAAGACATATTGTTTACTAACTATGACATAATAATAATAATAATTAGCGACCAAAGGCAGTAAAACACATGACATAAATCTGTATTCTGCGGTCGCTATTAAACATAAGTTAAGTGTTTTGTTTTTATTGCGTGTCAGTACTTTAATTCCAGCTCCACGGTCTCATAACCTTTTGTCGTTGCAGGATGTGTACAGAAACTCCATGCCCGCCTCCAGCTTTCAGCAACAGAAACTCAGAGTGTGCGAGGTGTGCTCTGCCTACTTGGGTCTTCACGACAATGATCGTCGTCTCGCCGACCACTTTGGGGGCAAACTGCACATCGGGTTCATTGAAATCCGCGAGAAGCTTGAAAAGCTAAGGGTGAGCACTGCAACAGAATTACATTTAATCTACACGGTTATTGTTTAATGAGAAATCTTTAGTTGTATGTCCATTTGTTGTGCTATGAATCGGGTGTTGTTTTCAGTTCTGTTCTCTATTTTTGTTTTACCCAGAAAGCGGTTATAGAAAAACAAGAAAGAATGCGATCGAGAAGGCGAGAGGAACGCGAAAAAGATGACGAAAAGGAACGACAGTGGGAGCTGGAGCGGGAACAGGAGAGGGAGCGGGAGAGGGAAAAAGAGAGGGAGCGAGAGCGCGAGAGAGAACGGGAAAGAGAGCGTGAATGGGAGAGGGAGCGCGAGAGGGAGAGGGAGCGTAGGAGGTAAGGACTGGTCCGATCTTCGTTGTCGCTGCGTACAAAAGGAAAAAGCTCGGCGTCCTGTGTAAACTGTATTGTGCTCCTGTCTTAGGTCCAGATCTAGAAGTGGAGAACGATACAGGTATGTCGCTTTCAACCGAATCGCTCTGTGTTTGGTCCTCGTCAGAGTGACGTATGACTTCACAAAATCTACAGATGTGTGTGTAGACATATACAGACGGTATACTTAAAACACCTCGACATCACATTGGTGTGTATATTCCAGACAAGATTGGCATGTTGTGGTTTTATAGTGTCTTTCATTATATCCGGTCCTTTTTTCAGTATTACAAAATATGAACACAAACTTACTTGAAAAAGTTGTGAGATAGTTGGCAACTATTTTAATTATCGATGAATCTGTTTGTATAAAGTTCTCTCATTCAAGCTTCTTCAATGTGAATATTTTCTGGTTTCTGTACTTTTTCCATAACAGCAAAATGAATATATTTGAGTTTGTGTATCAAGGATTAATCAAAGAATCTTTAGCATTAATCTAAGAATCTTTAGCTTATAGCAGTGCAGCTAGCTTTTTTTCCCTTTTGATTTAAATCTCAAAATCTGTCTTTCTCCTTAAAACCAATTTCCTAGGGAGGGAGGCACCTCGACTTCGTCCTCCCATCGCTCAAGACGCCACCACTCCTCTCGTTCCAGAGAAGAAGGTGGCGACCGGGATCGGGAGAGAGAGAGAGAGAGAAAACATCGACACAAGGAGCGGCATCGCTCGCGCTCCCACTCCCACAGGCCCAAGAGGAAGAGGTGCAGCTTTTATCCTTCTGTCCTATTAGAAACTGTTGAACATTTGGCCACAATTATCTGCCATTTATTAAAGTAAAATAATTAAGTGATCATGAATATATTATTAATGTGTAGTTCAGCTCTAAATATTTATTTGTTTATGTATCTGATTTTAACATCACTACTGTTGCTTTAATGCAACAGCCACTGACTACCATCCAAGAATTAAAAATATAGTTTTACAAAGTTGTGTTGTACTTGAAATGTATCCAGTTTTCTCATAATGAAATTTTACTTTCACCCCACTGGTCTGACTTGCTCCCAGATATGGACAACTTTCTTTCAAATAAGGGATACCAAGTCTTTGATGTTGTGCTGGAAGCGCATGTCTCATAATGACTATGATGCTGAATCTGTTAGCTGATGAGTTCCCCTCCCCCTTCCCAGGTCTTCTGGAGACAGATCATCTCCCACTCGCGACGGAGAGCCCTCGCCGCCTCAAGAGATGACCAGACCGAGCGCAACAGGAGAGGGCTGGCGTGAGGACAGGCCGGAGTACGCCGACTGGGAGGGTGGGGAGAAGCCCCCTCCTGCGGATACGGCCACAGCCAGGCCCAGGGAACGGGAGAGATCCCTGTCATACGAGCGAGACCGGCGCTCCAGCTCTGAGGAGCGAGAGTCCGGGGAGATATGAACAGGGGTGGACGCCTCCGAAGTCTTCGATTTGGATACATCACTTACTAAAAGGAGCATGGGGAGACGAGTGTGTGTGTGTGTGTGTGTTGGTGCGAATGTGTGCGCGCGTTCATGGTAAATCGGGACGTGTGTACATCAGTGGGGGTGGACACTTAACATGGGTATGAGGGAACAACTTCTGTGGTGGCGGTGAAGGAAAACATGCAAAACCAACTTTTATAAGTCTGAATTGTGGAAGCAATGTAGTCCTTTTTTTTTTTTTTTTATGCCATCTTGTCGATTCTATGTACAGTTATTCTGACCGTAACGAGTGAGCTATGAGACGGCAGCTCTACGTTGAGTCTCTCTTTAGTTTTTTGTTTTTATTAATCATTACGTTGGAACCGTTTCCTGTTGCTTAACAATCTGTCGGTCTCAGTGGCTGCGGGTTCGTTCACACAGATTTGACTCATTAAATGTGGCGTCCCGGGCAGTAGTGTCTGAAAATGAGCTGTGAATGACCGAAGGCACTTCTGATGTTTGTCTTTGATTTGCTGCCTTCAAGCCATAACAATCTCATTTGGGAAATCCGAAATATATCCCAGAGCCTGCCTTTAAATTCCGGATGCAGTGATGAGCTCATACTACTTAATAAACTCACTTGTGTCCCCCCCCCCCCCCTCGAAAGAAGTCATCCAAATAGTTCCACTCAGTTGCTGACATGTGAATGCATATAGATGCATATTTACTTACCGACACGGAAAGACCCAGGGACTCCTGTTTGCTGTGATACAACCTGGATGTACTGGGGGAATCCACTTTGCTGTGCCACCATTACGTGAATAAAATGTTCTGCTTCTATTCAAATGCAATGTGTTTATACAAATTTGTCTTACCACCCGTTTGTGCAGAAGATTTTGCACAAATTAGGCATTTTGTATTATTTATGATACAACTTAGGTGTTTGTGGTTGGTGTCAGTTTTCTCGCACCTCTTATCTTTTTAATAATTGTATTTTAGCTTTTTGGTCCTGTCATTTATTACTAGTACAAAAATGAATCTAAATGTTAAATAGTTTGGCAATAAATAATCCTACTTAAAAGACCAGAAATGTATTTCATTGTAGGATCATGGCTCGGGAAGACTTAGAAATACTGTTTTAAATACTACATAATAAAACATGTATTTAAAGTTAAAAACAAGTAATCATTATGCATATAATATATATATTATAGGATTATAATTAATGATACGTTATTGTGTAAGCATCACTGAAGTTGCAGCTTGTGATGGTCTAACTACTTTAAGTACAGCATTAATAATCTGCAAAGCTAGCTAGTTTTAAAAAATTGTGAATTTAAAAATTACAATATTTGCCTCCAAAGAGATGGAGACTTAAGTACATAAATACATTTTTGAGGTACTTAATATTTTACAGAAGTACAGCATTTTGCTCCAAAAGCCCAATCGGTACTCAGGACTGCGTAACACCCAGCGCCCTGCAGGGGGCAGGAAAGAGCGGCGTTTGTTGTGGGATAAAACGTCATTACGTCGCCTGCCGATGGGGAGAAAACGTCTTGACGTCAGACGCACATTCGGAAAAGAAGCGCGACATGAGAAACGACCAGAGAGCTAGCCTCATTTATTAAGTCTCGTTTGCTAAAGCTTATGAAACGGGGGCCGTTTGTTTCAGGATGTCGCTGCTGAAGCCGTTCAGCAAGCTGCCGGGTTTGAACTCGGCGAACATCTTGGTGAGTTTGAGGTTGCCGAGAAGAACCGAGCTCGCACGAGGAGCTCCGAGGAGGGAGGCTAGCTCGGTGTTTTAAAGGGAGTGGACGGACCCGTTGAAAAGCAGAGACCGAGGTCTGTTCCGAGATGCTCGACTTGGATTCTTCTACTCATTCATGTAACGGGACATTTTGGTGGCAGATTTTCTAGTGTTTTACTCCACTAACGTTACACTTACTCGATGACTTTTAGCTCTATAGCTGTATATCAAATAATACTTTTGTACTTTTATTTAATGTAGTACTTTAACTTGTAATAGTGTTTTAACATTGTAGCATTGCTACTTTCAGTTGACTAAAATCATTTAGAATTTTTTTAATTGAGATTTCTTTTTTTTGCTACATACAATTAGTTTTACTCAAATGCAAATTGAATAACGTACACAAGCCATGTTTTTATATTGCATCCTCAGATAGAGTTAGGAGTTTTTTTTAAAATACTTCCCTTATTTCTTATGTTTGTGTCTGTGTTATCAGCCAGTTATGTGCTGACTTGGAGTGTTTTTCCTCCAGCTGGTGGAGAGCAAGGAGGAGTTTCAGCAGAGTTTGGCCGACGCTCTGGTGCAGGAGACGGCGTTCACTGTCAATGTGTGAGTACTGATGAGGCCTAACAAACTGCTGAGGTCAGCGGTTACATAGACGATATGGTCATTAAGCACACAACTGGAAACACCACCTGCTATCCTCAGGAGATGGTACCAATACCTGTATAGTGCCATTGACCGTGCATAGCATCCCCCCCCAAACAACCGGCTTGAGTTGTCTGACATGTGTCGTCTTTCCCATCAGGAGACTGGCCAAGAGTCTGCCTCTGCCAATGGAGAACGAGGAGAGCCGTCCGAGGATAGACCTTGTGGCGTTCATCATCGACCTGACCTCCGAGCTCAGGTATCTTTCAAATCCTTAAATGGATATTTTAATTCTCCACACAAGGGTCAAATATCTACTCTGTTGGATTTCTTTTCAGTTTGCCTGAATTAATTCTACTTTTATGTTGTGCGTAAACAATTTGGAGTCTCTGTCACAGCTGTTTCTTTCTCTTAAGTGACACACTTCCCATCTGTTATTTAATATAGAGGATTTTTAACTAGAGGGAAAGTGACTTCATTATCTGCTCCTGTAGACATTACTCTGCTACATCTTTACATGGCAAATATGTTTACTGCTAAATTAATGCTCCAAATATATAGAGAACCTTTAAAATATATGATTTAATAGTTTATCGTGTGTCCTTTCATCCATCTTTTTCTCCATAGTTTCCAGTCGACAGAAGCTTCCCTGAAATGTTTGGACCCTGGATATTTCCTTGGAAAAGTCTGCTTCATGGTCACTAATGGTATGGCAACATTTGTTTGCCCTCCTCAGCTTCTTGAATCACTCAAAGCAGGAGTAAAAGTGGTGAAATGGATCTTTTTTCCATTACAGTTTTAAGTAATAACATGCCCCATCCCTCCCTGTGTTGGTAAAATGACCCTGCCTGTCTCCTGTAGCTCGTAATGCTGCAGCCCCCATCGAGCGCCTGGATGCTGTCAGAAAGCTGGCTGCGTCGCTGCACTGCCCCCTGCTGTTCACGGAGGATCAGGTTGGTGTGTTGGCCACAAACATTCAGGGTAGTTTTGACCCAATACATAATTTCAGAGACCAATCTTCGTGTAGCACGAGGGAGAGACATTAATGGCCCAGTGGAAACAGGGAAACCGTGAATCTGTTTCCTCAATAAAAAGAGGTCATGGGATGTTAGGGATTAGGGCTGCAACTAAGAATACTTTTCTTTGTCAATTAATCTTCAGATTATGTTATCGATTAAACCTTTTGGTCTAGAACATTTCAGAAAATGGTGATTCGTCCAAGCACAAGTCTAAAACCCAGTGATATTTAGTGTACAGTCCTAGATGAGAACAAAAAGAGGAAGACATTGTAGCCAGCACATTTTTGGGGGGGATTAAATTGAACTTCCTGCAGGTACCCTTTTGTACATGTGGAATAAAGAGCTGTGTGTTTCTGCAGTCGATAACACGCCTTTATGTTTCTTTACAAGCAGCGTTGTGTGATGTTCTCCCCCCTCCAGACACCAGACGGTGTGACCAACGCCACGGAGAGGCTGCTGACCATCCTGAAGGTTGCAGCCGGCCTTGTTCCCATGGCTACCGCTCTCTACCTGTCCAACCTGACCCGCAGCACCGTGTCCCCGGATATCGACCAGCCGAGCTTCGATTAGTCCCCCACCCCCGGCTGTTTCCTCTGGAGGGAGGTCTTGTGTGTGTTTATATATTTATTTGTAGTAGCGGACGCTTCCAAACTGACAACACGTTCGCATGATATTTCCTTCTTGTCATTTCACATTACATGTTTGTGCCTTTTGGTAGTGATGTGTTCTTTGGTGTCGAGGCTTCGAAGCGTGTGTCGAGTAATCAGGAAGATTGTTGTGAAGCGCGTGTCGAGGCTTGTGTTAATGACGTATGTGATGACGTTCGTAGCCTCGCGAGCCGGCCGTACCACGTGACTGATTCAGAAGATGGTTTGTATTTGGTGCGCGATTCGCAATAAAAGGGGCAGCGAAACGCACATTTTGTGGACTTGGGACTTTATTGGGCATTTGTTTGCAAAGTATTCAAGCTTCTTTTTTTGCGATGGAACCAGCAAGAAAGGAGATGTTCCCCTGAACATTTTGAGCTGTTCTCTCTTAATAAAAAAGTATGCACGTAGTAATAATAACCATCGTAAAATATTCTCTCTACCCCAGCTTCATCTGTGCCCTGTGAAAGGGTATCTTCATAAGCCCAGCACTGTGGGCCTGTTGCTTTTTAAAAATAAAAATGAATACAATGTTGTCCCTAGTAACATAAGCACAGTCTCCCCAATTTGTTTCCACTTTCCCTTTTGACCCCGCCATTGTATTATAAAGACCGACACCATAATAATAAGTTCATAATTCATGTATTGGCATCACAAACATCATTCGTTCATTTATTCAATTCAAAGCTTCACACACCAAAGTCAGTGTCGTTATAATCACTCTGCCTGTTTTACATTCATTGTCCACTTGATGGCGCAGTAGAGCAAATGAAGCTTCGGCCCATGTGTGAACCAATTGGATGGAAAGCGTCAATGCTTCAGGAAGCTTCATCTCGCCATCACTACCTTTTGGATTTTAAGGTAGTTATTTTTCATCAGAACTGGTTCCAGAGAGGATTTCTTTTGTTTTTTCAAACCACATGTAAAGTCTGGATTTGATACAATATCATTCACGTGCTAAAACTGGAGACCAAAAAAAAAAAAATTGCAACTCACCGTAACCAGGTTTCTTCCGGCTCTGTGAAGAACAGGGAAGACATTGTTGACGTGATGTCGCAGTGTAAAAACAGGTGTAACTGATTGACAATTAAGTATGGTTCCTGTGAGCCAATGTGCACCAGACCAACACCTCAATGCAACAAGGGCCATAATTAGTGTTATTCCTCACACCTGTGTTGACCCCTACTATGTGCCGCGGCCAAATGGCTGCAGAGCCCTCGTTAATGTAATTACTGACACCTGTGCTTTCCCCACTACGTTGTTGCTTCCATGGTAGCCCCTCTAACTTTGAACCTATACAGACGTCTAATCAGACGGATCTTTTTTTGTAAACACCCGTGTGGGTGTGCAGGCCCTTTATAGATTATACTGTGTTTGTACAGCAACAAACGTGAAACTGCTCTTTGTATATCGAAGCCAACAACCTCCAGACGAGGCGCAGCTCTAACGAAGGACCCTATTGGCATGAATCCACCACGCCTGAAGAAAAACAGTTTCCAACCCAGCTGTCAATCACTGCCTGTGAACTCCAATCAAACTGTCAAACTTGGCAGCGCTGATCAAATATGAATTAAGATTTTGTTAGACCTGTTTGTGTCTCACCTTAAACATATTTTAGTGTTGGTTGGTTTATACATTAACTAATAAATGTCTGTATTGTTGCAATATTATGAACCATAGATCAGGGTGATATACTTCTAATGTCACTAAGAAGTCATGAAGATCATAACTGAGGTGGCCACGATACCCCGGCTGCCCTCGCTGAGTCTGTATAAAGTAGCCGTGAGGTTGGCCTGCATAATTCATATCTTTCAGAGCATGAAAGCTGTCACATGGTCATGAAGAGCATGTAAACGAGACATATCTAGTCTTCAACACAACAATATACTTGCACTCTTTGTTGTGTTTGTTTGTTTACAATATAAGATGACCGTGGTCTGCCAGTCCATGGGCACTGTTCCCGACCCCCATGCGACACTGAAAAGGCGTGTCAACCAAGACAGCCCAACAATGTCCAGCACTTTCAGCATCTCAGGGCGGATCTCATCCACTCCTGGCGCCTTGCCACCAAGGAGCTTTTTGACTACCTTAGCGACCTCTGCCAGGGATATGGGTGAAACCACCCCAAAGTCTTCCAGCGCTGCCCCCTCTCCGGGGGACATGTTGGCCGGGTTTAGGAGTTCCTCAAAGTGCTCTTCCCACCGCCCGACGATGTCCCCAGTACGGGTCAGTCCCCCGACCCCTGCTGAGAACAGCCTGGGGTAGACCCTGCTTTCCCTTCCTGAGCCGTCAGATGGTTTGCCAGAACTTCCTTGAGTCCAACCGAAAGTCCTTCTCCATGGCCTCCCCGAACTCCTCCCATGCCCGAGTTTTAGCCTCCGCGACCATCGCAGCTGCAGCCCTTCTGGCCCACCGGTACCCGTCAGCTGCTTCAGGAGACCCCTAGGCCAGCCAGGCCCGAAAGGCCTCCTTCAGTTTGACGGCTTCCCTCACCCCCGGTGTCCACCACCGGGTTCTCGGGTTGCCGCCACGACAGGAACCGATGACCTTCCCGCCACAGCCCCGAGCAGCCACGACCACAATAGAGGCTTTGAACAAGGTCCACTCGGATTCCATGTCCCCAGCCTCCCTCGGGATTTGTGAGAAGTTCTTCCGGAGGTGGGAGTTGAAGACCTCCCGGACAGGATCCTCTGCCAGACGTTCCCAGTTCACCCTCACTACACGTTTGGGCTTGCCAGGTCTTTCTAGCCGACTCCCCCGCCATCTGATCCAACTCACCGCCAGGTGGTGATCAGTTGACAGCTCTGCTCCTCTCTTCACCCGAGTGTCCAAGACATACGGCCGCAGATCAGATGATACGATTACAAAGTCGATCATTGATCTCCGGTCTAAGGTGTATTATAAATTAAATACACTGTGCAATACGGAAATATTGGCAAATTTGGTCATTTATCATACATTAATAATGCAGATTGTTTTTATTAACACAGAGTTTGAGGAAATCAAGCAGTTTTAAGTTCCACGGTCATCTTATATTGTAAACAATATAAGTCGATCATTGATCTCCGGCCTAAGGTGTTCTGGTAACAGGTACACTTATGAGCCACCTTATGTTCGAACATGGTGTTCGTTATGGACAAACTGTGGCTAGCACAGAAGTCCAACAACAAAACACCATTCGGGTTCAGATCGGGCAAGCCGTTCCTCCCAATCACGCCCCGCCAGGTTTCTCTGTCATTGCCCACGTGAGCGTTGAAGTCTCCCAGGAGAACTATGGAGTCGGCAGGCGCCGCCCTTTCCAGGACCCCTCCCACCGACTCCAAGAAGGCCGGATACTCCGAAATGCTGTTCGGTGCATAAGCACAAACAACAGTCAGAGCCTTACTCCCCGCAACCCGTAGGCGCAGGGAGGCGACCCTCTCGTTCCCCGGGGAACACTCCAACACAGCGGCGCTCAGCCGGGGGCTCGTGAGTATCCCCACTCCCGCCCGGCGCCTCTCACCCTGGGCAACTCCAGAAAAGGACAAAGTCCAACCCTTCTCCAAGAGCTTGGTTCCAGAGCCCATGCTGTGCGTGGAGGTGAGCCCAACTAAATCTAGCTGGTACCGCTCCACCTCCTGCACCAGCTCCGGCTCTTTCCTCGCTAGTGAGGTGACGTTCCACGTACCTAGAGCTAGTCTATGCCGCCGGCGATCGGCCCGCCCAGGTCTCCCGCCTGGCCCGCCGCCCGGTCTACATAGCACCCGACCCCGATAATTCTCCCTGCGGGTGGTGGGTCCACAGGGTGACTGCTGCTCCATGGTGTTTTTTCGGGCTGAGCCCGACCGGGCCCCATGGGCAAAAGCCCGGCCACCAGACGCTCGCCGACGAGCTCCCCTCCTGGGTCTGGCTCCGGGAGGGTGCCCCGGTTTCCATTGTCCGGGCAAGGTAGCTTCAGTACGTGGGCTGCTATTCATCAGGGTTTATTGAACCGCTCTTAGTCTGGGCTCTCCCCCGAGACCTGTTTGCCTTGGGAGACCCTACCAGGGGCTGATGCCCCGGACAACATAGCTCCCAGGATCACTGAGCCACTCAAACTCCTCCACCACGTTAAGGTGGCCGATTCATGTGATGTGAAATGACAAGAAGGAAATATCATGCTAAGGTGTCAGTTTGGAAGCATCCACTACTACAAATAAATATTTACGCACACAAGACACTCCCTCCAGAGGAAACAGCCGGGGGTGGGGGACTAATCGTAGCTCGGCTGGTCGATATCCGGGGACACGGTGCTGCGGGTCAGGTTGGACAGGTAGAGAGCGGTAGCCATGGGAACAAGGCCGGCTGCAACACTTCATTTGGTTGCCCAACCCTGTTGAACTATGACAATAAAAGTGTCACGGGTGTAGCCACAGGAACAGGACACACGCCAACAACGTCAAAAAGCAACTTTATTCCAAGCAGGAGAATCACAAACGATGGACTCACACACGTGATCATAACAGGACAAACTGACAAAGGGGAAAGACACAAACTAACCCTAACCCCTCCTAAATGTAGCTGCTTTTCCTAAACTGTGGGACGTGGCTGACTACAATCTAAACATAAACGTGGAATCAAAAGTTTCCAGATTAAATTTGGAGGTGTGGTGAGACGCGCAGTGAGAGCCAGATGATTGGTGACAGGACGGAGGGAGGGGGAGGGAGGGAGTATAAAAGGTCAGATTGGTCGGGGGGGGGGAGGTCAGGCCAAGAAGAATTTGGTTTAATCACACAGGATATTGTACTAATCTGCAGGTAATTACTGTTTTTTTTTTAAAAGTTTTTAATCCAAGGATAATGTACTTTTGTTGATATACATGTGTTGATTTAGGCCGCACTAACAGGGCTTAAAAGTGAAAATAGTTTTTGGGAAAACACAATAATACGTTCAAGCTGAATTTGGTTATGATTTGGCAAATTTGGTCGTTTATCATACATTCATAATGCAGATTGTTTTTATTTACACAGAGTTTGAGGAAATCAAGCAGTTTTAAGTTCCTCAGTCATTTTGTATTGTAAACAAACAAACACAACAAAGAGTGCAAGTATATTGTTGTGTTGAAGACTAGATATGAATTATGCAGGCCAACCTCACGGCTACTTTATACAGACTCAGCGAGGGCAGCCGGGGTATCATGGCCACCTCAGTTATGACTCGCCCTTCAAGGCAGTGGTTCCTGCTGCTGGCCGCGCAAAACCAAAAAGGAGACGATGTTACTTGATGTGATGAAGAATTTTGTTTTTTTCTCTAATTATTCCTTCATGTTATGTGACGGAATCATTTTTTATTCTTCAAATCAGTGTTTTTATTTGTGTCCCCGTTCCTCCATCTCCTCAGATCATGGCTGACTTTGACCTGGTGCTGAAGTATTGGGGTCCAGTGGAGGCGAACTACTTGGCCTATGGGAACCTGGTTCTGAGCCGGTTAGTGGCTCTGACGAGATAGGATTTCTCTTTAATAATAATAATAATGCATTTAATTCATATAGCGCTTTTCAAGGTACTCAAAGACACTTTACATAACATATTTAAAACATCCTAAAAGTTCTACAATAAAAACAAAAATTCCTCTCTGTCAGGTGGTTCGCTGGGAAAATGCAACTCATGATGCTTTTATTTACTATTTTAACAGTGAGGACGTGACAGTTGTATCTGTAAAACTTGGTGTGTGTGTGTGTGTGTGTGTACAGCTTATTCGCAGAGCACCCGGATACCCAGAAGCTGTTCCCCAAGTTCGCCGACATCGCCCAGGGTGACTTGGCTGCTGACGTGGCAGTTTCTACCCTCGGTGCCACGGTGCTGAGGAAGCTGGGCGAGCTGCTGAGGGCCAAAGGCAGCCACGCCGCCCTCCTCAAGCCTCTGGTCGACATCCACGGCAACAAGCACAAGATCCCCATCAACAACTTTAGGGTGAGGTCCATGTGCACGGAGGGGGACGTCTTGATGGTCCATCGTGGTTCCCATCCTGACTTTGCAGTAAATTTGTGTGATTTTCTCCAGCTGATTGCAGTGGTCGTCGGTAAAGTCCTGGGAGAGAAGGCCGGGCTGGACGCCGCCGGGCAGCAGGCCCTGAGTAACGTGATGGCCGTCGTCATCGCGGACATGGAGGCTGAATACAAACAGCGGGGCTTCACCGTCTGAAAGTCACACAAAGTCAGAGCAGGGTCAGATGACAGACAAGGAAATGGTTCACCTGCAAGATTAAATATTATAATAATTAAAAATGGGTTGATCTTCTGTACACATACATCAACTAAAAGCCAATGAAAGTATATCCAGCACAGCAGCACCAAGAATGACAGCCTCATGTATTACTATAGAATTAAGGATCATAGGAGAGAGAGAGAGAGAGAGAGAGAAGGTTTCAGTGTAATCTTTCGTTCTTATTTCAGTCAAATGAGATTGATCTCTTCTCTTCTCTTGACTAACAACTGTATAAACACTTTGTCAAATATTACCAATACAATCTAAATAAAAGCCATGGCTCTACTCTGCTCATTAACTTTGTCACAATTCCAAGTTTGTAATACGTTTGCAAATATAAAACAAAACGCACTTGATGAGTGTGGTATTTGTCCTGTGTGCATAATGCTCCGGGCAATAGAGCTGTATATCGGTCCCGTTAGAGAATTAATTACTGCTAATGAGAAGAATAATAATGTATGAGGGGACGGATCTCTTTTCAAAACATCGCACTCTGAATGACAATCCAGCTTCTGACGGACGGGGATCAGGTCTGAAAGTCTCAGCATCAAAGTGTCCTGGACACGCGTATATAAACACACACACAAGCCAAAGAACACTTGAACGCGTCAAACAGCGATGTCACCAAAGACCCTCGTGCACACATTATCTTCAGTCATCTGATTTAACGTGGACATGACCTCTGCTTCATTAAACCATATTTTTGGTGATAATCCAATATGAAGCCATGATCTATGACAGATGGCATGTGTCTATTCATTGTCAGTTGAGTATTTAGAAAGGACGAATCAAACAAACACACACACACACACACACACACACCAAATACCTTTAGACCCCATTGACATGCAAGCGGTATAATTACTGTGAGCTTGGAGCTCAAAAGCACAGACAGGAACATTTATTCTGTAATTTCACTGTATTGTGACAAAGCTGTCAAAAAAATCCCTCTACACATTTCCACAGGGAAAAAAAGCATATTGTGCCGTATTATAAATTAAATACACTGTGCAATACGGAAATATTGGCAAATTTGGTCATTTATCATACATTAATAATGCAGATTGTTTTTATTAACACAGAGTTTGAGGAAATCAAGCAGTTTTAAGTTCCACGGTCATCTTATATTGTAAACAAACAAACACAACAAAGAGTGCAAGTATATTGTTGTGTTGAAGACTAGATATGTCTCGTTTACATGCTCTTCATGACCATGTGACAGCTTTCATGCTCTGAAAGATATGAATTATGCAGGCCAACCTCACGGCTACTTTATACAGACTCAGCGAGGGCAGCCGGGGTATCGTGGCCACCTCAGTTATGATCTTCATGACTTCTTAGTGACATTAGAAGTATATCGCCCTGATCTATGGTTCATAACATTGCAACAATACAGACATTTATTAGTTAATGTATAAACCAACCAACACTAAAATATGTTTAAGGTGAGACACAAACAGGTCTAACAAAATCTTAATTCATATTTGATCAGCGCTGCCAAGTTTTACAGTTTGATCGGAGTTCAAAGGCAGTGATTGACAGCTGGTTGTTTTTCCTCAGCCGTGGTGGAATCATGCCATTATCATCACTAAAGGATTTTTTTTCAGATTAAAAAAAATCTTAGGATAATTATGTAAAGTTCAAATGTATGTGCTAAGGATTTGAGATTAAAGTGCTGAATACCAGGCCAAGAAGAATTTGGTTTAATCACACAGGATATTGTACTACTCTGCAGTTAGGTACTGTCTTTTTAAAAAAAAAGTTTTTAATCTAAGGATAATGTACTTTTGTTGATATACATGTGTTGATTTAGGCCGCACTAACAGGGCTTAAAAGTGACAATAGTTTTTGGGAAAACACAATAATACGTTCAAGCTGAATTTGGTTATGATTTGGCAAATTTGGTCGTTTATCATACATTCATAATGCAGATTGTTTTTATTAACACAGAGTTTGAGGAAATCAAGCAGTTTTAAGTTCCACGGTCATCTTATATTGTAAACAAACAAACACAACAAAGAGTGCAAGTATATTGTTGTGTTGAAGACTAGATATGTCTCGTTTACATGCTCTTCATGACCATGTGACAGCTTTCATGCTCTGAAAGATATGAATTATGCAGGCCAACCTCACGGCTACTTTATACAGACTCAGCGAGGGCAGCCGGGGTATCGTGGCCACCTCAGTTATGATCTTCATGACTTCTTAGTGACATTAGAAGTATATCACCCTGATCTATGGTTCATAATATTGCAACAATACAGACATTTATTAGTTAATGTATAAACCAACCAACACTAAAATATGTTTAAGGTGAGACACAAACAGGTCTAACAAAATCTTAATTCATATTTGATCAGCGCTGCCAAGTTTGACAGTTTGATTGGAGTTCACAGGCAGTGATTGACAGCTGGGTTGGAAACTGTTTTTCTTCAGGTGTGGTGGATTCATGCCAATAGGGTCTGTAAGATTCGTGTTCAAAGCTCCGGGTCCCGTGGCCGCAGGAAATTCAGGATTCGAGTTAAAGTTTAACAATATTTAATGGCAAAGATAATACTCATGTAGCGTTCACGATCGTGGGGCCAGAAAGGAGAATCTCTCCACAGACGGACTGCGGCTCCCAGGGAGCCACAGTCCGGGGCTGTCTCGAGTCTCCAGACCAGTAGAACCATTTCCCCAGAACAAATGCTCGGTCGTTAGTATGGTCATGCAAATGAATTCACACCTAAAGGTTAGTTCCATTGTTCATTTCAAAGGATGCCGCCGTTCTGTTCGCTAAGCCAATTGATAAATTAGCGGGGTCAAAGCTCACTCTTCTGGTCAAGGACAGGAAGTTCCCCATCAGAATAAAACCCTATTATCCTGCCTTCAGAATAAAAGCAACACATTAGGTTTCAATCGACATCCATTTTAACTATTGTCTAAACAATAAAACATTCATTCATTCCCATGCATCATACAGTTAATAATTACATTTGTCATTAAAACAGAATAATAAAACAGTGATCCTCTCTTATGTTTCACAATACATTCCCCCAGAATATTCCTCATAATATCTCAAATTAATTATCATATCTTTCTTTATGTATTAATTTAAAACATAAACTTCTCTTATCTACATGTGCAAATATATATAAAATCCACTACAACCTAACAGTCCCTCCTTTTATACTATTCCATAGTATAAACAACTTGTATTGGATTTTATTTCACCGCACTGTAAACATCACTGTAATACAATCTTTATTATCAATACCTGTGGAAGAAAAACAATATCACTCCCTCCTTTTGACCCTGCTCTGCAAAGTAACTAAAGTCTAGGAGTGTTGTGATCAGATATGTGTCTATCTGTGCATATGTCTATGTGCATCTTCTTTCTCTGCACTCTCATCTTCTCCATGGTCTCCTCCTCTGCATTCCTCCATTCCTCGATTTCCTCGAGTAAAAGGAAAACAGCAAGTTCAAACACTATATTTATTTTATTATGATGATCATCAAACAGACTTCTGTGTTTTGTTATTTGAATCAATGTGTTAAAGGTGCACGATACTCCTCTGTGGGCAGCTCATCTGTTGGTGAGGTCCATCACAGCAGGCAGCCAGGTACACGGTGAAGGTCGACGATGGATAGTGTAGCTGTGGGAGAGAATTAAAACACACAGAGCGGCTTTCTGCGCCGGCTCTAACTAAAGTTGGATATCTGAAATATATTTGGAAATAATTTCATATTTCCCGAACCAATTCTCCAACATGTCTGAGAAGTAGTCATTCTATTTCTATGTTTTCTTTTAATCTTCTCAAAAATTATTTCTTAAGGAACTGAATTATCCAGGTTCTTGAATAACGTACACAAGCCATGTTTTTATATTGCATCCTCAGATAGAGTTAGGAGTTTTTTTAAAATACTTTCTTTATTTCTTATGGCTGTGTCTGTGTTATCAGCCAGTTATGTGCTGACTTGGAGTGTTTTTCCTCCAGCTGGTGGAGAGCAAGGAGGAGTTTCAGCAGAGTTTGGCCGACGCTCTGGTGCAGGAGACGGCGTTCACTGTCAATGTGTGAGTACTGATGAGGCCTAACAAACTGCAGAGGTCAGCGGTTACATAGACGATATGGTCATTAAGCACACAACTGGAAACACCACCTGCTATCCTCAGGAGATGGTACCAATACCTGTATAGTGCCATTGACCGTGCATAGCATCCCCCCCCAAACAACCGGCAAACAGGTCCTTCGTTAGAGCTGCGCCTCGTCTGGAGGTTGTTGGCTTCGATATACAAAGAGCAGTTTCACGTTTGTTGCTGTACAAACACAGTATAATCTATAAAGGGCCTGCACACCCACACGGGTGTTTACAAAAAAAGATCCGTCTGATTAGACGTCTGTATAGGTTCAAAGTTAGAGGGGCTACCATGGAAGCAACAACGTAGTGGGGAACGCACAGGTGTCAGTAATTACATTAACGAGGGCTCTGCAGCCATTTGGCCGCGGCACATAGTAGGGGTCAACACAGGTGTGAGGAATAACACTAATTATGGCCCTTGTTGCATTGAGGTGTTGGTCTGGTGCACATTGGCTCACAGGAACCATACTTAATTGTCAATCAGTTACACCTGTTTTTACACTGCGACATCATGTCAACAATGTCTTCCCTGTTCTTCACAGATCCGGAAGAAACCTGGTTACGGTTGCAATATAGTTGGTCTCCAGTTTTAGCACGTGAATGATATTGTATCAAATCCAGACTTTACATGTGGTTTGAAAAAACAAAAGAAATCCTCTCTGGAACCAGTTCTGATGAAAAATAACTACCTTAAAATCCAAAAGGTAGTGATGGCGAGATGAAGCTTCCTGAAGCATTGACGCTTTCCATCCAATTGGTTCACACATGGGCCGAAGCTTCATTTGCTCTACTGCGCCATCAAGTGGACAATGAATGTAAAACAGGCAGAGTGATTATAACGACACTGACTTTGGTGTGTGAAGCTTTGAATTGAATAAATGAACGAATGATGTTTGTGATGCCAATACATGAATTATGAACTTATTATTATGGTGTCGGTCTTTATAATACAATGGCGGGGTCAAAAGGGAAAGTGGAAACAAATTGGGGAGACTGTGCTTATGTTACTAGGGACAACATTGTATTCATTTTTATTTTTAAAAAGCAACAGGCCCACAGTGCTGGGCTTATGAAGATACCCTTTCACAGGGCACAGATGAAGCTGGGGTAGAGAGAATATTTTACGATGGTTATTATTACTACGTGCATACTTTTTTATTAAGAGAGAACAGCTCAAAATGTTCAGGCGAACATCTCCTTTCTTGCTGGTTCCATCGCAAAAAAAGAAGCTTGAATACTTTGCAAACAAATGCCCAATAAAGTCCCAAGTCCACAAAATGTGCGTTTCGCTGCCCCTTTTATTGCGAATCGCGCACCAAATACAAACCATCTTCTGAATCAGTCACGTGGTACGGCCGGCTCGCGAGGCTACGAACGTCATCACATACGTCATTAACACAAGCCTCGACACGCGCTTCACAACAATCTTCCTGATTACTCGACACACGCTTCGAAGCCTCGACACCAAAGAACACATCACTACCAAAAGGCACAAACATGTAATGTGAAATGACAAGAAGGAAATATCATGCGAACGTGTTGTCAGTTTGGAAGCGTCCGCTACTACAAATAAATATATAAACACACACAAGACCTCCCTCCAGAGGAAACAGCCGGGGGTGGGGGACTAATCGAAGCTCGGCTGGTCGATATCCGGGGACACGGTGCTGCGGGTCAGGTTGGACAGGTAGAGAGCGGTAGCCATGGGAACAAGGCCGGCTGCAACCTTCAGGATGGTCAGCAGCCTCTCCGTGGCGTTGGTCACACCGTCTGGTGTCTGGAGGGGGGAGAACATCACACAACGCTGCTTGTAAAGAAACATAAAGGCGTGTTATCGACTGCAGAAACACACAGCTCTTTATTCCACATGTACAAAAGGGTACCTGCAGGAAGTTCAATTTAATCCCCCCCAAAAATGTGCTGGCTACAATGTCTTCCTCTTTTTGTTCTCGTCTAGAACTGTACACTAAATATCACTGGGTTTTAGACTTGTGCTTGGACGAATCACCATTTTCTGAAATGTTCTAGACCAAAAGGTTTAATCGATAACATAATCTGAAGATTAATTGACAAAGAAAAGTATTCTTAGTTGCAGCCCTAATCCCTAACATCCCATGACCTCTTTTTATTGAGGAAACAGATTCACGGTTTCCCTGTTTCCACTGGGCCATTAATGTCTCTCCCTCGTGCTACACGAAGATTGGTCTCTGAAATTATGTATTGGGTCAAAACTACCCTGAATGTTTGTGGCCAACACACCAACCTGATCCTCCGTGAACAGCAGGGGGCAGTGCAGCGACGCAGCCAGCTTTCTGACAGCATCCAGGCGCTCGATGGGGGCTGCAGCATTACGAGCTACAGGAGACAGGCAGGGTCATTTTACCAACACAGGGAGGGATGGGGCATGTTATTACTTAAAACTGTAATGGAAAAAAGATCCATTTCACCACTTTTACTCCTGCTTTGAGTGATTCAAGAAGCTGAGGAGGGCAAACAAATGTTGCCATACCATTAGTGACCATGAAGCAGACTTTTCCAAGGAAATATCCAGGGTCCAAACATTTCAGGGAAGCTTCTGTCGACTGGAAACTATGGAGAAAAAGATGGATGAAAGGACACACGATAAACTATTAAATCATATATTTTAAAGGTTCTCTATATATTTGGAGCATTAATTTAGCAGTAAACATATTTGCCATGTAAAGATGTAGCAGAGTAATGTCTACAGGAGCAGATAATGAAGTCACTTTCCCTCTAGTTAAAAATCCTCTATATTAAATAACAGATGGGAAGTGTGTCACTTAAGAGAAAGAAACAGCTGTGACAGAGACTCCAAATTGTTTACGCACAACATAAAAGTAGAATTAATTCAGGCAAACTGAAAAGAAATCCAACAGAGTAGATATTTGACCCTTGTGTGGAGAATTAAAATATCCATTTAAGGATTTGAAAGATACCTGAGCTCGGAGGTCAGGTCGATGATGAACGCCACAAGGTCTATCCTCGGACGGCTCTCCTCGTTCTCCATTGGCAGAGGCAGACTCTTGGCCAGTCTCCTGATGGGAAAGACGACACATGTCAGACAACTCAAGCCGGTTGTTTGGGGGGGGATGCTATGCACGGTCAATGGCACTATACAGGTATTGGTACCATCTCCTGAGGATAGCAGGTGGTGTTTCCAGTTGTGTGCTTAATGACCATATCGTCTATGTAACCGCTGACCTCTGCAGTTTGTTAGGCCTCATCAGTACTCACACATTGACAGTGAACGCCGTCTCCTGCACCAGAGCGTCGGCCAAACTCTGCTGAAACTCCTCCTTGCTCTCCACCAGCTGGAGGAAAAACACTCCAAGTCAGCACATAACTGGCTGATAACACAGACACAGCCATAAGAAATAAAGGAAGTATTTAAATAAAAACTCCTAACTCTATCTGAGGATGCAATATAAAAACATGGCTTGTGTACGTTATTCAATTTGAGTAAAACTAATTGTATGTAGCAAAAAAAAGAAATCTCAATTAAAAAAATTCTAAATGATTTTAGTCAACTGAAAGTAGCAATGCTACAATGTTAAAACACTATTACAAGTTAAAGTACTACATTAAATAAAAGTACAAAAGTATTATTTGATATACAGCTATAGAGCTAAAAGTCATCGAGTAAGTGTAACGTTAGTGGAGTAAAACACTAGAAAATCTGCCACCAAAATGTCCCGTTACATGAATGAGTAGAAGAATCCAAGTCGAGCATCTCGGAACAGACCTCGGTCTCTGCTTTTCAACGGGTCCGTCCACTCCCTTTAAAACACCGAGCTAGCCTCCCTCCTCGGAGCTCCTCGTGCGAGCTCGGTTCTTCTCGGCAACCTCAAACTCACCAAGATGTTCGCCGAGTTCAAACCCGGCAGCTTGCTGAACGGCTTCAGCAGCGACATCCTGAAACAAACGGCCCCCGTTTCATAAGCTTCAGCAAACGAGACTTAATAAATGAGGCTAGCTCTCTGGTCGTTTCTCATGTCGCGCTTCTTTTCCGAATGTGCGTCTGACGTCAAGACGTTTTCTCCCCATCGGCAGGCGACGTAATGACGTTTTATCCCACAACAAACGCCGCTCTTTCCTGCCCCCTGCAGGGCGCTGGGTGTTACGCAGTCCTGAGTACCGATTGGGCTTTTGGAGCAAAATGCTGTACTTCTGTAAAATATTAAGTACCTCAAAAATGTATTTATGTACTTAAGTCTAATAATATTGTAATTTTTAAATTCACAATTTTTTAAAATTAGCTAGCTTTGCAGATTATTAATGCTAAATATAATCAATGAATGCATTTTTTTCTGAATTAAGCCACCCGGCTGTACTTAAAGTAGTTAGACCATCACAAGCTGCAACATCAGTGATGCTTACACAATAACGTATCATTAATTATAATCCTATAATATATATATTATATGCATAATGATTACTTGTTTTTAACTTTAAATACAGGTTTTATTATGTAGTATTTAAAACAGTATTTCTAAGTCTTCCCAAGCCATGATCCTACAATGAAATACATTTCTGGTCTTTTAAGTAGGATTATTTATTGCCAAACTATTTAACATTTAGATTCATTTTTGTACTCGTAATAAATGACAGGACCAAAAAGCCACAGAATGGTATGTTCCCTCATACCCATGTTAAGTGTCCACCCCCGCTGATGTACACATGTCCCGATTTACCATGAACACGCGCACAAACATTCGCACCAACACACACACACACACACACACACACACACACTCGTCTCCCCATGCTCCTTTTAGTAAGTGATGTATCCAAATCGAAGTCCGTACTCCTGCCTGTCCTCACGCCAGCCCTCTCCTGTTGCGCCCGGTCTGGTCATCTCTTGAGGCGGCGAGGGCCCTCCGTCGCGAGTGGGAGATGATCTGTCTCCAGAAGACCTGGGAGAGATCCCTCTACTTATGTCGTAGTACTAACAAGAGTAGTAGTTTTCAGCAGCTGAAGTTTTAGTAGTGGTCGTAGTAGAAGTATCAGTGGTTCCAAGAAGTAGCAGCAGTAGGATCAAAAAGCTGAATCATACAGTAATAGTTGAAGATTGTGTCAAAATGTAAAAGTTGAAATGTGTTGAAATGTGTTGAAATGTGTCTGGAGATGAAGTTCACTTCACAGCATTCCAACAAATACATTTAACAGAACTAATCACCTTAAAGTCCTACTTGTATCTTGTCTTTATAATTCCTTGCATTTTTTCTTTTTTCTTTTTTAATGCCTTTTAAGTTTCCTGCACTTTTTATTTAACAATCTAATAAATAAAATGTCATGCCCTGATTCTATGTATTCTCAATACCGGTTGCAGTAAAAGAGCCATGGTCAAAGTAAACACCAGGCCCCCTGCCACTAATATTGTGAAAGGTAAGCCCCTCCTCTTCTTCGAGATGATTGGTCCAGACAATAGCGCAACGTGGCCTATTATCCAATAGTATCTTTAGCTAACGTCACGTGGGCTTTCAACACCCGGAAAGACGCTCTCAGCTTGAAACCGGCTGTGAAGGTGTTTAAGTCCAAAGCTTAAAGATATTTCCCCACTCTTGAGTTGGTTATTGATGTCGGTGGTTCAGCAGTGGAGTCCTCCGACATGTGGCAGGCTTTGAAGGGCGTCAGACACCTTCACTCCAGTGTGATGAAACAAACGGGTAACTAATGCATCCGCATGGAGAAACGGACGAGTGGTTATTTTTAGCTAAAAACCATGAGTGTTACAGACCATGTTAAATGTTTCATATAGTTTCTTATATATGAATATGTGTGTGAGCTGAGGAAACTTCCCCAGGGTCTGGTTCAAGGTCACAACAAGGTTATTTTACTGTCATAGTTCAATAGGGTTGGGCAACCAAATGAAGTGTGTAGTCCCATTTTACTACAAAAAACACAAAGCAAAACTAACCTGTGTGGATGATGAGTCAGAGGAAAGAAGCTGCTCTGGAGGTCATATCCTCTGGCTCGTCTTTTAACATCCTTTGGGCTCTTTGCAGGCTCCTCTCCACCAATTTACAGACAATGTTTTATTAATTCTCTTTATTGACACAGTAATAATAAGACACAGTGAGCAAAGCCAAAGGGAAGAGATGGATGAAGACAAGTAAATGTGGACAAGGACCGTTCTCATCGTGATCATCAGTATACGTGTAGCTTACTTTGAAAAAAGTACTTAAGGCCTCTTGGTCAGATTCGCCAAAAAGAAGAAGAAAGACTGCATTTGTCAGTCCTGATTTTCAATAATGAAAGGATCTTGTCATTATTATGTTATAGATGCTTAAAACGGTGTGTAATAACAAAAGTAAATAAACGTGTTTGAATTATCAGGTTTCTCTTCATAAACCATTTTAAATGAATTGGTATAAAACATTTAATATCACAAGAATGAAATTGTTACGGTAATTTTCAATTTTGCACGTCACTGTGTGGCGCAGGGTGCAAGCGCCGGTGCTTGACACCGCTCTACAAGAGTTATTAAACAAAAAGAGGTTACAGCTGTTCATAAGCATAACTTAACCAGAGTGTTTCTGTCCAGTTTCAGAGCTCTCTATACCGGTCCCATGGGGACACATCAGAGGCAAAGTCTGGGGTCCTGAACACGGTCGACCTGTGCTGTGCCTACATGGCTGGGCTGACAACTGTGGCACATTCGACACCCTCATTCCCCTTCTACCCAAAGGTGATTGTTGTTCATGTAAAACTTACTTGTATCAACAACAACAACAACAACAAAAATATATATATATACATAAATACAGTATATATTTAAACTCACCTCCCGTTATTTCCGTTTTTTGACTGAGAAGCAGAAGTGTGAGAGGTGCGCCAAGCCTTTTCTCATCTTCTCTGTTCCTTCAAAACTTCTGTCTCTCCCTCTCTCTCTCTCTCTCCCTCTCTCTCTCTCTCTGCCATCACTGGTCCTTCCTCTCAGCTATTTACTCAAACAATAAGACGCCCTGCAGTTTGACAAAACACTCTCCACCACACTAATGTTTTCTTTTTTTAATTGTAATGGCCATATTTGGTTCATAAAATGTTGAGTTCAGTTTGTTTCTAGTATAATACAGATGCATGTTTGCCTAAAGAGGGTTGCCACGGTAACTTGGTGACGCTCGGCTCTCCTCCCCGTCAGAGTGCAGGTACGTGGCCTTGGATCTGTCGGGGCACGGCTTGTCGTCACATCGCCACCCCGGAGTCTTCTACTCGTTTCCTGCGTACGTGATGGACGTCCGCCGAGTCGTTGACGGTGAGTGGCGTCGAGGAGTCGTGGAACACGTTCAGCCACAAACTCAAATCAAACATCAGAGTTTGACCAGGCAACAAGCTAGAGCTCTGCGTGAGGGATGGGGTTTAGTGGGCCCTGGGGCTCCGTATTACTGATCGTTAACCTTCAATGGAAACGTAGCTCGATTATATGAACTAAAATGAATTAAAAAAAATATATTTATTGGGTTATTGAATGGACTTTCTTTTACAAATTCGAAGAATTTTGTTTTTTAACAGTAGATGACAAAAAACGATAATAACCAATACAGCGTTCCCCTCTGGAAGCATTACTATCGAGATCTATTCTATTACACCCAGCTGCAGTGAAACCACAGCAGTGACGTTGTCTCTCAATTAGAAACAGTATTCTGGGATGAGCTACTGAACCCGGTTGATGATCTGTGAAATACAGATGAAAAATAGCCTCTTTGCTTAACTATAGCGCATTTACAGAAATGTTTTTTTAATTAATGTGCACTGTCCCTTATCAAATAAAACCAAAGTAAAATGACTCCCACAGCTCTGCAGTTGAAGCACTTCTCTCTCATAGGCCACAGTATGGGTGAGTGCAGCTTAAGCGCACAATTGGAGCATTTTAAAATGTTAATTTGTCATGTTATGTTTACAGTATGAACACTTTTTCCCTTTTTTATTTATTTTTTAACTCAGGCGGTAACATTGCTGGAATGGTAAGTGACCGGGTGAAGACATGCGACTATTTTCCCACTCCACATATATACTGACGTTGTGTAGTATGTTCCTGTGCCGCGTGGTGTTTAGTCCCCGTTGTGTTTTTCCTCAGTTCAGTGCTCTGCATCCTGAGATGGTGGATGCTGTCGTACTGCTGGACTCTTATGGATTCTTACCTACAGATCTGGTATTTACAGTTTTTAGACTTCGGTTTCTACGGGGCTGTAATTCGTTGCTTGGTTAACGGGGATGAGAAAAACATCGTACTTTGAAGTTGCAAAATATCATATTTATTTATTTCCACTAGGTTTCAGAACAGTCCTCCCACATGTTGAGGATCCGTTGTTTCAGTCTTTTACTATAGAAGTATTTTTTTATTTCAAAATCGGACCCTGGAAGCTGGCTTTTTATTTAGCATTTAACACCAAACTATCCGCTGAACTACCGAAGTTCAAGGACCCGAAGCCGAGCACCGACCGATTTAATAGAAGCGGATTATTTTGGGGGGTTATTCAAACGGGGAAAATGCACAAAGAAAATGAACCGTGTATATAATGAGAGATTCAATGTACCAGGTTTTTTCACAAATTGCAATTTTCCGCCAGTAGAATAATAAAATAGTAAGCAAAGAAGTTTGCTGTGCGACTATCCGGAGAAAGTTTGACATTTTTGTTATTGGTTCTGTTGGGAGATTATTCCTTTGTTTTATGGCAATAAAAGAGAAGGGAGGTCTTTCGTTTTGGACCTCGGTAAAAAAAAGGTACGAAACCTTCAGGAGAGCAACAGAGGAGGATGCCTCTCCCTGGATGGACAGAAGCAATATCCGGGTTGCATTCACTTAATTGATTATGTCATCGTTAATTATTGTTATCTACGGCAATAAATTTAAGAGAACAATTCTAGTTCATATCATCCACACTGGCTTTCCATCCTACTTTGCCTCGTGGGATCACAAAACAGGTATTACATATCTTATTAAGAAGCTCATAATATTATCGGAGCTCCCAACGTCTATCGTGAGACTCTTGATTTGCCCTAAAGGACTAAAAGACCTCATCGAGACGTCTAATGAACTCTAGATTGGGAGTCAATGGAGAATAATATACAGGTTATTTGACATTTTGGAAGGCATAGCATTTAAAATAAAATGAATAATAAAAGCTTTTATTCACTATTGTCATTAAATCTGACACTGTTTTGTCCTCTGGCTCATATAATGTTATTGCCTTGCTCCATAATATTCCTCTGTGAAGAGTTGTGCTGTACAATCCCTCATCATTGACGTTTTTTAAAATGATTTTCTTACAGAAAGAAATATGTACGGTGATGAGACAGGGGATGGATCAGATGTGCGAGTTTGAAAAGCAGACGGCGGAGAAGAAGAGAAGAGTTTACACTTATGAGAACGCAGTAGCGAGGTGATGCAGCTTTTCCTCTCCCCGCTGGTTTCAACAGACGACCAAACATCCACTTAAGTGTTTTTTTGTTTTTTTCATAAAGCCTTTTGTTTTTCTTGCAGGATGTTGGTTGCAAACCCGACTCTGTCTGAGCGGTCTGTGCGCATCATTTTAGAGCGAGGTCTAGTCCAAGTGGAAGGAGGTGCGCCTTCACACTCCTCCTCCTCTGGGCTTTTATGTTTGGCAGACATTGAATATGTTTTTGTTCCCATGCTGATAACACAATATATTTACCTCTTGCAGGCATGGCGTTTACCCGAGACTTTCGTATTAATCTGGTGGGTTTTTGCAGAACTGCACGACTGCACTTTAAAATATATATATATATATATATATATATATATATATATATATATCTATATCTCCCACAGGTGTAGTATGCAGCCCTTTAAAAAAAAACATGTGCAGCATCATGCATTGTATGGTTTTGTCCTTTTTTCTTTTCAGAAAAATATTGTGCGCATCACCGGGGAGCAAAGTCTGGAGTTGCAGTCCAGGATAAAAGCCCCTCTTCTAATGGTTCTGTAAGTAATCCCCACCACCCCAGATTCTTCATTACATGTACTAACCTCAGTGTAAATACACGCGCTATCTTCGTCTCTCCAGAGCAAAGGGTGGCTTGCGGGAAATGTACCCAGGACTGGACGAGGAATCCATGTCAGTACTTGTCCAGAACTACAAGGACAGAAAGGTGAGTGTCTTTACAGCGCGTTTGTGTAACAGGAGGTATGCTTGCTTGCATCTCCGAGTTTATTTTTAGCCGTTAAGTCCGTGTGTGTAATTGTGCCTGTAGTCGACTGACGGGGTGCAAAAGTAGCTGCGCAGTCTGCGCTCAATGTTTCAGAGGCAGCAAAAATCTTTATCTGGGAACCTCAACGCTGACCTACTTACTGGGGCTCGATCAACAGAGAAGAGAACTCAACTTCTCTCTCCAAGTGATGGGAAGCTGCTGCCCAACAAAAGAGAAGCTCGCTATATGTCCGAATAATTAGATTTGACTTTATTCATCACCGGGGGGAAATTACATGACGCAGCAGCAAACATGTTTACAAATATACAATACAATAAAATGTCAGGGCATATTGCATTTAAGAATTTAAATAATAAAGGAAATGAAAATGTAAAAATAAGATAAAAATGAAAGTGTATACAGTGTATCTAAAGTATAAAGTGACAGCCGTGCAAGGTTTATTGATGTTCATTTGAGGAGGATCTGGCCAGAGGTGATTTATTATAAAGTCTAATAGCAGTGGGCAGGAATGTTCTCCTGATTTTTTTTTTTTAAAAACTAGCTGTCATCCATCCATCCATTGTTATCCGTGCCAGCAGGCCGACCCAAACTTCCCTTTCAGCTGCAACATTCTCCAGCTCATTCTGGGGGATCCCGAGGCGTTCCAAGGCAAGATGGGAGATCTAATCTCTCCGGCGTGTCCTGGGTCTTCCCCGGGGGTCTCCTACGAACTGTAATCGTTATTTCTATTATAAGAAACATATCTAACGACATTGTGAAAGGGGTCGCTCTTATTCTTTCAGCTCATTGTTTAGCTGTTGGAACCGTTCTGGTTCACTCTCACGGCGTCGCTTTCAGCCGCAGAAGGCAATTTCTTTCAGTGGAAAAGAGCTTTTTAAAAAAGCATTTAGCATCTATAGAGAGATATTTCCCTCGGGAGTTGGTGGAGACCCAAAGAATGCCCCTAAAAGAAAGAATTTGACTAATATGCATCACATGACCAAGAACACGACACAAATGAATGCTCACGTTGCTCTGTAAGTTAAAAGTTGAAAATGTCAATGTTGTGTTTACAACTTGTCTCTCCTGCCCCCAGGTGGCCAGAACAAAACAACGGTTATTGCAGGTTAAAATGTGACAATGTTTACACTTGGCTAATATTCCCACGTCTCTTCCTTTCAGCACACGGTGGTGACGGTACCGGGCGATCATCACGTCCACCTGGAACAGCCGGAAGTCGTTGCTCCGCTTGTGTCCGACTTCCTGCAGACCAGAGTGTTGACACAGACCTCAAAGATGTAGCAAACACAGAAACGTCACGCCACACTGCCGATTCCAACAACTGTTTAGTGTTTGTGTTCATACTGTGCTATTAACAGACACCTTTGTGCTTTAAACCTGGAATCCTAAATTATTGAATGTATTTTAATAAATATGTATGGAGTGCTGACTGTTGAAAACATGCTTTACTGATGGCATGGTACAGTATGAGATATGACCTTCTTAACAGTGCGCCGCCTGTTGAGCACTGTTGGACTCACGGTGGACAGTTTAATTTGAAAAAAAGGATCAAAATTGATGCAGCAGAACCAGAGTTATCGTCTTTTACATTTCGTGCGTTCTTCTTCCTTGTCAAAACTGGGTGCCTACATTACCCATAATGCAACTCAACCACGGATTTGCCAGTCGGACGAATAGTAGAAATGACACTGGAGGGATTTAGTCGGTTGGAGGTGTCGCGTTATAAACTAAACTGTCGGACGGGTACAGTTTAAAGGGGCGGTGTTTAGGATTTGGCCTCATCTAGAGGTGAGGCTGCACGTTTCAACCAACTGAAGCGTAAATGTCTCAATCTAGAGGTAGCTTTGTCCGTTCGGATTACTGACAATAGATGAGGTCCTGGGACAGGGATGTCGCATGTGTACAGATTGTAACGCCCTCTGAGGCAAATTTGTGATATTGGGCTATACAAATTAAACTGAATTGAATTGAATAGATGTTGAGAAAGTGCTTCTTCAGCCATAATCCAGATTTGTACGACAATGTAGGAAGTGGAAATGTGGAACTAATGAGACATGTCCTTTCATGTATGTACAAGCGCTTCTCAATATAACGCAGCCCAATGAAACAGCACTTTTAATTATAGCCTCGGTAATAAATATAGAATTGAATCTGTCAACAAAGATCCGACACTATTGGCTTTGTTTATGGCTGGGTTGTCGTACTGGACCACATTAGACCGTACAGGGAATAAAGTCCTGAGTTCTTCTGACTGCTGGACTCTCTCAGCCCGGCGTCTTCCTGCTGCCCTGCAGAGCAGACTGAGTATCACCTTGTGGCTTCTGCCTTTTGAGGGAGTGTTTGAAATGCACTGTGGGGGCCAGGTGTCTTAGAGGTCGGCTGCCTGCTGTTAATATTTTATCAGTTGCACAGTTTCTCTGAAGTGTGTGCGCTCCCTCGTGCTTGATCTCAAAAGTCGGTGAGCTGTGGGAAGAAAGGGAACCCGTGAGGGCCGCGGTGGGAGCAGAGGATGAATCTGTACTCAGAGTACTTGTTTACAGCTTCAGTGATGCAGCTGTTAAACTGTGTTAGAAGAGGGGTTTTATTTTGGAGGGTTATTTGTTGGTAATTCACAAATCTGCAATCTTTGGCAAGATTTTAAGAGTAACTGCACATTTTAATGGGTTTGTATTCTTCTTAAAGCAAACTATATGATATGACTGTGATGAAACAATCATCAATACTGGTGTATGCATTCAATCGGGACATAGGCCTACTGCTTCCTCATAACGGGGCACCTTGAACTTTGACCCTCTTGCTTATAGATCCGCTGCGTGGGGGATTGTGGGTCAGAATACCATGCTCTTTTCTGCCATACTAAATAGTATGATAGTGTGGGTATTGGATAGTCCATGTTTTGGGACTACATCATGAAATAAAAGAATGTTAATGCCCTCCACTCAGCATGAGGTGGAAGGAGCAGGCCACTGGTGTAACTATTTATATATATTTACCCATACATTATATTGTTGTACAGTTTTCTTTTTTTCATTCAAACATCTAAATGTTTGCATGTGATGCATTTGTGTGACAGCTGCAGCTCAGTGTACCATATAGCTTGAGCAAGACACTGAACCCCCGGGTGCTTCACTAATGACTAAGGATGGGTTAAATGCAGAGATGCAGGGGACCAATAAAAGTGTAAATTAAATATTTAAAGAAATATGTTCAAGTGCTGCGGACAATTTTTTAAAATATATAATTAGAGCACATAAGAACATTTTAGAGGAGGGAAGACTGGTGTTGTGAAGAATTGTGTTATATCTTCAGCTAATTTGTAGCAATGTCTATGTTGCCATAAAAAACAACCGCCTCACATTATATTATGAAGGGGTGCCGTAGTTAAGAAAGGTTTGAGTCTTGATTCACCTGTGGGTTTTAAACAAACCGTTTCTTTCTATTCATCAGTATCGTATCTGACAGTTAAAACTAAATATCACGTGTTTTTCAGAACCTAAAAAAAATATGGGCTCACCTGTGAAGAAAGTAGAGCATTGAAGAGGGAACTTTCCTATTTTGGGAACAGAAATATACAGTCAAACCATTTTGGGTTGAGGCTTTGAGAACTTGTTGGTTGACTAGAGGATGGATGTCACTTAATAAATCAGAAAGTGCATCAAGTCGGTTAGTAGTTCGGAAGATGGATCTCTCAATGGGGGGATACCAATACCTGAAATACCGTGCTGAGGGAAACCAAAACCCTGAGAACTGAAAGAACGCGGAAGTGACTTTGTCCTGGGGGAGGGGCGTGTTCACGCTCTGTTCACGGCTCCGGTTCATGCGCGGAAATGCGAGCGCTGTTGCGAACTTTACGCGAAATTCGACACAACGTACCTACAATGGCCAAAGAAGGTAACGATGCAGAGACGTTACGTTACAGTCACACAGTTCACGTGAATAATAATAATAGCCGTGTTGATGTCAACAGTTTAATTTCTTAACTCTCCGTTATTTTTGTGCAATGCGTCCAGTGGGTTCGGATCTCTCCGTCCCGGTCCCATGGGGACACATCAGAGGGAAAGTCTGGGGTCCTGAACACGGCCGCCCCGTGCTGTGCCTGCACGGCTGGGCTGACAACTGTGGCACATTCAACACCCTCATTCCCCTTCTACCCAAAGGTGAACTATGGCTCGTGGGTGGCACTTTATTTTATAGGGGTCTGCAATTGTCTGATATTCCTCCAGGACTTTCATATTCATTTGTCATAAATACACACGCCCCTTTCAGGAGATACAGAGTACAGGCACGTGATCATCCCTGGTTCTCCTCTGATCTAGCAGACAGTATTTATGAGTGAAACCTGGCAAGCTTTACCCGCTTTTATTGTGAAGGATTCTGTTGCTGTTCAAGACAAAATGAAGATACTGAATTGTTTTAACAAACACGTCATATCTTCTGGCTCTCTGTTTGACTTGTTGTCCAAGTTGCTCTTGACAAGAAGCAACACTGTTTATTGATCTGTCAAAAGCATTTGACACAGTTGACCATGATGTTTTAGGGCTGAGGTTCCTCAACTCAGGAGCAAGCGGTCGCTTGGTTCACGAGCTACCTTGAGAAAAGGTCTCAGTGCATCAGATATGAGGGTCTATCCTCTGATATTGCAACCGTCTGTAAAGGTGTGCCACAAGGCTCTGTATTAGGTCCACTTTTATTTACTGTTAGTTAGTTTTATAAACTCAACTAAGCTTGCTAAACTCTCATAACTTTACCTCTGTATGGAATTTATTAGGAAATAATTTATAGGAAAAAAAATCAATTCATAAATTGAGTTTGTTGTTGTGTGAATATTTCCCACATCTCAGAGTGCAGATACGTGGCGCTGGATCTGTCGGGTCACGGCCTATCATCGCATCTTCCTCCCGGAGAGTCTTACTCCTGTCCTGCATACGTGGCGGACGTATGGCGAGTTGCAGACGGTGTGTGTGTGCGTGTGTGTGTGTGTGCATTAGTATTGTCCCGAAACGTCAGTGTGAGTTTAATGCATCAAAGTGAACCACAGAGGGACTTTTGGCAACTTTGTGATGAGATACCGAAACCCGGTTGATGATCTGTGAAATGAACTCCCGCAGCTCTGCAGCTGAGGACATTCTCCATCGTCGGCCACAGTATGGGTGAGTGCGGCTTTACAGCAGGATTCATCTCAATCTGTGTTGCTGTGCTACAAAAATCATCTCCAGTGCAAAATCTTTTCCTTTGCAGGTGCTGACATCGCTGCAGTGGTGAGCGTCATCGTCTCAGCTCTTTTCCTCTCCCTCACACCGATTACAGAGACTGTTCTGCTGTGTGTGTGTGTGTGTGTGTGTGTGTGTGTGTGTGTGTGTGTGTGTGTTATTTCCCTGTATCATTGTACGGTTCATATTGTGTCTTCTGCAGTTCAGTGCTCTGTACCCTGAGATGGTGGACGCCCTCGTGCTTCTGGACTCCTACGGATTCCTACCTACAGATTCAGTACGTCATCATTTTGACTCCCCTGGGTTCCCCTCACTGTGAAGCTTTTTTTTTGGGGGGGGGGGTTGTGAGGTTGAACGCAATACCACGACAACCCCCCATCACATACCAGCAGTAGTAGTAAAAGAAATATGACTGATTGTAATAGAAGCAGTGGGAGGAGCCAGCCCTCACTATAACCGTGACCAAAGAGGAACATCTGATGCCTGGGAGATGGTTAAACAGGAGAGGAGAGAATGTACTTCTTTATTTATTTTGTTGGCTGTAAGTAGTTAAATTCAGTTTTGGCTCGAAAACTAAAATCCCAGAATCGGGCCATTTAATGCCCACTAGATGTCAAACCTCCCTCCAGGCGGCTGGACGTCCCAACTCCCCGAGACAAAAGCAGAGGATCTGACCTCCGTGTCTTCGATGCATAATCTGTATGAAATGTGTGTATAATATATCTACCGGAGGCTTTCAAGGGAAGAACTGAATGATCTTCATTGCGGCGGTGAACATTTATCTTGCAATACCTTTTGCACTGGGCTTCACTTGTCTTCATTTCCAACCTTTACTATCTTCTTCTACCTTTTCCCGCAGAAAGAACTTTCCAAAGTGATGAGGCAGGGGATGGACGAGATGCTCCAGTTTGAGAAAAAGACCAACGACGAGAAAAGAGTCTACACCCATGAGAAGGCAGTCGAGAGGTATAATTCAGATTTATTTCACATTTCTAAGTACGTTGTCTCTCCCTGTCAGAGGGTGGCTGAAGTGTTGTTTCATTTCTTTCAGGCTGTCGGCTGCAAACCCGACGATGACTGAGCATTCGGTGCGCGTCCTTTTAGAGCGAGGTCTAGTTCAAGTGGAAGGAGGTGCGTCTCCGATCTCTCCTCCTCCTCCTCCTCCTCCTCCTCCTCCTCCTCCTCCTCCTCCTCCTCCTCCTCCTCCTCCTCCTCCTCCTCCTCTCAGAGAGGAAGAATGTCACTGTGCTTCTCACCTGAATGCCTTTCTCTTCTGCAGGATTCACGTTCTCCAGAGACCTGCGAATTAATTTTGTGAGTCACCTCCCAGACCCTCCCCCACGTTCACCCCCCTGCCCCCCCTCCCCCCCTCCCCCCCTCCTCTCCGTTACCGCTCAGCTTTTACAGTGTGTGTGTGTTTTATTTTGTGCGTTCTCAGAAAAACCCATGGCGCATGAGTTTGGAGCAGAGTCTGGAGATGCAGTCGAGGGTTCGGGCCTCTGTTCTGCTTGTTCTGTAAGACATCGCTCACCCCACTGAAATGGATCATTGCATTACGTTTTACAAGTCTCACATTGTATGTTCAAAATATGTTTCTCCAGAACCGATAAAGGCTTCAATAGAACATTGTTCGAACCATTTCAAAGGAAGTTTACCTCAACGCTCCTCCGGGGCTTACAGGACCGAAACGTGAGTTTTCAACTTGGGACAGAATGAAAATGCAATCGAAGATGTACACATGTCAGTGTCATTGATTCTGTATGTCTGAAGCTCCCTCTGTGTCTCTGTTGGCTTCAGCACACGGTGGTGACGGTACCAGGTGATCACCACGTTCATCTGAACGAGCCTGAAGTCGTCGCTCCCATCGTGTCTGACTTCCTGCGGAACAGAGCGCGGTCCCAGTCAAACCACGGACAGCACAAGTTATGAGACACCAACATACTGGCACCGTGCAGTTCTATTGTACCGATGTCTTATTCTTCTTCGGGCCTTCACTGTGAGCCAACGGGCTCGCAGCTTTGTCCTCTTTAATGTGTTTGTCCCACTCGTTGCGGAATCAGAGTTTATGTTTGTGGCAGCGGGGTGTGGCTAGGCTCAGCTGCAGAGTGGGTGGAGCGGGGGTGTGGTTCAGGGAACAGTGTCATGATGTGTAAATGAGCCTCACCTGGGATCAATTATGTTCTGTGTTCCATATAAGAACAGGAGTAGCTGGAGAGGAGGAAGAGCGGGTAGCGGAGGCCCGGATCAATCGCTACCAGAAGCGTGACAAATAAATAAAAACGGTTACTGCCCTCACAATTGTGTGTGTGTTGCCTCTTTGGTGCCTGCCCGAGACTCGAACCTGTTACAATGTTCCCCTTTCAAAGCGTCCTGTAGAAGCAGAGGAGGGATTTGCAACGTCACCTCAATCCAAAATGCACCAAGAAGGGAACAAGTCACTGCAAGTGTTTCTGGAGGGCTTTTCTTTCCCAAAACGTGAAAACATGCTTGTTTCAATAAAAAATAAAAACACGTATGAAGAAAATATCAAGCCTGTGGATCATTAATGAATTCTCCCACAAAGAAAATCAACAAGCAGTGTCGGCCCATTACGTTACATTTACCTGATACACCGTAGACACAACTACGGGAGAAATTTGGGCCCAAGGACACAACTCCATGGGCGAGCGGAGCCAGGGATCGAACCTGAGAACCCCCCCCCCCGAGCTACCAGTTAATGCTCAGTTTACAGAATCCCTCTCCTGGTTCTTTGTGTGAGGCTCTTTTCAATCTGGCTTCAGGTTTTATCACACACACTTTGGACTTTACACCGACCACATCAGTGGGATATCTCGGAGCTCTTTGACACAGTTCATCTCTCTTTACTTCGGACCTGATGATCTCATATTGGATCAGAAACTTCCCTTGAAGGTTTCAAGCCGATCCACGTCAGTAGTTACAGTGAAGTTGAAAGTAAGTAACATTTCACCACTTTTCAAGTGTGGGCGATGTGAAGCGTCTGTGGTCGCCCGTCTCTCACTGACATTCTGGGCACTAAGCCCAGACATGCTGGCTGCATGATATTATACTGTCAAAGATTCAGGATTCCTTATTATCTCCGCCATGACGACCGCTTGTGTGAGTGAGTGTGCATCAGAGTGTGTCTCTCTACGGCTAATCTGACATACATAATGTGTTGGGTGACCGGTTATGGCTGCACGCTTGAGAACCCCGCAGGGTGAAGTGACTCACACTTTCTCAAAAGACCTTTTATTTCCGGTTTGCTGCAGCAGAATGTGAGATCAGCCGTGGACAAACACAGAGATGCACAAACCGCATAATATCTTGGATGGCCAGTTATGGCTGTATGCTCGGAAACCTCTCGTGGTGAACAGTACAGCTGAGTGCATCGGCCAAACCAGCCGCTAATCCGCGTCCAGAGTGAGGTGTTTAACAGTTTGAGGTGTGTTTGGCTAACTTAAACTTAAACTTTTACATTGGTCATATTACATACATGAAATGTGGCCTCTGGTGGGCTGCTGTGAAGCGAGAAACTGGGAGTTTAGTGTCTCAAGGACACTTTGATTCGCAAACTATGGGGAGATCGGGGATCGAACCGGCTACCTTACGGACCACTCTACCCGTGAGCCACAGCTACAGCCACCCCTGAACGGAAGTACCAGTACACACAATGTTGGTTCCTCTCGGCTGCTGCTCTGCGCCTCACTTTTATTGTTTCGGACGGTATGTTTACCGGCGAACAGCCAACGGAAGTACCCGTACAGGACAGACAGCTGGGTGAGTTTAACAGGCACTTACCGATAGTACTTTAGTAGCACTTAAATGGCACTTACGGATAGTACTTTTTAGTTTAACTTTATTGAAGAAATTGTACTTGCTTGATTCTTGTTGTTCTGAGTTTGGACTCATGGTTTAATGCACTTATTGTAAGTCGCTTTGGATAAAAGCGTCAGCTAAATGACATGTAATGTAATGTAATGTAATGTAACAGAGTGTGTGGCAAGATTGCATTACGCAACAGCTTCAAGCCGATCGCCTGCATACGTCACAGCTTGCTTTTAAGTTTGGATGAAGTGTGTTTTTTTTACGACGCGTTCAGTGTCTCCACGGGGAGTTCGCCAGTTGTATTGTGGGGCGTGTTCATTCAGTCACACGGTACAACAGTGATCGTTGCAGACACACCTGGCGGAGATCTGCACTCTACTAAGTGCACCTTTCCAGGTCAAGATGTTTATTTTCACTCTGGTTGTGAAATCATGTGAAATGCTTTCACAGTGGGGCTCCAACAAATTAAAAATAATGAGTAAATATACAAAGACAGAATATAATTACATTTAATATAATAACAAGATATATCCAAAGCAATGAAACATAACCATTAAACCAAAACAATAGAGGCATTGCACTCAGGGGAAGTTGGATCCCACTTTAATGTCTCATTAATCAGGCCACCGAAACCATAACCTAACTTTAATCCTGTGTGTGAAAGTTTATTCTTTATTTTCTGTAAATCATCCAATTGGTTGAGCCTTTTGGAGGCCGCACATAAGAGAGCGGCGCATTTCGAGATCATCCCATCACAGACAGAGGACCGAATGGTGGCGCTGGTCTCCGCAGGTACCAGCTTTCACTCTTTTCATAAATGAATCGTCCTGGTTGTACAGTGTCACCTGGATTAGTTACCACTGCTCTGTATAGCGTATATATTAGGATTAGCCATTACAGCAGTCCGTCATTACGATGGACTGTATTGCCTTCAGGTTCCAAAGGTCAGAGTCGGACTGCATGTTTCATTTCTTGACAGAAGTTTCAGGATTTTTTTCAAATCTTTGTGGTGACGATTGAGTTCATTGATGTCACTTTGCTTTGGTGATTTATTGTTTTTTGTTAGTCGGACACACACACTGAGGATCATCAGAGGCTGAAATGTCATCGGCATTGAAACAAGCAGGTAGTATTTCTCATTGACCCAACGACACAAGTCAAGACTCATGGAAGTCGTTAAATCTTACGATAGTTCATTTCTATTTCACAGTAAATATCTGTCATATCCTGTTTTTTCGTTTTGTGTAATGGGTCCAGTTTCAGATCTCTCCATCCCGGTCTCATGGGGACAGATCAGAGGGAAAGTCTGGGGTCCTGAACACGGTCGTCCTGTGCTGTGCCTGCACGGCTGGGCTGACAACTGTGGCACATTCAACACCCTCATTCCCCTTCTACCCAAAGGTGAACTATGGCAGAGTAGAGGAGAGTTTTTAAACCATGGGACTCACTTTGTACTGCATTAAAAAAATATATTAAAAAAAATCGGTCCTAAATCTACACTTCTCACTTAGTCTAAATCGTGATTTATACTTGATGCATCAGCGATTTATTCATTTATTATTTATTTATTTATATTGATGTATTTATTTCTACGCATTTAATTATCTATTAATTCATCTCTCTATCTATGTATTTATCTATACATTGATTTATTTTATTTCATAGACATATTTATTTATATAATAGTGACTACAATGACCTTCCATACTATTCTCCCACAATAATAATAATAATAATGCATTGAATTTATATAGGGCTTTTCATGATACTCAAAGACACTTCACATAATTATAACATCCTAAAAGCTAAAAATAAATAAATAAGAATAACTAAAATACAGGTAAAACAAATAAAACAAATAGGGACTTTCTGAGTCGCTCAGACTCTAATAAAAAAACCAAAACAAACAGTCACACATTAAAAGCAGTTCTGAACAGGTGGATTTTGATTTGCGATTTGAATAAGGAAAGATCAGTGCAGTCTCGGATGAGTTTGGGTAATGCATAGGAAATGCAGGAGCAGTTTACAGCTGGGGAAAAAAATAAGTCGGTGTTGGTGAAAGAAAAGCTATAAAATCTCATATTAACAAACATGTTGATGTCTCTTTGGTATCTTTCCAAAACGGCACAAGGGGGAAATGGTCAATTCTGATGACATTTGTTTCTATTAACCGGTAAAACCGTATACTGTGAATACTAGTGAGTAGTATCCACTGTGGAGATGAGGGTGATGGGAATGTTATCAGTTTGGCAGGAATTTGTTCACGAGTCATTCTTTGCCCTTTTGACCTGACGATGGTCAGAGGATGGTGTCCCTGAGCTCTCTACACAGCTTTCATCTGCCTCTCTCTCTCCTCTTCTCTCAGAGTACAGGTATGTGGCGGTGGACCTGGCGGGTCACGGTCTGTCCTCCCACCGCCCCCCCGGAGCCTTCTACACAATCATCGAAAACGTGGCGGACGTACGCAGAGTCGTTGCCGGTGCGTGAGGGGTCCGGGTCTCCCTCGGGCCTCCTGGCTCATCTCTGCGACTGAACGCTGTGAGAGAGCCACGTGTAATCTGGTTTCTGTGAAATAACTCCTGCAGGGCTGCGGTGGACCAACTTCTCCATCATAGGACACAGCATGGGTGAGTGGGCAGAATGTAGATGATGCTCCTGATTCACATTCACGGACACTGATGCTGTGCATATTCACATCTCATACACGATACACACTTCTAATGCTTCTGGTCCAGCCCGTTTTAGACTAAATGAATAATTGATTGATTTAAACTTGATTAACTGATGATGAAAGTAGGTCAATTACCCCAAAATAAAATGACTTTGAGGAGTGTCTAAAGCTTTGAGCATGATCGTGTGTTCACTCTTACAGGTGGCAGCATCGCTGCCATGGTAACTAAGATCCCTCCCTTATCACTGTTTGTACACACTATACAGAGAATACAGTATGTCCCTGTATTTCTCTTGCCTGGTGTCATGTTGTGTTTTCCACAGTTCAGTGCACTCTATCCTGAGATGGTGGACACTCTGGTGCTTCTGGACTCTTATGGATTCGTGGCCACAGATTCAGTAGCTAACAGTTTTTTATTTATTATCCGTATTGCATATATGACAAGCCTTTAAAGTGACGATGATCTAATGGTGTTACTCCTCAGTTGTCTTCATGTTCCTCTTCTTGTCTCAGAAAGAGCTTCCCGAAGTGCTGAGGAAGGTGATGGTCGCGATGTTTCAGTTTGAAGAGAAGCCGGAGGAGAAGAAAAGAGTTTACACTTATGAGAAGGCGGTCGAGAGGTAGTCTACGGCCAAATGAAATGAACATTCATTGGTGCAGGGTGCTTTGTGTTGATTGTCAGTGTGTTTTAAAGAGGGGAACTAAATAATTTTTTACACATCAGCGTTGATAACATTTTTTTTTAAATCTCAACTCTGTGTGTGTAGCTGGAAAGAAGTGGGCTGACATCTGTCGCAATGCTCCTCCTCTCGGGTGGAACTTCTTCAGCTGCCACCAGTATAACATACCCCAAATCTCAGCCGTAACTGTCAATGTTGCATTGTGGGTAATGCAGGCGCCAGGTTTCGAAAAGGAAGAGGAATGCGTGTAATTTTTTTTCAATGCCACATTTCTGGTTTCCCGCATCACTAATTTTGATAGTTTCCCAATGAGCTTGAGGACTCTTTTAACTTGAACTAATAAATCACAAAGAAAGATCAAACAGAGGGAAACAAAATAAGGCTATTAGATTTCCATCAGGCTCTAGTTCTACAACCAGAGGGTGGCTGAAGTGTTGTTTCATTTCTTTCAGGCTGTCGGCTGCAAACCCGACGATGACTGAGCATTCGGTGCGCGTCCTTTTAGAGCGAGGTCTAGTTCAAGTGGAAGGAGGTGCGTCTCCGATCTCTCCTCCTCCTCCTCCTCCTCCTCCTCCTCCTCCTCCTCCTCCTCCTCCTCTCAGAGAGGAAGAATGTCACTGTGCTTCTCACCTGAATGCCTTTCTCTTCTGCAGGATTCACGTTCTCCAGAGACCTGCGAATTAATTTTGTGAGTCACCTCCCAGACCCTCCCCCACGTTCACCCCCCTGCCCCCCCTCCCCCCCTCCCCCCCCCTCCTCTCCGTTACCGCTCAGCTTTTACAGTGTGTGTGTGTTTTATTTTGTGCGTTCTCAGAAAAACCCATGGCGCATGTGTTTGGAGCAGAGTCTGGAGATGCAGTCGAGGGTTCGGGCCTCTGTTCTCCTTGTTCTGTAAGACATCGCTCACCCCACTGAAATGGATCATTGCATTACGTTTTACAAGTCTCACATTGTATGTTCAAAATATGTTTCTCCAGAACCGATAAAGGCTTCAATAGAACATTGTTCGAACCATCTCAAAGGAAGTTTACCTCAACGCTCCTCCGGGGCTTACAGGACCGAAACGTGAGTTTTCAACTTGGGACAGAATGAAAATGCAATCGAAGATGTACACATGTCAGTGTCATTGATTCTGTATGTCTGAAGCTCCCTCTGTGTCTCTGTTGGCTTCAGCACACGGTGGTGACGGTACCAGGTGATCACCACGTTCATCTGAACGAGCCTGAAGTCGTCGCTCCCATCGTGTCTGACTTCCTGCGGAACAGAGCGCGGTCCCAGTCAAACCACGGACAGCACAAGTTATGAGACACCAACATACTGGCACCGTGCAGTTCTATTGTACAGATGTCTTCTTCTTCTTCGGGCCTTGTCCTCTTTAATGTGTTTGTCAGAATCAGAGGTTTGTGAGAGTTGACATTTTTTTGGTTTTCAAGTAACATGCTCCTTTCAATAAAAAGACAACAACAACATATGAAGGCTGTGTGTCATTTATGAATTCTCCCAGGAAGAAAGTCAACACGCAGTTCTGCCCTTCTTTTCAAGTTCTTAATGATCACACGTTGTTTTTTTTACGGTGGATTAACTGACGGAGACAGGAAGCTGTTTCCATTTCCATCCATCCATCCATTTTCAATACCGCTTATCCTCATTAGGGTCGCTGGAGCCTATCCCAGCTGACATAGGGCGAAGGCAGGGGACACCCTGGACAGGCCGCCAGTCCATCGAGGGCACATGTAGGGACATACAACCATTCACTCTCACATTCACACCTATGGGCCATTTAGAGATCAATTAACCTGCAGCATGTCTTTGGACTGTGGGAGGAAGCCGGAGAGCCCGGAGAGAACCCACGCTGCCACGGGGAGAACATGCAAACTCCACACAGAAGGACCGCTCCGACCGGGAATTGAACCCGCGGCCCTCTTGCTGTGAGGCGACAGTGCTAGCCACTACACCACCGTGCAGCCCCGCTGTTTCCATTTCCACTCTTTATTTATTACATATATGTTTCAGGTGTTTGGGGGTTTCACTGACATTATAACACTGTGCGATATGTGATCCTTCTCAGGAGTTCACAAATCTGGAGAGTGGGATCAAAGCAATATTACGTCTGATGTTTCGAGGAACATCAGACTTTGGAATAGACTTGTAAAATGACATTTCATTTTGGACATTTTGCATGGCCATCCCTGGGGCTGAGGGTTTGATATCTCTGTTTAATATGAACGATTTGATATTAATTTTCCAGAGCAGGTTACTTTGTGATATCCAGACCGGACGCTTGTGCGGAACGAGCTAAAAAATAGCATTTAGAAAAGAGATGACCTCCTCTGACAACTTTTCATCATGTCGGCCCATCCTCTCCGTGTGCTGCTTAAAAATAAAACTGCATAAAACACTGCAGCTGCTGTCAGTCAGAGCAGATATATAGAGGTGTGCCCCCCACCCCCCCTCTCTTTCTCTCAATGTCACATAAACTCTGATGGCCTTGCTGTTAAACGGAGTGCAATTGATTTTACGCAGCGAGGCAGCGAGCATCCAGACATCTGAAGGGGCCCCTCTCCTCCTCCTCCTCCTCCTCCATCGCCTCTCCCCCCAAACAAATTATTATAGTTATATAACTTTCCCTCCCACTCCCCTCTATCCTCTCTGCAAGCAGCAGGGGGTGTTGTCATGGCAACCCCCACCCTGCCTTTTTTCCCCCCGTCAGAGCCAGGAGCTTGGAAGGATGAAGCCGCATGCAGCCTCTGTGCCGCTCAGAGCAGCACATGCAACAGTCGGAGCTGCGGCGCCGCAACGCCAAGCTGGTGATTTGAGTCGGACTCGCGGCCGCTGCTGCCCACCACAGACCGTCTGAGACCAGGACGCCCTTCGGATTCAGCAGCGTCCGCAGGTATGCACGCTGGCTTTAAACTATATAGATATAGATATAGATATTGTTATTACTGCTTGGCAACACCTGTGTGTGTTTTCTCAAAATGTAAAATCGTTTCTGGGAGCTGATTGTGTAATGTCGTGGTTCCCGAATGCCTAATGAAGAAGACTTTTTAAGAAATGGCTGAAAATAATGGGATGCTGCAGTCTGTCACGTGGGATATCTCACCCTGAAGGATCACTTCTATTTTTGTGTAACTCTCCTCTACTCCTTTCCTTTCCTTTCTTCGTCATGTCCCCTCCTCCTCCTCCTCCTCCTCCTCCACCACCCTTCTCCATCCCATTCCCCTCTCTTCCGACAGCAGCCATGTCGTGGCTCTTCCTGGACTGGTTCGTCCCCCTCTACCTGCTGGTGTCCGTGTTGGTGCTGGCGGGCTTCGGAGCGTGCCTGTACTTCCTCGAGCCCGGGCTGCAGGACACCCACAAGTGGAGCAACAAAACGGTCCGGCATCACCCGCTGGTGGCCAGTGTGAACTGCAGAGACGACGATAGCAATGCCCTGATATGATGGAGAGGGTGAGGCGGAGCGGGGCGGGGGGTTGGTGGGGGTGGGGGGACATCTGGACAGGGGTGCTGATGGGAGCCAACACCTTAAAAAATGGAGAAGGGAAATGGAAGAGGAGGGCGAGGAGGAGAGATTGCCCCGTCCCATCGTTCCAGCTTTTCTCTCATCTCTAACATTTATGTAACGATGAGGGTAAAGTTAAGCTTGGGAGGGAGACGGTGGCGAGGGGGTGGGGGGCAGACTTCACGCAGGTGGAGGGAGGACATTGTTGCCCCTTTTCAAATGTGATGATGTAAATGTCACCCCCATCTTATACCCGTGCCAACTTTTACATACGTTTTTCGTATTCCGACAATCGCTTTGCGTACATACTCATATCGTGCATTTCATTGGTGAAGTGAACGGCGTGAGTGCGACAAGTTTGTCCACAGTTTTGGGGAGGAGTCTCTCTCTCGGCGATGGACGGCATGGTGGATTGTTAGTAGTGACTTTATTCAAGGTGCCAAGATCATCCGAGATGGACCAAGATTACAGAAAGACAAGTATTTGGTATTGCTGAAAAGTGTACATTGTTGTCTGTTTCCATTGTTTGTACTCGACAGCATGGTGAGGAAACTGTGGCCGTGTGCTTCCTTCATTTACACAAAATAAAACTGCTCAATCCTCAACTCTTTGGAATTACTCTCCACGTGTTGATCAAATCTGAGTAGAATGTGAGATTAAGTATATCTACTCAAGTACTGTGCTGAAGGTTCTTGTGAATGGGATTACTTATGATACTTTATAGTTCCACTCCACTACATTCATCTGAAAGATGTCACTCATTAGTTTTTAAATTAAGGATTTACAACAAAAATAAATTGTATTTTTAAAATAACAATAATTTGAGGTCCAGAAGAGGTCAAATTATCCAATATTTTAAAAAGTAGCAGAAATAAATAATACATAATAAATAAATACAGATTTGTGTTGCAGAACTTTTGTTTGTATTCTTTGCTTCCCCATCAATTCTCTCACCCCTGCTCAGATGACTTGTGACCCTTTGGGTGGGGGGGGCCCCGACCCCTATAAGTTGAGATAAACCACATATCATCAGACAGAATACTACAAACAAGTCCACACTGAGACGCCACAGACGTCGTCCCATGAACCAAAGCAAAACAGAGACCAGAGTGGGAGTGAAACAGAGCGGCCTCAGTGTGCAGGAATGGAGAGAATGGCCCTTCGGAGCCCACGACTTCCAGCTGCAGAGTTCCCTCCGGGGCTTTGGTCCTCACTCCGTGTGTCCGCAGCCGAGACGTTGCTTCAGACAGCAGGTTAGCGTCTGTTTTCCTCTATCGTGATGTTTTTGTGCATTTTTAATTGTAAACATGTGTTATGTCATGTGGTTTCAGACTGCAGTGTTTGAAAGTACTTTTATTTGAGTGCTGTACGTAAGAACAGTTTTGAGGTGAGTATTTCCATTACTAATACGACTATTCAAATAGGCAAATACTGCACTTTTTACTTCCGTTTACAGCTGTGCTGCTTGTTACTTTGCACTGATAGACTATGATGCACTACCCAACAGTGTATAAAGCAGGTAAAGTTGTCTCTACCTCAACCAGCTGCAGCAGTAAAATGCCAGCTGCACATGAATGCATTAGTGTTAATAATCTATCTGTAATATTAATTACAGCGAGTTAACCCTCACATGGACTGTTTCGCTGTGTAATGCAGATATTTCTTTGCTTTAACTCAAGTAAGATTTTGAAAGCAGCTCTTACTTGTAGTGGAGTACTTCTACATTGTGTTATTCTTCTTTTTTTTTTACATAAATAAAGGATCTGAATGCCAACTTTCCTCCATTTCACCTCTCCCATCTATTGAACCAGTCTTCCTTTTCATCTCTTCCTGCACAACTCACAACAGAATGAGTGTTTCTGACCGCCCGGCGCCTTCGATCCCTCAAGTATCAGCATCCTCCAGACGTCCACCAGTCTGCTTGTCTCCTCCTCTGTCCCTGTCGTCTCCTGTCATCAAAAAGAAAGCCATCAAAATCCCATCATTTGATGAGAAGGGACTCATCTCTGAACAACACAACACAAAACCAAACGTTGACAGGGAAATGTAGCTTGTATTCTATTCTCAGGTTTATGTAATATAGTAAATATTATAAGTAATGTGCTGAATTAATTTAGTTTACACTTTTTTTCGTTGCTGCAGATCTTTTGTCCCAATTTGTCCCTCCAAGACATCCAGTCAGTCCACTTGGAGTAAGCCAAGTGAATGGGGAAACCATGGAGAGAGAGCCTCAACGCTCCCACGAACCAAACCCAGAACCCACGGCTCTCCTGCTCTCTCCACAAAGCCCAGCGTCTCCGCTCCAAAGACAGATTCCTCTCCCACTCTCAAACCGAAGCCAAGGGACTTTCTCCGTCTCCCCGCCTCACAGTTCAGCGATCCTCCTCCGTCCCTGCATCCGCCGAAGCCAAGCGTGTCTCCAACTCTGACCGTCCCGACACCCAGACTGAGTCCCTCTCCGACTTCCCCCGGGATGAGTCTGGATGGCCGAGGAGGCCAGCAGCCTTCACCTGTCGCGAAAGAGAGACAAGCTAGATCGATTGCCATATCGAATGCTAGAGTTGAGCCCGGGTCCGTCAAACAGAGCTCTTCAAACGAGGCAAAGCGGGACATTCTGGACCAAGAAGCTTTCGTGGACTTTGCTCACCCGGCGTCGAGGAGAGCCAGTCCCATGTCTCGACACCAGACCGACTCTGAGTTCCACAGACGAGCAGCCACGTCTCAGGACTCCTGCTTATCGCAGGTTGGTTTAAGTAAAAAAGAACATATTCCAAAAGATGAATCGAAAGCTGCGCCGGTGGAAATAAACACACCTTCAATCGCTGAACCCGAGTCAAACGTCAAACAGCAGCAGGAATTTCTGCCAAGTGGAGCGACAGGTACACACACATCCCCCTCAGAGCATGGGGGGGTTAAGTTAGCTCATGTTGTTCGGAGGGAGTCTCAGTCGCTGTTTGATGTACCGGCTACTCGCTCGAGCCTGAGGCTTCCCAGGAAACGTATCGACTTCCCACAGAGGAGGACTCTCACCGCCAGTGATCACCCGTATGAACTAATGTCTTCTGAGGGAAGTGCAGCTTCACCAACGACTCCCAGAACAAACCAGTCGCCCGATGTCGAGAGCAGGAGAAGACGTTTTGATCTCAACGAGGACGCAAAAGCGGACGCGGCATTTCTGTCTAATCTCAGGAGACCCAACGAGGAAAGCAACACACGGACGACTACCGTAAACCCACCTAAACTCCCCCAACAAACCAGTGTGTGTCCGGACGCAAAGTCTCCTCCGACACACAGATTCTGGTCGAAGGCTCCGGTCCCCGTGAGTCAGCCCGACTGTGTTTCAAAGTATTACAGCTGCAAGTCAAGAGACATCGATCGTGAAGCGGAGTCTCTTCAGTGTGAGGACAGATTCAATCGATTTAAGACACGCCTGTTGGCCCCTCGGACACAGGAGGCCTCCCGATCCGCTTCTGTTGAGTACGCCGCGTCAAAAACGTCCCTTTCAAGATCCGATGTCACCTCCCACAAGCATCCGTTTGATCCCAAACCAAACAAAAGCCACAGAGAGGTGACTTTCCGTGACACGGCACTGAATCAAACAGATCATTCTGCCCCATCTGACCATCACGGGGCGCCCGTAAAGCTACCAGAATATCCCCCAGAGGAATACTGCCCATTCAACACAAACAGTGTTGGCGTCAGTTCAAAGGGAGTCGTTGGCCTGCAATCGCAGCCACGGCACAGAGTGAGCCAGAGACCGGGAGAGACAACAACAGGAGCCTCCCCTCCACTACGCCGACCAAACTACCCTCCAGCAGATAGAGCACTCATCATGGAGGATCCAGTGGACCCTTACTACGTCACCATGTATTACCCTGGATCGGTGTACGTGGGTGAGTATCCAAACTACTTGGAAGACTTTAACTGAACACGGTCAACAAATCCCTCAAAGCACACATGACAGACAGGGACTCTCTCAGCGCTTGTGGTTTAATCTTTGTAGAGTTCGATAACTTTCTGTCCAAGGGGGATAAGTGTGAGTGTGAGTGGCGAGGCACAGCTTGTCTTGCTCTGAAGAATGATTTTACTCAACAATATCACAAATAAATAAACACTTAATGCCGTGTAAGGTAAGTTATAGCCCTGGATAGAGGTTTTAAAAAACATCAGTTCACCAAATGGCTTAATTTGGAGGCCCCTATGAGGTAAAACTGTCCCGCATTTTATTTCACAGAAGAAACCCATGCAGCTCTGGATCCGCTCACAAGCTCCTTTTCCCTTGAACCGTCGTATCACCTCGCATCATCGGTGGATAGAGTTTCAGTAGTTGTCATGGAGGATCTTTTGATATGCAAACTTAAAAAGCTGCACTATGAAAAAAAGAGAAGATTCGGGAAAAAGGTCAGGAGAAATAAACTCCACTTTGTGTCACAGAGGGAACCATTGATCTGATTGGTTTCACCGCTGGTCATATCTAGGCACAGTATAATTTACTTGGGTATTTCAATTTGATTCTACTTTCTTTTTAATTTTACTTTTAAACTTAATAACATATATATATATATATATATATATATATATATATATATATATATATATATATATATATATATTGTTGGGGGGGGGCTGAACTGTCACTTTAAGTACATTATCTGAATACTTCTTTCTCCAGCGTATTTCACCACGTAAATGTGTCTAATATAATATAATGCATTCCAAAATGATCCCCTAAAAATAGTCTGCACCAATGTCCCGTTGAGGTGAAATCCTACTGCGCGTGCGCGCTGCATCTCCCCACTCCCTCTCCTCTTGTCGCCACGGTAACGGAATAAGAGAGGGGTGGGTGGGGGCTCGCGGCGGTTGGGAAGGCGAGGAGAGGTACCCAGACTGATCACATGACCGCCGCTCATCTCGTCGCCGCTCTGTTTCGGATGCACGTCTCTTTGGACCGAGAGCGACATTTTGATCAGCCGAAAGCAGACTAGCGGCGTCAACTGACCGGGAATCGGTGAGTGCGACGCGCCCGTTAACATCCGACAATCGGCGCCGCCGAGCCGACCGTTTAGCTAGCAGCTAACGCGGAGCTGCCGCTAGCCGTTAACGTCGTTACCCAGCAGGGACAATGGGGGTCGACGGACGGGGGATGGAGCTAGCCTCGCGGGTCGTATGAGAAAGAGGCGCACGCAGCGTTAAATACGAAGCCACGGTGTGTGTGGGTGCGCGTGCGTGCGTGTTAGCGCCGCTACCCAGAGCAGAAATACATAACGTTTTTTTCCGTGAGGTGTCGTATAAGTGCGATCCGCCCGCTGTGTGATGCTGACATACATCTGTAGATCTGCTTCATGTCCGCTATGGGATGGATCAAAGCATGTGACGGATGCCTCAGTGACCCGTGTCGTTGCGGATGCACTGACCTAAAGCATGGCAGCAGGCTGATCCATGTGGACACCCTTGGGTGGGTGGGTGGGTGGGTGATGGACCTCGTGCCTGTTAACGTTACCATCTGCCTGCACTGTGTGCTTCACTTTAAAGGATCGGCTCATAAGCAACATGGCGGTGTCAAGCGATACAGCAAATGCTTTGATGTGTGATGCTGCCGCTGTGTGATGGAGGGGATACAGTTACCAGGGTTTCATTATCAGTTGACTTAATTACTATGTTCTTGGTTAGTCAGAGTCCATTGTAACGTATTGTTTTGGTTTGACCAAACTATCACAGTAGACTTAAGAAAACCGGGGGAAAACTGATCATTTCTATCAAAGCAGCTGTTGATACATTTTCTGTCCATCGACTAGTTGATACATCCTCTAATTGTTGCAGCTATAGAGCTCACAGTATTAAGAAGATACATAAACTCAGGGATCTTTGAGGCAGATACTGATATTTGATATGCGATTGTTAAAAAAAACTTTAAAAATGAAATATAAATGCCGATTTTCATTTTGTTACTAAAACACTCCACATTTTCGATATAGGGATAAACCAAGACATGTCCATCTTAGAAGGTTTTGTATCTTAAAAATAACCTTTGAGTTAGTCTCTGGTTAGTAACACTGTCGTTGACTTTGTTTCTTTAACAACTTCAAACGCATCTCTTGCATTTCTGTACTGAAATGTTAGCCAACATACACACTGGACGTGAATCACACATGTACATTGTTCGTTTGGATGAACTCAACCTTGAAGACGTCCGTAACCCATTTCTTTATAAGTAGAACGAGTCAAAGGGAGGCGAGGCCTCGGCCCGCTCCACTGGCCTACTTCCTCACGTGCCAGTGTTTCCTGTCGGTGAAAACTCCTATTGTATGGCCCCCCCCTCTCCTTTCTCTTCTGCAGACATGTCAGACCAAGTTCCCCCAGAGGTGAGACCCAAACCGGCCGTCCCCGCCAAGCCCCCAAATGTGGGTGCTCCTTCCCCTTCCAGCGCCTTCCCGCCCCAGGGCTTCGGAGGAGGAGGAGCTTCATCTCTGCCTCCGAGTGCCATTCCGGTCCCCATCGGGAGTCACGTTGCCAGCCACGGCGCGGGCCACGTCGGTGGTCTCGCCGCAGCACACAACGGAGGTCATGCAGGCTCCCACAGGTCCGCCGGTGGATCCATTTTGCTGGGCTATATTGGTATCGACACCATCATCGAGCAGATGAGGAAGAAGACCATGAAGACGGGCTTTGACTTCAACATCATGGTAGTCGGTAAGTCCCAGACTATCGGTGGGGAGCTGGGAAAAGAACAGTTTTACAGGAGTGTTCATTACTCTCTCTCTCTCTCCCCCCCTCTCGTCTCAGGTAACAGCGGCCTCGGAAAGTCAACTCTGGTAAACACCCTGTTCAAGTCCCAGGTGAGCCGGAGGAGTGCAGGGTGGGCCCGCGATGACAAGATCCCCAAAACTGTCGAGATCAAAGCCGTGTCCCACGGTGAGTGACGCAGCCGCTCAGCGGCAGCAGAAGTTAACGTTCTCGGTTCCTGAAGGTTCCTAAAGGTTCCCACGCGACCTGCTTCAGTCTTTCGGTGCGCTCCGATAGCTGGCAAGTCAGCTCGCCATTTATTTGGGTTGAGCTGTAAATGCCCGGAAATCTGTAATAATTTTATTATAAATCAAGTGTTTTGCATCATATCGGAAAGTCAATGAATGGAGATTGGCTTGAAATCTGGATGGACAGATGACAGATTGTTCAAGGTTCAGCCAACTAGATTTTTGTGATAATCTGGGTCTGGGATTTCTGCTATTACGCAATTTTTCTGACTCCGTTAAGTCAACCGAGTTCAACGCGGCTCAAATTGTGGTTTGCCAACAGTGTCGTGGAGCGAGGGGAATCGGGACGTGTGTTCCCTTCATTACTGAGTTCCTCCCCCTAAAACATCCGCGTTGGGATGTTCCTCCCACGGAGAAGGCGGGGCTAAGCAGCAGGGATTCGCCGCCACCGCTGCCGATTTTTGGGGGGGGGTTTGACAGGAATCCTAAATAGCCAGAACACACAGCAGATGACTCCTATGTAAAGCCGCCATGTGTGATCGTGTTTCCACGTACAGAAGCAACAGCTGTGGTTCATGTTGCTCGTTTCTTTGTGTGTGTGTGTGTTTTTTTTTTTACAGTCCTCGAGGAGGGCGGTGTGAAGATGAAGCTGACAGTCGTGGACACCCCGGGCTTTGGAGACCTAATCAACAACGACAACTGGTGGGTTTTTCTCCACCTCCTGCATCATCAAAGACTCCTAAATGTCATCGTTACTGCCCCCTCCTCACCGAGCACCATTGTTCACCCCCCAAAACAACATAAAAGCACAGGCCCCTCCCCCCTCTCGTAAAAGTCTTCTCCTCTCTCCTCCTCTCTCACCTCCTCGGCCGTATCCGCAGCTGGGATCCCATTTCCAAGTACATCAACGAGCAGTACGAGAAGTTCCTGAAGGAGGAGGTCAACATCACCAGGAAGAAGCGCATCCCCGACACCAGGGTGCACTGCTGCATATATTTCATCTCCCCGACTGGACACTCGTGAGTTCACCTTTTTGTGCCGACATTTCACTTCCGGGGAGCAAATCCTGAACCCGTGATGCAGACGACACTCACCCCGATTCACCCCTTTTTGTGTATTACGGTCATCCTTCTTAGCTGTTATTGACACCGACAGGATGTTTTTGTGTGCAGGCATGAACAAATTAAAAAAAAGAACAGGGACACAAACCTTTGTCCAATGATAAGCCCACTTTTTCAAATAGCATCCACACTGTAGGTCTTTTGTGATTGCTGCAAGGCTAGGTAGGGTGAGGAATGAAAGAAGTATGACACATGACATATTAAATCTCTGTCTGCCGTTTGTTATCCTGAGCCTCTTTTCACTGCAGAGTCTTCTGGGACAATCACAGCCCTTAAATCTACTCCCCCTCCCCCCTCCCTCTCTCTGCTCTGCCCCCTGTCCGTCCGTCTGTCCCAGACTTCGGTCGCTCGACATCGAGTTCATGAAGCGCTTGAGTCACTCGGTCAACATTATTCCCATCATCGCGAAGTCGGACACGATGACCATCGAGGAGAGGCTGGAGTTCAAACAAAGGGTGAGTCAGCCGCACCTACATAACGGCCATAATCAGCCACATTTACGATTATAACACTATTCATTTATATGTCAACATACGTTTGAGTTATTTTACATTTCATTGTTTGGCCTCTATGGAGACATATGTATTTTCCAACTCCAAGATGTCCTGCGCAATATATGTTTTGGTATTTAAAGCTGCTCTAGTCATTACTTTAATAATAACAATATGAACGGTGAGGCTCATAGTGACAAACTAAAGACTGTATATATAGATAGACGATATGACATCTACCCTCAAGTGAAGCTAATAGTTTAGTATATTTTGGCTTTATTATTGTACATTGAGAGAAAGTGGAGACCAGGCAGCCACCTGCGGCTCCGAGTAGTGAAGCCAATAAGGAAGCGCGTTCTCTCTACTGGCCACCAGGGGGCGACTCCTCTGGTTGCAAAAAGAACTCTGGTTGTATAGAAGTCTGTGAGAAAATGACTCTACTTCTCTCTTGATTTATTCCCTCAGTAAACTTTGTAAACATGAGTTTATGAACTCAATCTCTAGTTCCAAGTCTTCTTCAATAAAGCATGATGTTCATCATCGGCAGCAAGCAGGAGCATCTGGAACAGGTGGTGGAGAGGAGGACACTGAAGAAACTATTGTCCATATTGGACAACCCGGACCACCCTCTCCATCACCTAGTGCACAGTCAGCGGAGCACTTTCTCCAAAAGATTCATCCAGCTCCGCCGACACAAGGACCGATACAGGGAAACATTCCTGCCCACGGCAATTAGACTGTACAACAAAGCACCTCTGGCCAGATCCTCTGTGGACTAATTTTCATTTTCCCTGTACACATTTACATTTACATGTATGTTGATTTACACTTACACTTCATATACACTAAAACAGACCATAAAGTAGTGTATGCTTTAGGGCGGGGCTACAAGGTGTTCATGTTTTCGGTCCTAAAGCTTTTGACTTTTCCACAGTTTTCAGTTCAGGAAAGTTAATTGTAACACGTTGGTCGCCTACAAATGTCTTGTTGAGCGTTCAGTTCTACTTAGCTCCACCCTCTCGTTTAAAAAAAAGAAGATGGCGAAGAAAAGATTTTCTTCGTAGCATTTTAGCATCTTTTAACTCCTGGTTTTAGTATTACCTCCTGCAGTTTTATATATATATATATATATATATATATATACAGGTTGATAGTTTGTCAATGTTGTTTGTATTGCTTGCTTTTGCTGCCCCCCAGTGGCCCAAAAATATAAGCGGTCCAAATATGGATTGGACTATTTATAAATACTCTTTCCAGTTCGTCGTCTACACTGTCTTTGGCTTGTGTTGTAGGTAAGGAAGGAGCTGGAGATGGCTGGGATTGAGTTCTACCCACAGAAGGAGTTCGATGAGGACATGGAGGACAAGAGCGACAATGACAAGATCAGAGTAAGTGCTTGTGTTGGTTCTTTCACACACGTTTTGTGCGTCGCGTCTCTACCCCCTCCTCCACACAGTATGTCAGGGCACTGGGGCGTGTTGTGTATTTGTTGTTTCCTCTCATAAACTCTCCGCCGCACTGAGCCGTGTTGAAATGTCTCCGTCCATAGGAGGCGATACCCTTCGCTGTGGTGGGCAGCGACAAAGAATATCAAGTGAACGGCAAACGGGTTCTGGGGAGGAAAACGGCGTGGGGCATCGTAGAAGGTGAGTCGTATGGCCTTCCTGAATGAGTGTGCAGTTTTGTAATCGTACTAAATGCAGCTAGTATTGATGGTGTCAGGTGAAGGGCGAGGTATGCCATTTGATTTTTTTTCCCTCCCCTTTCAGTTGAAAACCCAAACCATTGTGAGTTTGCTCTGCTGAGAGACTTCCTGATCAGGTAAAATGGCCTTTTAACATGGACTCATTTAAGTAAAGGTGAAATGTGTAACCAGCTCCTGTCTTGCGTGCAGCACACGTACCTTTAGAGGCGATAGTGAGTCACTGTAGCGTCCAGTCTGCTCTCCTGTCTAACACAAGCTGCCTTCAGGGCAGTCAAATCCGCAAAAAAACTAAAAAACAAATTGTTCCGTTTGGTCCTCGCCGCTACCAGTAGTTTGCAACTTGGCACTGAGGGTTGCGCTGGATAAATTAGTGTTGCTACAGCTAACGGCTAACCGAAGGTTGAATTCTGCATTTCCATGCTGTTAGTTAGTAGTTGGCTTTTTTTTTAATTAGATTGTATGGACCCAGTAGAGGTGAAATGCTAGCCCCCTATTTGCTGGCCAGGTATTACACATAGCATCTTTAAGGAGCTATAACAGACGATGGGATACGCCATATTAGGTCACTTTTTTCTGCGTCGTAGTATTTTAACAACACGAATTGTGAGTAACAATAACAGGGCTAATGATATTGTCATTATAAAATAATCTGCTGATTATCTTCTTGATGTATTCAATAATCCAATAATCATTCGGTATGTAAAATATCAGGAAATAGTGAAAAATCTGAAAAGGGAATGTCTTTAAATTGAATATTATTATAATTTATTGACATTCAGTCTACTACCACAGAAAGCTGAGAAAACCAGGAAACATTCACATTTGAGAGGCTGAACCAATTACCAAAATAGTTGCTGATTACTTTTCTGATGATCGACTACTCTATTAATCAACTAATAATTTCTGGCGGGACACAACATAATGTTGCGAGAATAAGCATAATAAGCGCATGCTCAGCATTTTGAATGGCGTATATATTATGTATAATTTTTGATTGGACCTTGTGGCAAATCCCGTTAGTTCGGATTGCCTCCTGGTTCCTGCAGTGGGCGGCGTTTCACTAAAACGTAAAAATGCTGACGCTTCCTTGTCAAATAGATTATATGAATATATCTGTGCTCCTGTGCCTCTCCCTCTCAGGTCTCACCTCCAGGATTTGAAGGAGGTCACTCACAACATTCACTATGAAACCTATCGTGCCAAGAGACTGAACGAGAACGGCGGTCTCCACCCCATATCCTCCAACGGCACCCAAGAAAGCAACCTGTAGTCAGCTCAGTCAGTGTGAGAATAAAAACGCTGAGAGAGGAATCTATAAAATATTGTAGTCATTGTCACCGCGGCATTGATGCATGCTCAACAACAACAAAAAAACGTTTCAATCTGTAAAAATCGGTGTCATTCAAACATGTGATTTATTTTTTCTCTCCTTCTGGTCCCTAACTCCACCCGCCGTCCTCTACACTTTCGTCCCCACACACACATCAAACCCCTCTGGTTCAATTTCAAAGTCTTTCCGATGGGTATTTGGAAAGAGCGATCCCAAACAGATGACTTAGTGCCATTACAGAATTAACACTTCATCAGCTGCCAATGCCTTGTCATGATTTGCTGAACAAGTTGCAATCATAAATCCTGCACAGCTCCAGACAGCCACAAATTGCTGCTTTAAAATTCTCTCAACCGCTGATTCAAGGGAAGAATCCCAGAGGAATCTGTTAACAAACAGAGCAAGCGGCGCCGTCTGTTTCGATATTAACGCCTCACAAAGAAAGCCAATGAAAAGTCCCCCGAACCTGTTTATGTTTGTTTTTTACCGTTTAAAAATAGTTTGCGTAGTTTTACCTGCCTGCATGCGGAAATGAGACAAAGCTGCAACATCATTCACATATAAAATGCAACTATGTGGGCATCAGTGTGTGTGTGTGTGTGTGCGTGTGTGGTGTAATTAAGGAATCCACAATTTGCATACTGCGGATTGTGCGACACACAAACTGTTACCTCGGGGCGATGCAGCTCAGCCTGCCTCGTTACACCACAGTAGGTACAGAGGAAAAGAAATGTGCACTAATGCTTATGCTCACATGCATTAGCCGCGTTTGCTCCCTGGAGGATAATTAGTGGTTTTAATAAATATGACGTGTTTTTTTCTCTCTGATTGACAACATGCTACTGCCGCCCACCCCCACATGTTAATGGTAATCTAAAGGCCTGCAGCATGTCAGTAAAAAAATTAAACACTACCCCCCCCCCCCTTCTTTTTTTCTTGGTAGATTTTATGCATTTTTTTTTCGTCACCATCCCCACCGGCCACTCAGGAAAATAATATTTTCTTACCCAAAATAACTCCCGCCAAGGACATGGTGCAGGGGGTTAGAAACACGTTCAACTTGTTTGATGTCTTGTCCAAATGATATCATTTTTGTGTGTGAACGATACAGAACTCTTAACGCGGTGGCCAGTATTTGTGTTGATGGCATTTTAAAATGAAGTTCCTAACGTTCACCACTCGGGGGCAGCACTCTGACACGTATGAGCAGGGACTCGGTAGGCGCTCCGACGAGCTCGATGACCTCAGACATTCCCACCGCTCAGATTATTTTAGGTACGTTTATACACAGTTCAGTGTTATTTCCTGACGACGTTTACAGAGTTTGGGTCCTCCGCTGCTGTCAGCGATAACTTATACATCTCTCCAGACCAGGTTTACAAGAATCTTTAATTATATTACCCCAGTGGGATGCACTCAAAGTAATTTCATTAACTAAGTTGTCATGGTGTTTACCGAGTTTACGCTGCTCTGTGTGTCTGCAGCAGAGCACGAATATGCCAGAACTACGAGTAGTTCAATCTATCCATCTATCAATCTTTCTTTGTTTTGGGTTGAGTCGTCATGTTTATGCAAATTTGATAGATGAAATGTGATTTGTTGCCAATAGTCGTCTGTGATTTTAGTGCAGTCAAAAGGTTTCAAGCAGAAATGTGTCAGTGCTGTTCGTGTGTGCATGCTTGTGTCCACACTGCCTGATCGCTCACAGCCGATCGGTGATGCGTACATTGAATTGCTCTCCTGAGGTGAAATCGCTGCTGTCTTAACTCCCTGTAACTAAACTGACAGTCCGCTATCACTCATCCCTTTGAATCGGTAGAACTTCACAATGTACATTTAGTTGATAACCACTTTTCTCAAAGTTGTCGTGACACATTGAGATATAGTTGTCAGTGTTATATTGAGTTATTTGTACATTAATGTCTTATTATTGTAATTTATTCTTTATTTAATAAAATCACATTCCCATGTTTTTGTGTGGAAAAAGCAGTTTTTATTAATGTCTCAATGCACGATGATCTATATCATGAATATGTATTTACTGCCCTTAAAGTGCTCAAATGAATAGTTGGGGTATTTTTTATTGTCCGCCAGGAGAATCTTGCAGTCGCTTGAATGTGTCCGTGCGGGAGTCCGCGGTGTCAGTCCACGGCTAACCTTGCATACTGTGGTGTTTGGGGCGTGGTTAGGCTCAGCTGCAGGGGGGGAGTGGCTCAGGGAACAGGTGCTGGGAAGAGGCTTAATTAGCCTCAGCTGCAGTGGATCGGGGGGTAATGGGTCTTGCCCCTATATCAGGTGTGTTGGAGATGGAGCATGAGACCATCAGAGCAGAGACCTGAATAAAGGATATTGCCAAACGTTACACACAGTGTGCTCATTCTTTGGTGCAGGGGGGGCAACCCGGGGATGGTAACATGAGTTGTTTTTACGCTAGAGCCCAACGTGGGGCCCCTTGAAGCAAAGCACATGGAAGGAGAGGAGCAACACACAAATTCGCCGGCCCAGCCGATCATGTGAGCTGGGTGTGATCGCAGCGATGCAGCTGAGCCTAACAACGCCCCAGCCTTCACACATACATTGTCGCTACTCTTAACCGGCCAGTAGGGGCCGCTAGCCATAACACAGCTGAGTGCATCTCTGACCCCCAGCCCCTCCTCTGCACCCAGAGACACGGCGAGTAGCTCACATAAAGTGTGACTGTGTGTTTGGCGAACAGCTAACGGAACTACCAGTACAGACGCTGCCGAGTACATCGCCAGCTCTCAAACGCTCATCTGCGCCCAGAGACACGATTGGCTTACTTTTACCGCTGACAGCTAACGTTACTACCAGCACACAGGCTGCTGAGTACATCACTGCCACTCAGCTGCTGCTGCTACGCTGGCAGACAGCACGGTGATTTTGTCTCTTATAGGACGACAACGAGCAGATTGACGCTTGTTTTTGAATTTCAAAAAATCCTCCAGTTGCTGTTAAAGGAAACCTCGAATTTATATATGTATGTATATATTTAAAAGGATTCCCCGTTAGCGGATGCCAATGGTACCAGTTAATCTTCCTGGGGTCCGAATTCAGTCCATCATATTCATCGTATACATACTGTATACAACAACACATTTGTGTTACATTGTGTATAGCTACTTTATAACATTGAGAAAGTGATCATTAAAATTGTCACAAACATTCATTCCAATGTACTTTCAAGTACATTGTCTTTATTGATTAGTCATTATATTTTGGGCGAGTTAACGTGATCTGGCCATCACCCGCTGTTACGATTGATCTGAATGATTCTGAATAATTGTGATTATTAAAAAGATCCTAACCTATGACATCAAATGCCTCGCTAAAATCCCGTAACACTGCACGTGTTATTTTTAGCATAATCAATCCCCTTTAACCAGTATTTTGTGTTTGGGATGAACAAATGGAGTCGTTGTGTCCATAAGCTTGTTGAAATCTAGAATTCAAACCATTGCAGTCGAGGTATTGTTGTATTTGTGAATGGACTTTTCTCTCCATCAGTCTGCTGTTCTGCCCAATAAATGTTTATCTGACACTTTAGGTAAGGATATTTCCCTTTTCTTTTTGCCAGATTTTGGGATAAACCTTCTGTTAGACCTTCATATAGGACACTAAATGTCCTATATGTCGCAATATTGAGACAAAGTAACAAAATGTCAGTGCCAACTGAGCCATGTTCAGGAAGCGCCATCAACAATTCATGCTCGTCCCCCAGAGCCCCGCTCTCCTGAGCCTGGTCTCCTATAGCCCCGCTCTCCTGAGCCCGGTCCCCCAGAGCCCCGCTCTCCTGAGCCTGGTCTCCTATAGCCCCGCTCTCCTGAGCCCGGTCCCCCAGAGCCCCGCTCTCCTGAGCCTGGTCTCCTATAGCCCCGCTCTCCTGAGCCCGGTCCCCCAGAGCCCCGCTCTCCTGAGCCTGGTCTCCTATAGCCCCGCTCTCCTGAGCCCGGTCCCCCAGAGCCCCGCTCTCCTGAGCCTGGTCTCCTATAGCCCCGCTCTCATGAGCCCGGTCCCCCAGAGCCCCGTTCCAGTCCTCCTTCAACCCCCTTGAGCACCTCCGTCCACCTGGTGGCCGTCCTCCGGCTCGCCCCCCGGACTGCCTCTGCCGTGGCCTAGGTCCCTCCTCCGGCTCCCCTCCACCCACCCTAGGGGACCTTGTTCTGATTGGACGTCTGGAATCTGTCCCTTGAGGAGGGGGTACTGTAACACCCCGTGTGCTTCCTCTGGGTGTCTTCCCAGTGTGTCCTGATTGCGCCCCAATCGGCGTGACACGTACATCTTTTATTTTGCGACCATCGATTCCAAGTTGTTCTGCAATCACCCTCCCACAATATTTCTTACAATTCCACATCTCTGTGTCCTTGACTTGGTCTGCCGTGAAGTGCTTTGTGCTGGGAGTCAAATGGACGAAGTGAATCTTCTCACCAGGTGTCTTTTTAGATGATGACGTTGCCAATGCGGTGGCTCCGAGTGGTTAAACAATCTTTTCAGGTCAAAGCACTTGCACTCAAACTTTATTACAATTGTACAGTTTACATATATGAAAGTTGACCTCTGCATTCATCTGGCTGGCGTGTCACATGCTTGTTTTCGGGAAGTGAGTGAAAGACAGTCGCACCGGCCCGCTGTGACCCCGGGCACAACAACGAAACCCTTACCCCGCACTGGCAATATATTTGATAAACAAAATAAACATGTTACGTACCAGTCTCGGAGAAAGAGGGTTCATTCGGGATTGATTTTGAATCCTTTCAAATCCCAGAATTATCTCCATCTGCTGAATGATCGACCAAGGTTGACTTACTGATTTCCTTCCAGACTAGTACTCTTCTATCATGTCATATCTAACCATATCCTGACCCACCAAGGTTGACTTACTGATTTCCTTCCAGACTAGTACTCTTCTATCATGTCATATCTAACCATATCCTGACCCAGTATAAGCCATAATCACAAAATATGGCAAATGTAAAATTCTCAGTTTTCTTGCTTCCTCTTGATGTTCTGGTGCTACATTAAATGTAATGTGTCTCTGGGGATGCTGGCAGTGCTTTTCTTCAGTTTGGGCCTTCAGTGCACCCATTAATTTTTTTATTTGGACCTCTGTATTGGTTTTTATAAAGAAAAAAACATTCTTCCATTAGGAAAGGGATTTATATAAACATACAGGTGTCAAATAAATGGAAATCTCAAAAGTGTCAGGTCGCTTACCATCCTTCGTTCTGCCTGCCTGATCCATGCTTTGATAAGATAAAATAAGATAATACTTTATTGGCCCCGCAGCAGCAGAAGGTAAAGAGCAAACATAATAAACAAGTATTATAAATAAGCAATAAAAAACAGTAAAGAATCCACAATAACTAAAATATTATGACTCTCTGCCCGCCCACAGGTTTTTGCCGTCCCGACTGCCCACCTGGTTTTGCCTCTTGCCTGTTCCTTGCTTCAAGCAAGCGGGAGCCCATACAGTACCTCAATCTCACATGCAAACTGCCATGAAAGTAGCCGCGAGCATGTTCATGATCCAAGGGGGGACACGCCCCTAATTATTATTTGAATCACCAAATTGTCTTTTCTGTTGAACCCCACCCCTACAAGACAAACATACATTTATTTTAACCTGAGACGGGCAGTTTGCTGTATGCTAATTTAATCATTCTTTCACAGATACTGCAGACACAAAGAACAAGAGGAAAATAAACTTGGAGAGTGGGTGTTTTTACTTCTGAACAAGTACAAACTAATATTACTTCTTGTACAAGTACAAACTCATTCTAAAATCGTAGAAGCAGCTGGGCAGCATCTCTATGCTAACAATGCCTTGAATCAGCTCGCAACGGTTTGTGATCTCCCCGGTTCACTGTGCTGCCACAGAAAGTCACACACTCATAAATGCCCCCCGCTGCCTCTAGGTGTCACTAGACCAGGGACATCTGGGCCTTTATTTATTGTTCGTTAATTCCCATTCCAGCTGAATTCTCTATGGATAAATTCTCTTCATACACAGAGCATCAAAGTGTTGAAAAATAAAATTGACGAGCGGCCGCTGTACGCCATGACTGACCATTCGATATTTACTGTGACGATATGTTGGTGGTGTGGAGAGGCCTGCGGGGACACCACCCCCTCACCGTGGAGAATCAACAACTGGCCAGACTGCAGGTTAGATGAATCCACATTCACACCCCTCCCCCGCTCCGACATCAAACAACTACCTCCACCCTTAGTCACCTCCTCCCCTGAGAAGAGGTGTGTGTGTGTGTCTGTGTGTGTGTGTGTGTGTGCGTGTGTGTGTGTGTCAGCTCTTTCACACACCAGGACAGCACCTGAATCTGCTGGCGCGTCGCCCTCCTCCTGCATTATAATCTGTGCTGCCCCTCCTCTTAAAGCCCCCCCCCCAACTGCTTCAAACACTCCACAATCACCCCTGGTCCCAAAGAAAAACCCTCCATCAAGGATTAAATGGCTCCAGGCCCGTCGCCCTGACGTCTGTGGTCGTGGAATCCTTTGAGAGTCTGGTGTGTGGTCCCACCTGAAGGACGTCACAGGGCCCGGCTGAATAAACCAATTATATTTAAATCACAATTTTGGCCTCCAACGATTATGAAAACAAGAAAATCGTGTTAAAGCGGTTATTCCGTTTTTTTGGTAATGATTCACCCATTTCATCTCGTGTTATGAATCCATGCCCTGCTTGGCGGCCGATCGGCGTGGGGAGGATCTCCTCATGTAACTTCCCACAGGAAGGATCTATTTGTGGGCTTCAGCCCGCCGTTCAACACCATCATCACAGACATCCTCGGATCCAAACTAACCCAGCTCACTGAGCCGCGCCCCGCCTGTTGGCATGGCTCGAGTGAGAATATAAAACAAAAATCACATCCGGTGCTGGTGTCCCCCAGGGATGTGTGCTCTCCCCACTGCTCTTCTCCCTCTACACCCCCAACTGCACCTCAGGAGACCCGTCTGTTAATTAAACTTCGGACATTTACAGAAGACAGCCGAAAGGTTAATCGGCCTCGACTGGGACGGTGACGAGTCGGCAAACAGACGGGAGATTGACCAGCTCTGGTGTGGAAAGAACAACCTTCAGGTGAACGCTCTTAAAGCGTCCAGTCTTTCTGGACCAGCTCAGGAAGTTCATCCTGGGCAGGACATATTACATTTAAGAATTTAAATAAAGGAAATGAAAATGTAAAAATGAAAGTGTATACAGTGTATCTAAAGTATAAAGTGAAGCAAGGTTTATTGATGTTCAATTTGAGGAGGATCTGGCCAGAGGTGATTTATTATAAAGTCTAATAGCAGTGGTCAGTAATGTTCTCCTGTATCATGAATGTTCTCCTGTATCTGTCCTTGTGAAGTGGAGCTGAAGGGGTCTGTTGGAGAACGTACTCCGCTGTCCCTGCACTAGGTGATGGAGAGGGTGGTGCGGATTCTCCAATATGGACAATCATTTCTTCAGTGTCCTCCTCTCCACCACCTGTTCCTGATTGTCCTGTTTTGCAGCCAATGGTGGAGCCGGCCTTCCTCACCAGTTTAGTGAGTCTGTTGGTGTCTCCGGCTCCAATGCTGCTCCCCCAGCAGACGAATGAAGAGTACAAAGCACTGGCCTAATCATTAGCGCCAGCCCGCCGTCCGTCTTAAGGACTCAAACACCTCCAGTCAGGCAACATCAGCGCAGGCTCTCTCACCCAGAACACAACCTGTTTCAGCTTCTCACCTTTAGTAGTTGCCACAGAGCAAAAACAAGCAGACACAGGAGCTGCCGCCACCATCACGGCCTCTTCAATGTTCAAATTATTCTCCAATTGTTACGTTTTTTTACTCTTGCGCCCTCCGCTGCCCCGATGGGGAACTGCGAGTCTAAAGGCACCGAAGGCCTTGCTCATTGCACAGTTTCTACATCCTCGATTCCTTTTCCTCACCGCCTCTCCTAGTCCCGGGGGTCCATGGGAGATGTGACTGGAGGAGGTGAGGAAGAGAAGCGGGGGAGAAAGGGGAGTTTGAGGCAACGCTTGAGAGACACTGTTGGAGCCGTCTTCAGAGCAGCGTCAGTTGAACATGTCGCGTGGCTCAGTTGCGCTAGTTTTATTAAACCGCTGCATTTTATCTGATGAGCAGTGCAACAGTGTTTACGACAACTTATATATGTATATTCACCTTTAATTACATTTGTATTTAACACACACACACACACACACACACACACACACACACACACATATATATATATATATATATATATATATATATATATTATAACTTTTTTCAATTTTATTGTGTAAAGCACAACACATGTTGGGATGAAAAGTACTGTACAAATAAAGCCTGTCATGTATGTGTATATATATATATATATATATATGAGTGCCCAACATCCTGTATAAACAAACCCAGTCCAGTCTCTCATGATGACATGAAATACAACACATTAGTGCCGAACGCAAGAGAATGTTGCTGATGACATAATAAATGTGCCGTTGGCAGCAGTTTGGACTCGTCAGGTCGATTAAAAGTTGCTTTGGTTGGAGCCTCCATTCAAGGTAAAAACAAGTGCGGCAGAAGGTTTGATCATTTTAATTAAATAACTGTGGAGTCCTGCCACGGTTTGATAATATTCCAGCTGTGTGCCACGGCTGTTTTTTGTTGTTGTTTTTTTTTTTACGTCACTGGTGCCAAAAAAAAAAAAAAAACACTTCCGCAAAGGATACACCGGTGTTTCCTCCGGCAAACCTCCTCGATCCTTGCGATGCATTTTCGGAATTGGGACGTCCTTCCAAGATTGATCGCCGAGGCCGATGTCCGGGTCACCAAGCCGGAGGATTGGGGGTCGAGGAGCCCCAAAAATCGAGAGCTGAGAAAAAGGCCTTCTGTGGCGGACTGTCACCGGTGGCGGACTGTCACCTGCCTCCTGGCACTAGTCTGCACTAGTCCCCCTCCTTTTTTTTCCGCGGAAAAGCATGTGCGAATTCTCCTTCGACCAATGCGGCGGCCTGTGTTCACATGTTCCTCGTCGTTTACTGCCTTGCTTTGTGGGCTGCGTACAGTGTGTCCAAAACACGAGAGCTCTCATTGATGAATGTCAATTAATTCTCTACGTCAGCGTCAATGCAGAGGCAATGTGTTACAGTGTAGCCCAACTAGCTTTAAACACATGTGTAGAGGACAAGAACCTCAAGGACTCTCTCTTCTATAAGAGCACTCGGCCGGTGTGCGAGAGTGTGTGAGAGCACAGAGGTGAGGAAGCGCACAACCACCACGTCACATGGTTTGGGGGGGGGGGGGGGGGGGGGGGGGGGAGGTAGCAATAAAATGGACGATGTAGGAGCAAGGCTATATCCGTGAGGACAGGAACATCTGCAACGCTTATGCTTAAAACATCACTGTGATTCGCCCTCTGCTGGCCTCCAGGAGAACTACAAGTTCCAGAAGTGAGTCAACAACAAAATGGCTGACTGTTCTGTGAAATGTCAGAAGGGAGTTAACATTTTACAGACCATGTGTTAATGTAAGGGATTCGTTTTTTTGTGGGTTTTTTTTAAAGCTAAGAATAAAAAGGCTGATCCTTGTCTTCTTGAATTGTTGTGATGAATCCATAAAATATTTTTGTACAAATTATATATTATTTATGTAAATACATTTGCAGTCAGTAGTTGGATTAGTATTCGTCCTATCACTTTGGTGTGGACTTTTCTTCGTCTCTTGTGCCATTTAAAAATAATACTTGTTAAACAAAGCGCAAACCAGTCCAGGCCACTTGAATGCTGGGTAACTTACTTGAACACAGGCAGAAAGCCTCCAAACAAAACACACCCACATTACCATGAAGTGTAAACTACAACACCGCCTGTAGTTAAGTTTACACCATTGTTCAGATTGTTGCTCAGCTGGCTCCTCCTCCTGCGCTTTAGCCCCGCCTCCTCACCCCCGCAGAGTCCCCCCCGTCGTCGCCGTCGTCGTGCACACATCTCAAACCCCTCCCCCTCTCCCCATGCTAATGTTCCCCGTTTGTCCCCCTGGTCCAACCGTCGGCTCTGTGAGCTCCCTAGGACCCCACTGCAGTTCCTCCAAGCAGACTCACTTGTGTCCGTCCTCCCAGCCCATCCATACAACCCGACCGGTCACGTCCCGGAGCTGTTCATGCTCGGCTTGCCGGCTCCAGCCACCGCCACAAGTATCGTTGGAGCGACTAAAAAAAAAAAAACGACGGGAAGTCAGACACCAACGGTTCGCCAACGCGAGCAAAGGCTCCGTCGACCAACCATTCCGTGAGGATTCTTCTGCCGTGGACGAAAAGAGGAGGAGTCTATTCGCAAGCGAAAGGGGGAGAGCAGTCGGTCGAGTCCGCGAAGGCACAACTACTCAGTCGCTGTGGCACAACTCACTAGTTTCCCGGTGAATGCTGAAACCGGTGGACTTTTACCACAACCGGAGCACAACGCGTTGCAGCGGGCGGAAGCTTTCTGGCAGCGGGAGGAGACGGTCCGCGACGGCTCGGTACACGGCTCCGGACTGAAAATCGCGGGAACATTGCGACGCGAAAATACGGTGAGTCGAGGTATTGCAACTAGCATGCTAGTTAAGCAGCACTCACTTACCTGTTGTATTTAAGGGGAATAGATGATATGCTTATTGCAACTCTGGCTTATTTTGTTTTCAATTACAATATGTTTCTGTTTTTGGTTTATTTCTTTCAATGAGGTTGGGGTTGTAGCGCGTTAGTCTTATTTGTGTTAGCAAGCGGTTGCTTAGATACTAGCTTCATGGCTAAAAGGTAACACGAATGACATTTTAACTACAGCAGTGTTATTTTCTTTTACTTTTAAAGGTTACATGTTTATTTGTTGTTTTTATTTCAGGGAGTTTCTATTTTGTGAAAGCAGTCTCGCGTATTTCGCAATCGCGTTAGTTGCTTTCATCACTTTTTAAAAAAAAATTCTGATTATTATTATTATCATAATACATATGACATAACAGGGTTTCTTCCTAATTACACAGGCAATTTCATTTTTAAAATTTCAAAATTAACTCTTTTCCACATAGCTACCATTACAGCGTTACGCCAATTGTGCCGCTAAGTTAAGCAGTGGTAACTTGGTTGAAGAACACTTATACACACTTAAGTATATGAACAAGAAGTAATGTGTGACCCAGATTACTGTTGAAGTATACACCCCTCACACCATTTATGTTGCCCATAGTCAAACACAAGCAATCAAACATTCAATTCAGTTTATTTTGTATAGCCCAATATCACAAATTACAAATTTGCCTCAGAGGGCTTTACAATCTGTACACATATGACATCCCTGTCCCAGGACCTCACATCGGATCAGGAAAAACTCCCCAACATTACTGATGTAATTAAGTAACTTCCCCGTTTAGAAACTGAAGATGTTCTTCTGTGTCTTGGATGTATTTGAGCCTCACTAAAGTCCGCTGAAGGAACAATGCTGTATTGGTGCTAAAACAGGCAGCAAGCACATCCAGCATACTGCAGAGGGGACAGTTTAAAGGATGAGCACCAAGGAAGACATTTTGAAGAGAAGTTGTCTACCCCAAGATAATAAGTGTGTAATAGAAAAAGAATAGTATTTTAGCGCTTTCACCCTAATTATTGACCTTTTTAGAGCTTTGATGGAGAGTTTGTGGCCTCTTCTCAAAAAATCCTATAATTTTATATAGATATTAGAGAGTATTGCTGAATTAAAAGTTAACACTAAATTGAGGTCTCAAGAGCATAGAATATACAAAATGGAGGAAACTGCTGCATTATCTAAAGGGTGCAGTTAAACCCCCCTCTTGGTCTGAAGTGGTACAGTCCAGTAATTTTCCATGCACCACACTGTCCTAGGATGTGGGTGTGGCTTAATGTCAATGGTAATGCAAGAGTTTAGCAGTTTTCCCTCGCTGTCTTTTCCTGTGGGTTTCTAAAAGAGACCAAAATCTGCAACTTTTTTCATTTTGGTGAAGTGATGTACAGATAAGTGACCAACTGAGTGTTTGCTCTATGAACCTAAAAACGAAGTCAGCCTCAGTTTGGGGATCTGCAGACTGTTCATATTCAGCATGTTTTTTTTAATACATATTACCCAGTTTTGTCCATAAAGTAAGCCTTTTCAGGTTTGCTTTTACCTTTTGGGAACATGGTACATACCTTCCTCTAGTTTCACCTCCCCCACCTCACCCAGTGGCAGTGCTCACATGGTGCACTTGTAATTCATTGTCTGGTTTTTTTTTCTGCTGAAGAGGAAGCAGTCTTTAAAAGCTCCTCCTACATTTTGTTTAGAAGCCTTCTAGTAGATGTTAGAAGACTCAATATGATTACCATTCATCTAATACAACCAATGATAATTACCTATTAATCACAGAACTGCTACAACAATGTGCAGGGCTAGCTACATTCAAATTGATACTACATTAGATTGTAGAAACATTTGAGGCTTTAGTTTAAAAATGAGAACTCCAAATGTCCTTCATGGTGAGAAAAAAAGAGGACTTTATGTGCCTTGCAGTGGCTCCCTTCTCAGTCCTGGTTTATACAGGTCTGGGGCCAAATGAAAGTGAGTGATATGCAGCTGCTTGCTCATAAGCATCATAGGTCCACGGAAACCCCACATATTTTTGTCTGTTATCGGGAATACATGTCAGTGAATTCAACCACACAAATGAGATGGATGTGAATGTTACATTTGCTCACATTAGGCAGTATTAAAAAAGGGAGTATAAGACCATTCATTTCAGCTGAGGTCTGTCACTGTTGTATTAGATCATTGGTAGACGTTAGAGAGCAAATGGTTATCATGCCAGATGTTTTGTAACTTACTATTCAAAAGTCACGGTTGAGAAATCAGCCAATTCATATTACTAGAAGAGAGCTAGCATATGTGAACATGCCACTGCAGGTATTGAGGCTGTGTAATACTGTAATATTAATTATTTCCACATTTCAAAGTGTGTATAAAATGCAACATAAACAATTATTTAGCGATATTCCTTTTAAGATTTAAGATTCATGAAGTGAACGCAAGTAGGCATTCAACGTAACAAATGTATTAAACAAAGTCTTCCATCAGCATGTCATTAAAATGTCAACCAAATAAAAAAACGTTATATAGGCAAATATATTTTAGCCAAATTTACATCCAGAATTAATGCAGTCAGATTTGTTTGACTGTACTGTAAAACGTGAATGATATGAGGTTCCAATCCTGCATTTTAAATGTTGTTGATGAAAAGAGGCGTACCTAAAATTTCTCTTATTTATTTTTGCGTTTTTCGAAATGTGCCAAGTCAACTAGAACCAGTTTCAACCAGTTACAGCTGGTTTCTTTGCTTCAGGCTGTAAAGGAGTGTGATAAGAAATATGATCTTGGTTCAGTCTCAAAACACTTCTGGTGTTTGTTATTTATTTATATGTTGCCATGCTGATAATTAGAATGAATGGCCTATTTTAAATTACTATTTTGCTTTTCAATCATAGCCCATAATATATGTCAGTCCTAAATACGAGGGAGCCCTATTTAAACAATGTATCCATGTTTGATTTTCATGGAGTACACTAGTACATACTATATACATGCAACACACTGACAATGTAATCGTGTCATCATAACATTTAAAAGTATTTGCTTCAATAAAAGCCCACCAAAAATGTTACACTCATTTGCCACTATGAAAGACGTTGATTATTATTTTTTTGGCGCGTAAGAGCTTCGTACAGCAGTAGACGTCTCACATAAATGTTCAGGCTTGCACATACATACTTTGTCTCCTCCCACTCCCATTGCATTGTGTATTATGTGTCAGTGTCTGCTTTCGTCGTGGGAGCCCACTGCCTGAATTTATTAGCGCTAAATCAATCCCTTCTGCGCAATATGGCCCTATTTTAGTGCTGTGGCCCTGTGTAAAGACCACAGCAGTGCAAGGTAAAACATGCAGAGAAAGAAACGCACATCTTCTTTTTTGTCTTACTAAGAGCACTCTATAAACTACTACTCAGTTACTGTCTTCTTTTTTGCATAAAGGAAATAAACCACTGCGAATGAACCTATTTTAAGTCTTTAAAGGAGGAAAAAGAAGGAAAAAAACATCCACATACAAACACAGCATCAGGTGACTCCCTCCTCGTAATTACAGTTTCTGCTAATGCAAACAGGTTTAATATATATTGAGTATATATTTTTCGTTACAGCATTTGAGCAAATACGAATTCAACAAGTTAGCATCTTGTCATTCTATGCATGTGTGCTGTCGGTCTTTATACAATAGATGCAAATAATGAGAAAATGTGTAAAAGATTCACTGTGAGAAGAGAAGGTGTGTGCCTCATGCTCTCAATGGTGATTATGACTTTCAACAACAAAGTAAGATTTAAAATATATAATTGACGCAGCCTGAGGTGTAATCCACACTATTACATTTTTGTTTTAAAAAGAAAATGATCTCGCTATGCACAAACCATCCAGCATCATTTTAGAAATGATTTCAGTCCATATATTAATTGTTGTTAATGTTGTCTATTGTTGCACCACCCGCCATGACAAATTCCTTGAATGAAAACATACTTGGCAATAAAAGGTTCTGATACTAACATGACTAAAAACGCATATCGCAAGACCATTAACAAACACTAGGCGTGGCCACTGGTTTAAGCATGAAGCAGATTTGTCTACTGAACGGTTGATTGCCTAGTTAATGCCCCTGGACTCACTGCTCGCAAATCGCTCAAACCGGTTGAGAAATCAGTTGAGAAACTTGCAGTAGTAGCTTTAAAAATGCAAAATGTAACTGCACAACAGCTGCTCGCATTGACAACGAGGTCCGCAACGCCTGTAGTTTGTTATACATGTTGAATTAACCCTTGGTAGTTGCACAGCTGGTGTTTGTTTCCTTCCGGAATCGGTGAAGGACTTGTCGTTAAAGATGAGGCCTAATCGAGAAGCAAACGTGGGTTTCTGCCCAGTTGTTTTCAAAGGTCTACGCTTCTCCACGTACTGACGAAAATGCAATCCCAATCACTAAAGCGACGTTAGCTGCTTTTGTGAACATCTCTGATATGGTTTTCTAAAATGCCAGAGTGGTATTGATGCAAGGCGTAAACATAGCAAAAGTTATGCATTTTCAATCATTTGTGTGGATAAAGGGAGTTGGGAACCTTCATGTAGATGCCATTTTTAGGTGACGCCGAGTATCACTTTCACCAATTAAAATGATTGGTCTGTTTTTGGTCAAAGATCATTTGTGAGAGAAAAAATAAGTGTAGAGAACCGATACTTCGTAACCAAGTCCATGCTAAAATCCTGGAAACGCACCAGCAATAAGTTTTCTACAGCACCGTAGGTACCGTTGAAGCTCAAGACTCGTGATGTCCCATCGTCACTGGGATGAAATAAAGTGTGTTTGGGACGCAGTGATCTCAATATTGATTTCCAGGCCAAGTATTGTTTTTCTACTGGTAATGCTACACTGTGAACAACACAAATCTGCGTTGAAATCAGCAGTTACCAGACCAGTAAACATTACCTGTTAGCAGCTGGTTGGCAGCACAGTCCTTCATGGTGCTAATGTTAAGAGGAGGTGCCAATGGGCATTATTGGGCGATGCCAAATTATGTGTTCAATTGTAATCTTATAAAACGTAGTTTTCCTTCGAGAAACTTGAATAAATACAGTTGTTTAAAGGAGACAGCAATATAAGGTAGATAATATAGTGAATCATGAGCCGTTTAACTTCCTAACAAAATTGTATGCAAACAGTAAACACATAATGTATTTTGAAGTACATGGGATTGCTTTACTTTAGTTTTTTACTGTGGCATCAAATTGATATCGAGAATCGTGGAGTTTCACTAGCATTGGTATCGACAACTACATTTCTAGTATGCTAACAACTCTACTCGAAAAACTACAACCACATGTGATTTGTAGTCCCAACAGTGGGCTATCTTCTCTAAAAAGTCGCATCTTCCCAGATAATCATTCATTCATATTGTTTATGAATTTAAAGTCTTCAGTATTTAAATCCAGAAGAGTCTAATCCAACAGAACCTTGTCTTTAATGTATGTCTTGCATTGTTTGGTTGTTTTACTGTACTGTTTGTATAGTCTGCGTTTATTTGTCCCAAACACTAGATGTACACAGTTCAGATATTAGCTGTAAGCTAGCTACACACAGCCCTGTGTGTGTGCTTTGCCATTGTTGTCTCTAAAATTAGCTCTCCATCTTTAGTGTGCAGATTCCTGTGATTTTGGGTTTGTGATGAAGGTTTTGAGGCTTATGGATGCTTGAAACAAAACTGCGTTTAAGGGAAAGGTGTTTAGAGCAAAACAGCTGCCGGTATGGGCTCTTCCAGGCTGCGTCACACTGCCTCCCGGATCAGGGTTACAACTCGGCTCGTAGACCAGTAGAAAGATGCACCCTTTTTACAAAGAAGAATAAACTGCTAATGGGGACATGATCACTCTGCTGTCCTCACTCACAATTTGCATGCCGGAGTGGATGGTTTGAACACGGTTTGGAAGTAGGAAAGAGCAGTTCCCTTCACTTCCCTTTAGGCTAGCACCAGATAATTACACTGGATATGAGCTGCAACAGGGAGCCATTGTTGCAAACAGTGGAGTGGCGTGGTCAAATTTTGTCCGGTTGAACTCCAGATGGGCGGCAGCAATCTGGACTTGCCGCAGGTGGTAGCTTGGACCAGAAGAGGCAGCATAAGGAAGGAGTTGCAACTGGATTCTTTCAAAAGTAGCCAAGTCCACAAGGTAGTTTGAAATAAATAAAAAGCAAACACATTGTCAGACAATAATCAGTGGGTTGCGAGATTGCATTTTGGCAAATGTAATCAACCAAGGTCTGCCCGAACGTGATCCAGAACGCTTCCAATACCAACATCTTGTCCTGTTGCCTACAGATTCTGCATACATGCTTTCAAAAGCTTTTTACAAGAGCGTGCTTCTGCTGCGATTGGCCATTTGTGGTAGGGTCACATCCAGTTTCCAAGTTGGTGTCACCCGACATTGATAATGGTGATGGAAAGGTCTCGGCAGACTGCAGAACCTATGAAAATACGAGGCGGTGGTAGGCGGGGTACGGGAAAACGCAGCAGTCGGGATTTTAGATCAGACCACAGAACCTGCAGTTGTGGCGTTCCTTCGCAGCAACAGCATATGTCAATATGTAGTTGGTATGGTCAAAAAGCTGCCGTGGAGTGGATGTAGCTCAGGCTCAGGCCTTGCTGTCCTTGCTGGGCCCACAGCGGGACTACGGTGGTGTGTGTCTGCTGCACTTTGCCCAGTCCATCTCGGGCTGACAAGCTTCGAGTGACACATTAGTTACACACAGGGTTAATTCCAGAACCAACACAATCTTGTGAGCCATTGTTTTACTGCTTAACCAAACAGCGAATGCTAACGAATGAATATCCGAAGAGTGGACTACTCGTGTCCACCCCTACTGTACGCACTTGCATTTTAATTAATTAATGCACCCGCTTACGTGCAAATATGTATTATCAATACATTTCAAAATCGCCAGCTCGCAACGTTGACTTCATTATGTTTGTTTTAGATGTTTGCGGGTATATCGTTTTCTTTACTGTATTGTTGCTGTCTTGGCAAGGACTTCTTTGGAGAAGAGATTTTGCAATCTCAATGGGATTTACGTGGCTAAATGTCTAATAATAAAATAAAGTTGGTTGTGTATGTGTGCACGTTACTTTTTAATGATCGTAATTACAAACCGCCCATATCAACCTTTGTCAGTTCTTACCACATCTATCGGCTTCAAAACAGGAAGTCAGTGGTAAAGTAGTAAAGCTCACCTCTTGCTCGATTTGATTGGCTGACTAGGCCAAATGTGACATTGACGAGTGCCGTGACTCCGCACATGTTGCTGAAAAGTTGTGAATATTTGAATTTGTAGGAGTCTGAAAAAAAACGACGAGAGGGGTATGAGCGGCTCCATAGGAATACAATGGTTTTGCGGGCGTTGCGTTTCTAGTGACACTGTGTGATTGGGGCCTAAATATACATTTGAAACTGAGAAATACAATTCAAATTCCAATATTTGGGATTATTTTTGTGGGTGGTGTCTAAAATGATTGCAGACTGATGTTCTGTTGAAGCCTAGCTAACGACTGAATATCTTGAATGTAACTGAAAGGTCACATTGAAGTTTTTTTTAAAGAACTAAAGATTATTGTTTGTTACTATGTTTAACACAGTAATTACATAATACACACGATAAGTAAGATAAATTGATAGAAATTAACATTGCATACAAGATACATGCAAGAATACAGTTCGTTACTCCAAAACCTCGAGAGACCAAAACAGCAGGGAGACCAGCAGCAGTATGTAGAAATATATATAAAGAGAGTTAAATAGAGTAACGGGGTACAGACAAAGTCAGCCGTGCTCATGAAAAAGTGGATTATTTCTGCTGTGGCTGCGTACACAGCAGCAGCAGCCATTTTGTGTTGTAGCATTCACTGCAAGCTATCTATCAAAGGGAAAGGAGATGGGGAAAGTGTCGAGTGGCTAGCTTGTTGACTGATCCAAATCCCTTAGCTGAGGGAATGTTTGGAGGACTAGACTTCACCAGGCGTGTTTTCCTGTTCAACATAGTCTAAGTTAGTCCATGACGTCTTCCCACGATATTCAAATCGTTTTGGGAGCTTTGAATTTTCTTTCACCTCTCTAGCTCCCTCCCCCGTTGGTGAGAACACCCTTCTGCTGCAATGGTTTAGTCCGTGCTTGGCTGTAAAACTCCAGACTGGAGCCGACTGCTGGTGTGGGGGATGGGTGTTGGCGCTCTGTGTAAGGATGTGGACTTCAGCTCTGACTCCGTGGTGCTAGCTATAGCTCATGGGATCTGATTTTACTTGTAGTTACGCCAAAGATTGTCTTTAGCTTGTCAGAGTTTGGCCAGAGAAAGGAAGGGGCAACTGCATGCAGATATTGCAGTTCTGCAATTCACCAAAAGTATTTTTATTTTTCTAAGTCTTCAGTGTACCTGAGTTACTTTTTGTTTTGTACCTGGTGTTTGTTAGTTTATTCTGTGATATGACAATCAACGTGTATTAGCTTTTTGTGTCGCCATGACAGGAGCCTCCCTCAAGCAGCACATGACATGGCTAAAGAATAATCACCATGTGCTTGCTCGATTCACATGGCAACTCCTGGTTTGGCCCACCCCACCCCCATCCTATTTTTCTTCCCTCTTTTCCTTCTTCCCCAGCTCTTGCTAGTCTCCACTTTATTCAAAAGAAATCACGCGTACAATGTTTGGGCAATGGCAGTCTTGAGAGCAGTGCTTTTTAATTTTTGCTGAACAGGTCAACATTGTTTTTTTGTTTTTTTACAGAAACCACTTTCTTTTGACAGTATGTTTACATTCTGTCCATTTATCTTTTATCTCCTTAAAACACTATGTAATGTCACAATAGCCTGAAGTAAATTCAACCGATTTATTTAGCTTCCAGGATTAATTGCTGTGTCTTTCATTGGAATCTGAATTCTGACTAATATGTCGAAGAAAATATTTGTTAACCTGGTTTTACATTTGAAGGAAGAATGCCCTCTTTGAAATGATAGAAAACGAGAAATAATTAAGCATACGTGGAGGAATGTCACAGGAAAGACCTCCGGCCTCCTGCTTGTTGTATAGCAGCAAACGTAACTGTTCATATGGGAAAGCAGTAGGTGGTAGATGGCGTGGACATGTCTTCAGTTTTTCTGCAGGCCACGATTGAGATTAATGTGAAGTGCATTGTGAGCTAATGAAATGGGAGCGATTCCCCTTCACCAGGATATGCAAACGTATGATTCATAAGTACTTTGCTGGGCACTTCACTTTGTTTGTGAGTGCGTACGACGATTGTTGATTATTATGCTACAGATCCAGCCAGCCTGCTGCCTTGTTGACGCTCAGTCTAGGATATCTCAAATGTGTAATCGAGTAAAATCCTGTTACGGTTGATGTTTCTCTCAGAAACTATAAGTATATGTACGGCCCTGAAAATTACGATATCATCAAGATGCAATTACACTGTATCTATTTATTTATTTATTTTATTTAGGCTTACTGTTTTACATGAATCTGTCATACTGCTGGTGGGATTTCACATCCAAGTACATCCATCCATCAACACACTATACTGCTCACCCTGGAGACTGGAGCCTCTCCTCGGCATGCATTGGCTGGGAGGCAGTTTCCACCTGACTTGCGTGCGTCTCAACTGTGATCGTAAACTACATTTCCCAGAGACAGAAAAAAGACACCATTTCTTGATTACACAATCACTGCTTGTAACCAGGTGGTGTTGGGGTGAAATCAGCCAGCGAGGGAATATCAACGGGGACTGGTCTGACTGTTTTTGAGAAACAGCCTTAACAGTTGATAAGCAATAAGTCAGTATGACAGAAATAAAATAATACTAATAGGGATTTGACCAAATAGGAAGTATAGAATAGAGCGAAGCCCAGATCGGTGTAACAGCCTCATAAACTGGCTACCTTATGTAGAAAGGTGCAAAATCAGCTTTTGTTTCATTCACCTAAATATTCTAGGAGGTCCATTCAACTGAAATGTCTCCCACGGAGAGTTCTGCACACAGGAGTGACTTTGGATGACGGGATGCTGTCACAACAGGACAAGATGTTGTGCTAGATACAGCAGGCTCGAAAGGCTCTGTGTGGCTGCGCGCAGCAGACCAGGTGGCCATTTTGAGTTTCAGTGGATCCAGATGCAGGCAGCGAGCGGTGGGGGGAGGGGAAGACTGCGCACAGTGCGCAGTAATGTTGGAATGCAGACTCTGCTCTCACTGGCTGACATCTTTTTTTACACTCAGTGTTTAGCCTCCATAGAAAATGTCTAAAATGTTATTATTATTTTTTTTTTTACTCTGGGTCTGTCAGGTTTACTGGCATATCGGTTGAAGTACCAACTGCAGTCCGGAGGAGAGAAAAGCATTATTACCCAGTTATCTAGACCTAGTTTCATAAAACTGTTAGCAGTATAACTCAGATCAATGAGAGGTGAACACATCGGTTTAGTTAGCTCTTCAGTCATAGCTGAGGGTGTTGCTTAACAGCTCTTAGCAACAACAGTGAAACTCTAAACCAGTATTTCTGACGTATTAAATCATTAAATCCCATTTGCTGTTTTAGAAGTATGTTTTTGTTGAGTTTTCCCTAAAGACCCATGTGTGAGTATGGAGATTTCTGCAGATACTGTGCTTTTTTTTTTTCTCCTCTTCTTTTTAGGAGGCGGGGTTTGTAATAGGATCTGCTCAAGCCTGTGCTCGGCATGCTGCTTGCAGCGCAGTGCTGGTGGCCATTTTGTTTTTCTGCAGTAGCAGAATGGGGGTCTGGTCAAAGAAGGCACAGCAAGGTTTTACTTGCTGTCACAACAGGGCTTTTGATGTGGGCTGTAAAAAGTTTCAAATGACAATTCACTGTAATTAATTAATCCCACATTACTACTTCTGCTGCTTCAACAGTACATTTACTCGGTTTTGAGTCTCAAAGACAAAACTGGAAATTACTTCAATAAACTATTTTGTGAAAACAAAACCAAATTGTGAGAACTTGAATTTGAGAGGTAAAAAGGCACCAAAGTCAATTTCTCAGTTTTCAGGTGGGTGTCCTTTGTTTCCTCATGAGTAAAGAACCACCCCCGTGTTGGAATGGTTCAGTCTATTTAACAGCAGCCCTCCCTGCTGTGGGAGAGGCCGGGCCGTTGGAGGCTGCTTAGTGTGTCATGCTGTGCTCTATTTTTTTTTGCTGTGCGCCGCTAGCATTGGGTTGTGTGGCTATAAAGCGATATGCTTGTAAATGAAGAATGATTAACCAAAAAATAAATAAATACTACAGCACAGAGGTATTATTGAGATAATATTTCACTCCGATGTGAAAAAAACAGCGAAAGTATTGAGACTTTTGCGTCAAAACTGAGTGCAAATGTAACTCCTTGCCCCTTATTTAGCAAATCTTCAACTCTACTTTATTTGATTACTTAAATACTTGATCCTTTTTCGTCTTTTGTTTTTCAATGCCCCTCCCCCACCCGTACCCCCCCACGTCAGAATGGTTCAGTCCATGTTGGGCTTGAAGAGGCTGAGTGCCAGAAAAGGAGAGGGAGCGAGAGAGAGAGAGAGAGTGAGTGTGTGTGTGTGTGTGTGTGTGTGTGTGTGTGTGTGTGTGTGTGTGAGTGTGTTTGCACGTGGGTGATAGAGAGAGAGGCGGGGGAGGGTGGGTGCAGCTGCCTCTAAGTTGAGTGCAGTGGGTGTGCAATTTACCGCTGGCTCTGCGCGGCTAGCTAGGCCCTGACTTAAGTGCACGTTGTGCTGCATTGTCATGCAAAAAGGTGTCTTCACTTGTTTTGTATGTGCTTTATCGGTTATTGTTTGATGCCATTTTTTGGTATATCATTGTTACCACACACACACACATACGTGTGTATGTGTATAAATTCTCCGAAGCCTGTTTTTTTATTTTTTTGAAAGTGTCAACACAGTGGCGAAAGGGCAAGAGACATTCATGGAAGGACCCAGGGATGTTTCTGGAAGACAAAGGAGGACACGGTTTTGAATTGTTTTAACAAGTAGAACATAAAGGCAAACTGTCAATGCCATTGATTTTCCTCAGTTCCTGATGGAAACTGCTGAGAGACCGTGGCTTACCTCACCAGTGCAAAAGCCAGAACGGGGTCCTTAGCATTTCTAGGGTTTAAAAACAACTGGGGTTAAACTAGTCATGTGTCCAATGTATCCCATTAGGAGCTTCTGTCAAACGCAGCATTTACCAAAATAATGTCGACTGCTAGTTTTCTTTTATATCTCTGCCGTTTTTAACAGCAGACTCTCGTTATCCTGTCGTATGATCTATAAGAGAGTCGATCTGTGAGAGATCACATTACATCCTGTGTAAGCTCTGGGCCACAGCGGTCGGGTCATCGGAGGGATAGTAGTTGGCTGAGGCTAACATGCTCAGCGGCAGCCAGTGCTCTGGTGTTTTTTTTGCACATTCTACCTCGAGTGACCACGTCATATAAAAGCACTCCAGACAACAATCTATCAAAAATGCAAAGGCCACACGCAATATACATTTACTGAGATGGGAAAATTGTCATGGTTTCTAATGTTTTCTTTTGTTTGACTGTTGAAATTGCTATTGTAGCACCAGAAGCCATCTTAAAACAATGACAAGGGAATGATGGATTAAACTGTTTTATTATTTAACCTGCTACACAGAATGACAATAACGGTCAAGTACTAAACTCCTGCAGTTTTTCTGTGGAACAGTCTTGTCCGTGGTCTTTTTAAAGATCAATAACCTGTCTTTGCTTATGGTGTTATTTAGGAAGGAGAGTCCCCCCATGACCTGTGTCAGAATGGTTTAGTCCGGGCTGGCTGCAGATTCCTTACTGTGGACTAGTTTGTGCTAGAGTTGGGGGATGGGTGTTGCTAAGCAACAGTCTGTGCCGTGTACTTCCCCTCTGTCTGCTGTGCGCTGCTAGCTAGGAATGGTAATGCCAATCACCACGCTGCACCTTAAAATGTTATAGACACAATATTTAATTAGTATTTGTGGTACCTGCAAATATACCATGCACTTGATTTAGTCAACAGAAAAGGGAAACAAATGTCTTTATTTTTTGTGATTGATATCATGCATTAATGCAGACTGCTGTGTCAGCAGCTTTGACCTACTCCCCCCCCTCCCCCCTTCCCCCCCCCTTTTCTAGTACACACCCTTGCAAGTAACAAGATGGTCTAGTCCTAAGTGAGCCCCTCCTTTCTTTTATGTTCTCCTGCTGGCCTCAGCCTGCTCCCACAGTCAACAAATACGTGGAAGGCCTCAATCCCACACATGCTGCTAAAGGTTGCTATATCTTTATTTTTAAAGCATGTTTAACATTTCAAATCTAATTCGCTGTTTTGACATTGCAGCTTCAGGCTCTGCTCAAGGTTAGGTCTTCATTTGGCAGGGAGTGCTATGCTAGTTGAAGAACGTCACGTTTTATATTGTTTTGTGTCTTGTTTGTTTGATGGTTTTCAACAGGAAACATGAATTCAGTCTTCGTATGTAGGGAGTTTGCTGTAAAGTGTCACTCATAAAGCTGACATCGGGAGAGCCATTTTCTTACCTGCAACACCGTGCGCGACCCCCGGTCAAGACATACATCGTTTGTTCCTGGTTGCACGCACATCTTTGGCCTCGGTAGCGGAAGCTGAGTCGTGCATGTGCTGTGACCATTCACACGAGTGACTGTACATGTATGTTCTCCTAGCACTGTCGACCCATTTGTAGTTGTGTGATCCAGCGTTAACAATCGTTAAGGTGGCCACTCATTTTAGATTTTTACACAGCACAAGATTGCAATCGATCAGATAGAAGTATATCTTTCCTGAAATGGGGTCCCACGGTGGGTCTTGTAGGGTTGCAGGAAGCTTTGAACAGGATTTGGGCATCCTCTCATCGCTAACGCAAGCTCATTTTGGAAGTATTTACACTGTTTCTATTGTGCATCTGAAAAAATGGTGCTTGAATTATAATGTGTTTTTAGTCTGAAGTAGCCATACTCGTGGCTCCTGCTTCCGGCGCTTTAACGTGGTTCACTCACGTACAATTTTGTGTGTTGAGGAATAGGCCCAGGTGTTTTTAATGGAGCACAGCAATGCATTTTTGAAAGCTGGAGTAGCCCGAGTTCAGCGGGATACAATAGACAAAGGTTTGTAAATAGATTGGTAGCTGCATGTCAGATACCAATCAATGGATGCTGTTCTGTGGAGTCCAACATGTTCGTGCATGTTGCACATGCATGTTCACGTTCGGTATCCCGGACTGAAATTACCTGAGCTGTGGATTTGTGAGCAACTTTTCCCATCTTCTTCTAAACTTCTTTGAATCACATTTAGCCTAACTGTTGAAGTATGGTTGCATCTTCTACATTTGAACCAATAATGTGTTTTTTTATTTATTTATTTGTCCTGAAAGAGATGTTTGATGTTCCTCTCAACTGTTTGGAAGGAATGCCCAGTTTGTTTGCTTGGCGTCTCAGAGGCTTAAGCTTTGAGCGGTGCTTACTTGGAGTTCGAGAGACTTGTATGCCGAGTCTGATCGAGTTACCACTTTGTGGCGCTTGTCACCTGGTGTTGAAACAATGAGTTGCAGTGGCAAAGTTCTGAAATGACAAGTCCCGATAATGCAAGTTGAGAAAGCAGTTGTCAAAACCCAGAGAGAGAGAGACGGTGGACATCTCTCCTCGTCTGCTATTGCCTCTAGCGACACATTAAGACATATGTGACAAATCCCTTCTTCTGTTTGGTAGCCTAGTTATCAGACAAAGCAACAAACATATTGTAGTCCTCGAACAATATCAAGATTTTAAAATAAATAATGAAACGGCGGTTTGTGCAAAGCCCTCTCTTCTGTGCATTGAAATCGGAGCACGTTGAATTGATTTTTTAGTAAGGAATGAAAAACGCAGGTCTCTTTAATGTTTTGTGTCAGTGGACGTTATCACAGGAAACAAGCATGACTTGCCTGAAATGGCATCACGTAGCGTAACTTCCCTTTTCACGAGACATCAGTTGGTCCCGGCTGGGATTTAAAACCTCCTGTGAGGTCATCCAGCTTTTTAAGTCTGAATCTACGTGTATCTGCAACGTTTAACTGAACGAGGTGTTTCTCATGTAGCTTTTGATGACCGTGCTTAGCAGCAATGCCACACTCGACATGTGAATACTCGTCGCACGCGTGTAACGTCTGTTTTCTGTATTTCTCCGAGTCAGGTTCAACAGTGCACTCACTAATGGAGAAGCCCTATTTCTAAATATGGGCTTAACAAAGGAGTTCTTAGACTTACTACAGTGCTTCTATGGTTAATGTACAAACCCCAACAGGCTAAATATTGACATGGTCACCCAAAGCAAAAAACAGGGGCTGAGGATTAGCTATAGCATGCATTATAGGAGTCGGACAAAAGAGAGAAATACACATTTTAATAATGTTTCACAGTGGCTCATATAGGGACTTCTTATATTCCTAATGTTCTTTGCTGCTGCACAGAACAGTGACCTCAGCAGGCTTTGAGAGAGAATCCAGTTCAGCTAGCTACCGAGAGCTCAGCCTGGCAGCAAAGAGCAGAGCTGACGGCCATTTTGAGTTTCTCCACTGAATCCAGGCGCAGTGAGCGAGACCGTGGGATGGGGGAGGGGGATTATTGTGCTCTGCGCAGTGTGCAATAACATTGGAATGTGAGGTACCAGAGATCGTGCTCGCAACTTCACCGCTCTTTTCTCTTTTTATTTATTATCACTTGTTTGTTTCTAATGCTGCTCTCCTCGGGTTACATTGAAAGCAATTATGCTGCAATATCTTCTTCAGGGGTTTGTTATCATTACAGAATGCCGAGTAGGAGTTGTGTGCGCTTGCACCTGAATCTGAGTGCTCAGCTTTACAGTTTACGGTATAGGCCCACACTAAGTTGGGATCAGTACCCTCAGTGAGGTTGCAACTTCTCTTCCCCCCCCCCCCCCCCCCCCGCACATGTGACAACCCACCAAGTTGCAAAATGCACATGGATAAGTTCAGAAAAGGACCCATTCATGGGGCGCAGTCAGCTGCAGTCCAGCAATGTAGCAATGGTGGAGCTCACCAACTGGGAGTGGAGACTGTGGAGAACTGAAGCAGCTTTTTCCTCCCTGCAGATTGTAAAGGTTACCTGAATGATAGCTGGCTTTGCGTTCGGGTCCCGACAGACGGATTTGACTACATACAGTATCTACCATTTCAGGCTGACTGCTCTTTGTTTTGACATTGGGTGTGTCGACAGACTGATTGATCACACCAATGAGTCCTTTGTGTTTGCACATTTCTTGATCTCATCTTCACTGAAACGCGGGTCGGGAACATTTTGAAAGCCTCTTTCTTGTAGTTCCTCTCTCTGTCCCCATTTTTCATTTTTTTCGTGTGATTGATTAGAATGCCACGTCTCTAATTGTTAGCCTGCAAACAGCTTATTAGTCAGCTTTAGTTTTAGGAAATATCCTTTTAAGATTTGTTGGGAAAGAAAAGCACGACTGGAGTAATGTTCAGATGTCACAACAATCTCAGTCACTGTCTGTGTCTGTGTCTGTGTCTATCTGTCTATCTATCTATCTATCTATCTATCTATCTATCTATCTATCTATCTATCTATCTATCTATCTATCTATCTATCTATCTATATATATATATATATATATATATATATATATAATTTTATTTATTTTTTGTCCACAAGGGTAATCAATGAATTCGTAATAATTGTGGATGTACTTAATTGCCATCAACATAATTGTACCTTCAGTTTGATGAAATTTGTTCACAAATGCATATCTACTTTTGGTGCCACGGGCTCAGTTTCAGCTCAAGGGATGGGGATAGGCCTCTTAATTCAGAAGAGCTACATTTAAGGGGCCACTTCCATTCGCATGCTCTGTGGATTTAATACATAGTTGATGTCGACTTCCTAGTTTGAAGCAGTAATATAGAATTTGCTAAATATCTAATCTCTTTTTCCTCTCAGGTTGTCGAAGGATTCTGTGATAAATCAATGACCAAGAATCTCTCGGGTTGAAGGTGAGTTATCCATAGATAATCTACTAAGTGTATGCGCCGCATGTTATTTAATATTTATAGCACATTCATGTTTGCTACTGAATGTAGAATGAGAATCTTACTGCAGCTAAGGACAAGTCTTCTGCAGCACAAAGCTTTCATTTTGGGACTACCATTAAAAGAAGTTAAAATTATAACGCACACGTATGCATGTCAAAATAAATACACATGAAGTGAATGCATATGACATTTCACAACTAGCCTAAACACTACAATGTGTGCAACAGTCAGACCTACGTACGTAAAAAATTCATCCAGGTTTTGCATAACCTCTTCACTGCTGCCAACACAGCCTTGACTTGCCCGTTCTGATTCGCTGAGGCCTGAACCAATAGGATTGCGGGGGGAGAGGGGTGGGAGGAAGGTTTGGCTGCTGCCATTAACTTGAATGCCATTTCTGTTCTCGGGATTGGGGCTTTGGCAAACATGAAGTCCAGAGGTTGATTAGGAAATTAAGGAAAGAGGTGGAATTTGTCAGAGCAGTTTTTTCTGAGTGACGTGAAAAAAGCCTCTGTGGCTTACTGCGCTGCAGCTTGGCTGTTGTCACTGTTGGACGGATACATCGCTGTGTGATCGGGCAGTGAGGATCTGTCTGATTTTGCTTGTCAAATTTTAATAAAGACTCAGGCAGTCGGTTAAATGAAGAACCCTCCAGAAAAGAACAAACAGGAACGCCACGGGGCTCCACAGTGACCTCTAGTGTTTGGTCTGAAACCCTGCAGCCATTTCTGGACCATGCAGTGCGTAAAGTCCAGGGCAGGCTCATAAGCGGGAGAGACTGTACTTTTCCTGCCAACAACTCAGGGGTTTTATGTTTTTTTTGTTTTTTTTTCCCGCCAGATTCATCAAGCCTTCTGATAGCATCTGATCTCTCCATGTCCCTCCACAGGCAGCAATGGAAGTTGTTGTAACCGAGGAAAAGAAGAAGATTTTCCGTGCCAGGAAAACCATGAAGATCAGCGACCGGCAGCAACTGGATAGTCTTCATGGCACTTTGTTGACAGCCGGTCCGAGTATGTCAGACACATCGCCGCCGCCGCCTCTAGTGAACGGCACGCACAAAGAGGACGGCCCAAAAGCGGGGGACAGGGAGCAAAACAACACCTCGGACTCAAACTCCCCCCGAGCCACGTCCCCCGTCTCCCCTACTCCTTTCCTGTCCCTCAATCTGTCTCCGTCCCCGGCCTCGTCGCAAAGTCCAAAAGAGAAGGACGAAACTCCGACTTCTCCCACGTCACCATTCCACTCACTGAACTTTGAACTGAAAAAGATGGACGACGAGGAGGAGGAGGTGGAGCCGAAGGAAAAGAAAGTCTCACCAGTGTCCTCATCAAAGGAGTCCGTTACACCAGCATCAACAGAATTTAAGGAAAACCAGGAAAAAGACTCTGAGGTGACCCCAAAGATGGAAAAGAAAGAGGTGAATGCACAGAATTTCTTGGGAACTTGTTTGTCACACACTGCTTTATACTTTGTTAATAGTAGTGTGGATTGATAATTAATCAATGGTTAATTATGTTCTTCCCCAGGAGGACCAGACTTCAACAGAGGACCCAGTTGTAGATTTGTCAAAGAATTCTGTCAAAGGTTTGTCTCCATGTTCGCCCGTACCCGCGTCTGACTGCACAGAACCAATGGATACTGGTAGTGACACTGCAAAGGCCAAGGACCCCGCGGCCAAAATAAAAGAGGAAAAGCCTTCTTGCCCCAAATCTACCACTTCCGTTTCCTCTCTTCCTTGTCCTTCCTCGTCTCGTCCAGCGTCCTCTTCTAAGGATCTGAAACAGGACAAGGAAGTCAAAGTGGGGGACAATAAAGAAGAGAAGGGTGCGAAGAAAGGATCAATCAGTGAGGAAAAGATGGAGGTAGACTCGACCAAAAAGGAAAAGGCTGAAGTTGGACAAACAAAAAAGACATCTCGGCCCTCTTCCACTCCACCATCTAATACAGGTATGAGAAAGTGGACATTGTTCAATATAAAAGCCAAAGGAAATAGCAGTAATATTAGATATGTCATTCAATATTTGTATTCCAGCAGAGCTTTAAGTTTCTGTTCTCTCGTTGAACCAACAGAGACCTGAAATGGGAGGCTATGGAAATGTTATGCTTCAAAATTATGAGACTCTGCTAGCAATAGAGGCTCTATTACATGTTAATAAGATGTCATTTAAATTTTCTGTCAGATTTGTAGTCTGATTGTCAGTGCGGAGAATCACGAGTGATGTCACACAGAGCGGCGACCTACTTCCTGTGACTTGTCAAATCGAGCCTCACTTTTAAGATTCTTTAAGATGCACATCATGTTATATTTAAGAGCAAGTATTCTGCGTTGTCAGAACCTACGGAAGGCACTGAAGCCAGAATCGGGTACCTTGGTAAACAGAGCTAAGACCACACCCAGGGCACGAGAACCTCTAAGGCTGAATCAGCGGTTCAATTGGTTTTTTTAACGTATAATTGCATGTTATTATTTATAAATTATAATATTCTGAGTGCAGGTTGTTGTTGACGTTCTTCATTTGAGAAACTACTTGGCAACATTACTCCCTAGGAAGCATTTGAAATAAAATATGTACATATTTAACATTACTTGTTCGATACAATTACAAATTACCACTCTTGGTCTGATGTGGCAAACTCTTCGGTGTAAAGTGAAGAATCACCCAAAACAGATCTATTTTATAGTCATGGTTATGTCTCAGGACCATAGTTTCTGATAGAGGCTCAGTTTTTCTTTGCTTTCTCATCCGATGGTTCAGTTTAAACGTGATTGGACTGGGAGCTCTAAAGACTGTATGCAGTTCGACTACCTAGCTTTCCATGACAACGGTTAAAACTAGTGTATATAGAGTGACCATGCAATTAACCTCTCATGTATTAGTGTTTATGAAATCTGTTTCGCATGTTCTGTTCTTATCCTGCTTCAACAGAGGGTGACGGAGACCGACCCTCAACAGAACAGTGCCAGCAAGCATGTTATGCATTCAAGGTACTAGTCTGCGTTTGTGTTCTTTGTTTCCCCAAGTAGTGCAGGAGGAGAAGGGCACCACGTCGGGACTGAAGCGCACTTTGTCGGAGGGCTTTGAAAAAGATGGACAAACTGTAAAAAGAGAGGGGAAGAGGCCCAAGGTGGAGCGCCAGGAGCTGGAGGCAAAACTGGAATTTAAATTCACCGCAAAAGCCGGCGGCCACCACAAACTTGAAAAGGTTTGTACGAGCATCTACGCCGGGGTCTGAGCTAACGGGGGATCTTTCACTGCTCAACCGTTGCCTCTTTTCTAATCCTTCTCCTGACATTCCTTCTCAGATTGTGCAACAGCTGGTCGATGAACGGCTGAAGGTCCTGGAGCTGACCATTTTTGACAAACATTTCCAAGAGCTGAAGGAACGCGTGGACAAGATCGACTCTGCCCCTAAACACCAAACCGCCATCACCATGCTCCAAGTAAGTAGACGGTCCATCGCATGCGGCACTTAGCCGGTGCCCTTTTTGTTCCTGATTAGTACTGTGCAGGTTAGGAGCTGCTGAAAATCACTTCCCGAATCTAAAGGCTCTCTCTCTCTCTCTCTCTCTCTCTCTCTCTCTCTCTCTGCGGCGTTTGTTTAGGCCAAGATAAACCGCCTGACAAAGAAGTTTGGAGAGGCCAATCAGGCGTCGGAGAACAAAAGGAAACAGGAAGTAAGAAATGGTTTTAATTTTTGCTACGCGCTGACATCTTTGCACCTGGTATGGAAGAGATAGTCTCTGAAGATGTTCTGACCGCATGCCGTCCGGTTTTCTGCAGGCCCTCGCTGCTGTCACAGCCGCGGCTGCAGCCGCCACCGCCGCCGCCGCCAAGACCGTAACCGTTACGAACAGCCCTCAATTTCAACGGTAAGTGTGTTTGTGCACAGAGCAATATCTCCTCTTAAGTCCCTGTCAGCCATACTACATATGTGCTACCTTATGAATTTAGAAAGGAGGTTCTCCTTTTTGGAAGTGATTTTAATATTTTTCCTAAATCACCTCAGTGCAAGCTCATGATTAAAATTGAAACATGTTATCTTTGAATCATGCAGCAGTCTGTGCACGTTGGTATTTTGTGTGAACATAATTTGGCCTTTGTATGAACGTGACAATACCGGACTGAAGCCAGTACAACGCACGGAGCCGTTCACAGCGAGAATAGTTGACATTGTCCCGGGTTGCTATCTGTAGTCACCAGAGACTGAATTCAAAAACTAACGGACACAATAAAGAATCCCTACATCCTCCAAACCCATCCCGTTTTAGGAACCCAAGATTCCAAGTCCCCCTGTTCGGGTTGTCGGGATCTACTTTTTTTTTCCAAACTCTTTTAACTTTCATATAGTTCTTAAGACAGGTTTGGAATAAACAAACAAACCAAATAAACACACTCAGTCCGTGTTTCGCACCTGCAAAGTACCCCCCTCCTCCCCCGCGTGGTCCAGGTCCTGAGTCTTGTGACGTTCTACAATGTGAAGCCGTTTCCTCAGGCAGTGCAGAGTGTGGTTAAAACTGCACCTCTCCTCCCAACAGCGTGCTCCGTCGGCAGACAGTAGAGCCGCAGCCGGAGACGCACAGAGAGGGAGTGGCGCCCTCTGTCGGTAAGACTCCCGCACTGCCTGTCAAGAAGGAGGAAGAGTTGGGAATAGAGGAGGAAGAGGACAAAGATATGTCGCGTCACATTGCCATGGCGAAAAAGCTGGCCGAGTACAACGAAGGAAAATGCCGAGGGGACATTAAACTGCGCCCAATCACGTCCACCTTGGAGAAAGGGCTGTACCACAACTGCAAGAGGAGCTCAGGGAATCCCAGAGCCGACCGCTACGCGTCCTATTTATTCCGCTACCTAGTCCCATACAACGTCTACTGCGACTGGGTGTCGAAGGTCAATTATGTCGGATTGATGGGCAAGGAGGCTCTGCCCGCCAACCTGAGGAGGACAATGAGGATGTACATTGAGCGCCGGTTCCCTGTGCTGTCTTGTGACGGCTGGAGAGAGATCCGCGACGTCATCAACGAAATACTGCGTGTGGAGCGAAGACCGGAATTTTTTCGGGAGTACGGAGACCGAACTGCAGCGCCACTTTGACCGTCTGCACAGAAGCACACTGGGACAATTGTCATTATGCATCGCTGAAATGATCCAAAAAGTTTCCTCCAGATATCATGGCATTTAGGTTTTCCGTCAGCGTTTATACAAATTTCTTTCAGATATGAAAAAGGATATCCGGCATCACACTTGAAAACTATGCTTGCAGTCCATACTGATGAATGCTTTAATGAAAAGTCGGACATGTCACGTCAATTATGAGTTGGCATCTCCCCAGAAGTTGTTCAAATATGACATCTATGATGTATGCAACTGAATAAAATGAAACCACCGTACCACATTCATCCGTCTCCCTTAAATGGATAAAAGCAGCTCTAAGCATAAGCAATCTTTCTAAACAGGCCAGTCCGCACTTCCATGGAGCTAAAGCAGATTGCGACAAGCGCTTCTTCGTCCAGCACAGTCGGTAAGTAGCAGGATTTCCTATTAAGCTGAATGTTGTGTTTGTCTTTTCCTTTATGATAAGAATAACCGGAAGCACAATGGTTGGCGACGTCACCTCCCAAAAAATTTTTTACTAATTTGAATCCTGCCTCCCACGGTTTTCCCACGTGGAGTTTGCATGTTCTCCGTGTGGTTCTGTATCTGGATGTGGGAGAGACCGATTCAAAAGACCAAAACAAACAATGAATTAATCCTTCCAACAAGTGTTTCCTGGGTGTCCAAACAGGGAGGGGCCTAAGTTAAGTGAAGAGTCAGTGCAACACGTGCCTTCCTGCTGCTGTAAATACGCACTAGCAGACAGAATCGGGGCTGAAAATGGTCTCATTACTGTTTACTCTTGTTTGAGTACAAACAAACAACAGCGCCCAGCTGTCAAGAGGATTTGTTGTTTTTTTACAACAAATGAAGTTTACCGCCTGAGGGTCCAGAACGTAATTAAAAATAGACTTAACGCATTGTTGGTTTTGGTCTGGGATTTATTTACACTATTATTTACAAGATGCCCGCCTCATCCTTTAAGTGTCCGTGGGGTGTGTGCGAGTGTGTGATTGAGCATATCGGCATGTTCATGCTACAATAGCTGGTTGCATGTGAGCAATAAAATAATGCATGGACATAATGGCGAACAATCTGCTCCTGGTTTCTGCACACTTTCGTTGACTTCAAGGAGTGAAGGAGCACAAAATGTCACATTCTGAAACATGTCTCTTACTTTCTCCCTCAGTAAATCCATCCATGTCGGTTCCGATCTCAAGTCTGGCCCATACGCCCACTTCCTCCGCCATGGTTTCACAGGCCCCCATCCTCCAGCTGATCACCACCACGTCTAACGCCGGCTCCAACTTGGCCACGGGCATCACCACTCAGAGCCCCACAGGCACGCTGCTGCTGAAGACCGCCAGCGGGAGCAGCTTGATGGCGGGGGGCCAACCGCTCCTCATCCAGCTGCCGTTATCGATGACCAATGGCCAGGGAGGAACTCTGGTCAACTTCCCCGTCTCCTCGCTTTCGGCGGGCGGCTCGCTCGGCAAGGCCAAAACCACTACTACCACCACCACTTTTATCCTTAAGCCTGCCCCGGCCATTACCACCTCGCCAGCGTCTGCTGTCGCGACCGTCCCGGCGCTCCAGGCCTCCGCCGGCCACATGTCCCCCACCCAGATCTCCCTTACCCGTGCAGTGTTCCAGGGCGGAGCTGGGGGGATAACTACACCCAACGCGGGGGTATCCGTGACCACGGCCAGGATGCCGGCTCAGTCCGTGTCTGTGGCGGGAGCGCTGTCGTCAGCCTCTTCACCGGCAACCTCTGGACCTGCAGCAACAGGTTCCGCCGCTCCAGGACCACCACAGGGGACGTCTCTGACATCAAAGACAGGTGGGGTGGCACTTTGGTCAACAAGGCTGTTGTCTTTTGGGGTATTTAAATAGCCCCAAAAAAATGCTTGTTGTTTATTTGGCGAGTCCCAGAAATGTCTGAATGGGAGGCAAAGACTCCGGGGGACACTTATGTAGCATTTTGGTTTAAACAGCCGTTTGCCTCTCTGTGGGTGTCATCTCACAGGTAACTTGTGTTTCCTGATCCATCACTTGTCTTTGTTTTGGCCAAAGAATAGTGAGAAGTTGCTGTTTTATTATATTTTTTCTTTTCTTTAAATGATCTCAACATTTAGCCCTTTTTATTCCTTTTTCGTTTTCTCAGACAACCAAGCTACAGGATCCACTCCATCCAAAGCAGCTGCTTCAGCGGGACGACCCAAAGGCTCTGTCATCGATCTCACTGAAGACGATGATGATGTACAAGGTAAGGGTGAAGGACACCTCTTCTCCCCCCCTCATATAATAAAAAAAAAAAAAGTATTTCATGATTTGTTGTCACACACTGTTATGCAAAGCAGTCTAATTATGTTGTACTTCCATGTTCTCCAGTGACGGGAGTGAAGAGTGCCACTGTCGCAGCTCACTCGCCGACCCAGCGACCGAGTCCAGTCATCAGCATTCCCAGCAGTAAGACAGCATTATACTGAGGGCATGATTTGGACATATGTGTGATATTGTGACATAAACCAGTGCTCTACAATTCTTTCTGCCTATTGGGCACTATTGTGATAAAATTGTTCAGTAGGTTTGAATAAAAATAACCAATTAAATTGATAAATGTAAAACACAGAATATGAACGTCTGTAATGTTTGCCCTCAGGTGCGGCACTAAGGTCGTCTCCGCAAAGCATTCAGAGCGTTTCCAGCAATCCTCAGTTGACGGTCCACCACCGCCCCCTACAGGTGAGGATTCAGAACAGCATTTTACACGTTCTTCTATAACTTATCTGCTATGTTGTGGGTGATTGTGTTATTTGCATATGATTGATCTTTTTTTTGTGCCGTAAAAGCTTCAATTCACAGCCGTTTGGATTTGGAGAATTTTGTTTCTCAGCAATTTCATTCTGAGTGATCACTGGGCTTTTTATGCAATTGAAGAATTAGTGCTTTTTGCTCGAAACAGCTCATGACGACAGTTTTTGTCTGCCTTTTTTTCTCCTCCTTTTTTGTAGGATTCTTCTCTGAAACCCCGCCCCGTAGCCACGGCTACCCCGACCCGGAGCTCCAGCGTGGTGCTGCCTCCCCTCCCCGCTGTTCCCACGCTGTCGCGCATCCCCCCTGAGGCCGAGCGGTCCTCGCCTCCACAGCAGCCTCAGCTGAAGCTTGTGCCGAGTCAGACGGGCATAGTGCTGTCCTGGTGCGTCACGGAGACCGACCGCACCTGCGCGGCCGTGGACAGCTATCACCTCTATGCCTTCCATCAAGACAACTCGAACACCAGCGCAGCACAGCAGCACTGGAAGAAGATCGGGGAGGTGAACGCCCTCCCTCTGCCCATGGCCTGTACACTGACCCAGTTCCAGTCCGGCTCCACGTATCATTTTGCTGTCCGAGCCAAAGACATCTACGGGCGCTTTGGTTCCTTCTGCGAACCTCAGTGCACCAATGTCATCAATTCCAGCTCCAGTTGAGCAGTTGAGGAGTGAAAGACAATTTTTTTGCTTTTGAAAATTCGTGACTTCCTTTACTTTTTTTGTGTTAGAAACTCGAGTATTGTGCATTGAACTCATACAGTATCTGTAAATATCTCTCTGCATAACAACTGGACTTCTGACTGAGTTGGAGAATGGAAGAGTGACAAATGGTTGGTTTTGACTGGTTAATGTACCTATTGTATTTTTTGTGACTCAAGCTGTTGTGTATATAGTTGGATTACTTTGCCCCTCAACCAAGTCAGATATTTATGTTGTCTCCTGTTACTCTGAACCGGATGTCTTTGGCTTTACTTCAGGACAGCTGACGGGAGTATCCATATGAACTCAGAGTGGCACAGAAATGTATAAACGTGTGGTAGAAACTGAATGATTTTCTAAGTTCTGTCTGGCAACCAGACTTTGAAAAACCCAATAAAAAGGTTTTATTAAAGTCTTGGCGTATTAATTTTTTGACAAATTGCATATTTCACTGCAAGTACAGACACTAGCAATCTACTAACTTGGATACAACAGTGGCCACATTGGCACTCTTAGGAAGCTTTGGTCTACTCAGGAATCGGGTGCCTGTGGCATTTGAGACCTCTACTGCTGCCATAAACGCATTTACAGCTGGTTCAACTACGCAAGTGTGTGCATGCAGGTTGGCAACGGGAGTAGGGCAGAATGCATCTTGTCAAGCTATATAAGGGTATTAACCAATAAAGAACGCAAATGCAACCTAGATTTTGAATTTATTGGCTGAGATAACTAGCGTGTCACGTTACACCAACAAGAAATTACGAGCATAGAAGTCACTATATAGTTGCTAATAACTATGTTATCTGTGGTCATTTACAGAACATTAAATACCTTGATAAATAGACAGTTTCTATTTATTTGTTATTGCCGCCGGTGGTGGTCAACGTGTACAATATTTTGCCGTCCTAGAACTACGTCGTCAGTTGCTCATAGTGGCAGCTGTTGAAAACGCCATCTTGTAGGTTTCCTTGTAAAAAGCCTCTTTTTTTTGTTAAAAGCTTGCTAACTCGTATAAACTGTTGCCAACAAATGTTTGTATATTTTTGATGGTAGCTGTAAAAGGGTCTATGGAGCTGTTATTCTATCAGTGGGTCCCCCATTTTTTGTTTATGCAATGCTACATTTACAATACTTTTAAAAAACAGCTTTGCAAAAGTTTTCTGCTCCCGGTTTTAATTACAGTCTTTAAATTTGGCTCACAAAGGACGACTGGCTCAGTGGTTAGCAGGTCTGTCTTTCAATCGGGGGGGTTGGCTCTCGATGTGTCCTTCAGCAAGACACTTAACCCTGAATTGTTCCCTGTAGCTGTGTCTACAGTGTATGAATGTAACATGATCGTAAGTCGCTTTGGATAAAAAGCGTCAGCTAAATGAAATGAAATGTAATGTAACAAAGACCACAGGAGAACGTGAGTGTCTAGCATACTGGGGCATTTATGATGTGCTTCATCTGCAGAAGCAGAGTAGAAAGTACATTGATAAACATGAACTCAAGCAAACCTGCAGCACTCTATTCATTGCAGACCTTAACTTAAAGCCAAATACCACATTCCCCTTTCATGGTCAATAATGTGCTTGAAAGTACTTGGTTATAATGTATCTCAAGAAATAGATCTACAGTCAGAATTCTACTCCTTTAATAAAAGTATAGGTGTAACAGGGCGGTCAAATATTTTCCTAATTGAGGATCTACAGAAAAAGTCAATGGGTCACCAAAATCCTTGTGTCCCAGTATTTTAAGGTGTTAAATATCGGGGCACATTCTCCTGAACCCATCAGGAGGACCGCCAGGAGGCACGAGAAATAGGAGGAACCACTCAGGCAGCACTAGCTCAGGAGGGTGGCCAGATGATCCATAGAGGGGTTGACAAAGCTAAACCACGCAGTCCCATTGAAACCAAAGGAGAAACTGGCCCTGGTTCAGAGATTCGTGGGGGAAGATTGAACTTGGAACTGAAAAAGACAGATTCAGAGACAGATTTAGAACAGACTGACTCAGATCCTGAGGCTTTGACGCAATTTGAGGGATCTGGTAGGAAACAGAGAAGTTCAGTTATTGAAGAGTTGAAGTACATCGGATCAAGCTGATTGCAACAAAGCAGCGTCAACTGGGAAGCGAGAGAGATAGGCCACCCGGATGACTGCCAGGGTGGTGTCCAGTTGACCGTTGGGGGGGGGGGGGCAACTGGATGAAGGCTCTGGAGGACGTGGAGAAACATACCTGCATCCAGTGGGTGCTGCATCAATGTCAGGCCTGGAAGATGACAAGAGGAGGAGCTCAGGATTCCCGACACTGGTTCAGGAATTTGGGCTAGTCGTCAGGTGTGACCCCGAAGGTCTTCTTACATCCCAGGAGGGGTTACGGAATCCAAGTGAGCCTTATTCAAAGCCTCATTTGCAAAGGAGGCTTCGATGAGCTGTAGCCAGAAGGTTGCCTATCCCTGCAGTGACACCAAACTGTAGGACTCAAAATGTGACAAGGCATCCAGCTGAAGGAGGCCTGGGTGTGGTTAGCTCTGGAGACTCGTCAAGCAAGAGACCGGAGGCCAGACGGACTGCAGCTTTTTGTGGTTCTTAAAGCAATAACTCTGTTTGGTTCTGATAAACCATCGGGTGATTTGTAATGGGTGGGCATAGGTTAATGCAGAGTGTGCTGCAATCAGGCTTTTAGACTGCTGAGCAAAGGGAAGTGCTTGGTAGACTATGTTCATGTTTCTTAAGGGGATTTATGTACTGCTAATGTTGCCTGGGGGCCAGACCTTTGTATCCGTCCACTCCACCAAGTTCAAGATTACAATTCTATTAGGAGCTGAGGGTTAAATCACTTCACATTGAGCAGTTAATTCAATCAACATCCGTGTTCTGAATCAGGAAAAAAAGCAATAGGAGGCTGATGGGTACACTAGTATGTCAGATGAAAATTACGGATCACTTTGCTGCTTCAAAAAGTTTTGTTAAATTAAGTTCAAAGAGTTGAGGTCACTGACTGTTAGGTTTATTCTGTTTCTCTCTAAGCGAAGCATTTTCAGAATCAGAATCAGAATCAGCTTTATTGGCCATGTATGTGTGCACATATATGGCATTTGACTCCGGTTTCACGTACGCTCTCATCGTACATACATATTTAAATTACAAATGACAGGAAAATTATAAAGACATTAAAGACAACAATAGTAACATGTATGTACAATATAAACAACAACAACAACAACAACAGTGAAATGGGGATGTAGTGCAGAAAGGTGGTAAATAGTGCAAGTAGTGCAGATGGAGGTGTCTGATTAATTGTTCATCAGAGTGACGGCCAGTGGGAAGAAGCTGTTCCTGGGTCTGGTGGTTTTGGCGTACAGTGTTCTGTAGCGTCTACCAGAGGGGAGGAGTTGGAACAGCTTGTGTCCAGGGTGTGAAGGTCTGCAGTGAGCTTTCCAGCCCGCTTCCTGACTCTGGAGGTGTACACGTCCAGGATGGAGGGCAGGCTGGAACCAATAGTTCTCTCTGCAGACCTGACTATCCGTTGTAGTCTGTCTCTGTCCTGTTTGGTGGCCGATCCAAACCACACAGTGATGGCAGAGTAGAACAGGATAAGCAGCTCCTGAGGCAGGTTGTACTTCCTGAGCTGGCGCAGGAAGTACAACCTGCAGTTATAATAAAACTTATTTAATTAAGTAAAAATAAGTTGTGATACAGAGTATGGTCTCAGCTGAGGTCCCGTAGGCTTCCGCTATCCACAGTCCACGTGCAGTTCAATCAGGGAGAGACCAGTTAAATAAAGAAAGGATGCATGTTTATTGTTAACAGATGATATGAAATGATGAAGTCTCAGATTCTTTGGCGCTTGGACTCTACGGGGAGATTTGCAATTGAGGGCCGTCTGCCCCGATCAGCAACAAGATAGACCCCCCCCCCGTGGAGTCCAGAGCTGGTGGTGGCTGATGAGGCTGATAGAATGACGAGTTGATGAAGCTGATGGATCCGTGAAGACTGGGCTGAGATGGGGAGGTGGAGGGACAGCAGCAAGATGATTGGTTAACCGTGTCATTGTTTCCGTGTGCTTATTGGATAGAGGGAATCAGCTGATCTGCGCAGCTGGTGTCATGATTGACAGCGCAGAACAATAATAGCAAGTAAACAATGCGTGAGCATGTGTGAGAAATGATTGGCAGATATATGAGGAATAAATGGCGCGCTGAGGGGTATGGTCTTCCTGTCTGTACTTGTGCTATAGCTCCATTTATCTGCGTGTAGTTAGCTGTCTCTCATTTCACCCACGAGCCCCGAGCCGAGCTCGCAGACAGGTTCATAAACTGGGAAGAAGAAGGAGTGATTTACCCCCATTGGTTTAAGAATACAGGCATTGGTGCATAGTTTGTGCATAGACGGAGTCCGTGGTTGGTCCGTGTCTTCTAATTATCATATGCACCAATACAGGCATTGGTGCATAGTTTGTGCATTGACCAAGTCCGTGGTTGGTCCAATTATCATTTGAGAAAAAAGAAGTCTCCTCTCAGGTGTGTTCAATGTAAACAGTTATTTCTGGTACTTTCCACTAATCAACGTTGACCAGACGTCCAGATTTAAGCCGGACTGTCCGGATTTTCAATGCCCTGTCTGGAGTCAGGCGCAGCATCAAGCCGCGTATTTGTCCTCCTTTTTGGAGTTGTACTGGGCCGAAAGAGCCGCGTGATAGAATATTTTGCTGGAACGCAGTCTAACAAATGATTGGTTAAAAGCGTAGTTAAATACATATCTGATAGGCTTAGGTTAGCTTCTAACCCTATATCATTGGTTAAAAACGTAAACAAGGCTCTGTGTGCTGGCTACATCATATCTAACCAAGAGATATTTAGTGATTCGCCCATAGCTAAGGGGATGATGTGTGGCCGAACTAAAGCCTTTGTGTGCGAATGTCCTAGTGCCCTAGTCTGTACAGGTACATACAGATTACATCAAAGCAAACAATTTGCCCTTTTAACATTAATTTATCTGTACCATTTTAAGTCCACAAATGTTATGCTTTGTGGCACTCAGCACTTTAAAAGATTCATCTCTGGTCACTTTTTGAACACCACAATGTATTGAATAAATACAAATACTGTGAACAAACACTTTTTGACTCTTCAAGACTATTTTCTCTACTTTCCTATTCTGTTAAACACATCATTTAGCAATCACACACATATATTGTAGAGGGGAGCATGCCAGAGTCCTATGTAATTATTCACAGCCTCACAAAATACCGCATAGTGTCCTCCTTTTTGGTGTTATGGATATGGTCAACCTAGTTGAGGTACAATAAGGTATTGTACTGAATGCATTTCTTTAATAGTGGGATCCATTACATAGTTTTAAAACCTGGTGGTACAATGAGGTATTACACTGAATGCATGTCATTAATGAGCAAGCTTAATGAGCTGAGTTATAAAGCTTTTCAAAATACTTAACACTAGCTAGAGTTACGACATCTGTTCATATGATTTGGTAATCGGTTTAGTTTTAGTTTGGCCGAAACAATACTGATTCTGTTTGAGGTCTATACTGACATTGCTATTTGTAAGCTTATGATATATATATTGGTCTATAATGTTTTATTTTATTTTACATAAACAAATATTCTTGATACAGATGTTTAGATTGTTATAATATGAATGTACTTTTTAGGAAATTGTGACAAATTCAAATTGGAACATTTAACAGTTAAAACACCGGTAAGAAATGAACTTATCAGTGCTCTCTGGTGGACAAACCATGGAGGGATGAAGCTAACGTGAGGTACTTCTACATGGCCTGGTTTGGCAGTTCTGTACTGCAATCTTTTTGTATCGACCAACACACACCGATACCTCTATATCTGATATAGCTAATATAGCAAGCCTGTCAGTTTTTATGGTCTAGATCTTATTATTAGGCAAAAAATAATGATATCATAAAAATAATCTGAAACCTTTGTTGAAATGAGTTGCAACAATATTAAGATGTAGTAAACATGTTAAGACTAAAATGTCATTGAATGAAAATAAAATATAATTTTTATGACCTTTTATCCTTTGTTAATTCGATTTAACTAACCAATTCATGGCAAAAAAATGTTACGTGCTCGCTAAGCTCGAGGTTACGTTAGCTAGCTAGCAGGTCGGCACACTCACCATCACTTTCCACCCAGGTGTCACCAAGTGAACAGGGTGAGCGTTCATATTTTTGTTTTTTGATGTGTTTCGTGGAAATGTGGTTCCCGCCGAGTCTCCCACAGAACTGCTTCCTCATTTAAGACAGCTCACAACAACAAAGTAAGTCTCTTTTGCACGTCTATCTAACCTCCATCAAACAGTTTACTTTAACGTTACCAATGTGAAAAGTCGGTAGCATTAGCTAACGTTAACTTAGTCAGTAACCTTAACGTTAGCTAGCTTGTACAGACTACAAATCCATCAAATTCTATGACCTCAATAAGGCATTCAATTTAGGACAGAACAATTCAAATTTGAGCAATTCAGCCACTGCAAAATGTTTACTAAAGATGACTTATCGTTATTTTGATACAGCGTTACCAAAAGGGATGCCCCTATGTAACGTTAAGTTTTTTGATATTCGCAATACTTCAATAATAGGGTTAATACCATAGTGACAACAATACTTACAAATAAAGCATACAAATGTTCTAAAGCTCAAGCATGTCAATAGTAAAATGCACTGAAAGTCATTATAACGTTAGACATTATTTCTGTACAATTTTCATAGATGCATCGACAAGTAGCGTTTAACAGCGTTGTAGCATTTTAGCTACAGGGAGCGAAATGTAACTACTCGTTTAATGAGGCATACATCATATTTATGGTCAAATGTTTTGTATGTAATGTCTTAACCAATAAAGTAAATACTAAAGTAAATACATAGGTAAATTGAAAGTACCTCTAAACTTTACTGTATGTGAGTAAATGTACTTTGTTACTGTTGTAGAAATTGATTGCATTAAGTGTAAATGTTTTTTAGTTCTTTCCAAAGTTTGTTCCAAACCTCACAGAATTTGACGGGTTAGCTATATTTGGTGGAAGTGGAAACCCATAATAAAGATAGTGAGAGAATACTGTGTACAATAAATGTTACGTTTACTGAAATGTTGCTGGGAAACGTTTTCTTGAGGACGTATGATCCCAGCACTCTTAATTATGTTTTCTCTCTCTTTGTGTGTGTGTGTATGTATATATATATATATATATATATATATATATATATATATATATATATATATATATAGTTATAGTTTAGACACTATTGGGCTGATATAACAATATATATATATATATTAAAAAAAAAATATATATATAACAATATATAGTTATAGTTTAGACACTATTGGGCTGATATAAGCTTAAATAAACCCATTCTCAGCATGCAACATAGCAGGAGGCATTGCAGTGACATGACATCATCAACACTTTTAAAATTGCCTTTGAGGAAAAAATAATGTTTGCAGAGGTGTTATCCTCAAACTGACAATGTCCAATTAAACCCAATTTTCACAGATTATATTTTCCTCTCCGGCAACAGAGGGAGCCATTGCTTACTTTGTCGGAACAATATTCTTGACAATTGTTGCAACAGCCCTCATTTACTGTAGCATCTCTCTAATTCACAATCCTACAGAGGGACCCACCTCCACATCTCTCTCTCTCTCTCTCTCTCTCTCTCTCTCTAGAAGGGGGTGGAGGAGAGCGAGCGAGTACAATTTGAGTTGTGCTCTGCGCTCTTTGCCAGCCAGAGGTGTGCTTTCGGCTCTGCGCTCTGTATCTCTGGGTAGCAGCACCCCGCCGTGCAGCCAGCCTTGAGTGCCATGTCTAACAGCTGTCTTGGCAAAGGGTTACAGCTCATCTGAAGGGGGAAGGTGGCACCTTGCTTTGAGGAGGACAGAAGATAAAAGAAGAATGACCAGTTGCAGAGAGAGGGGGGATATATAACTGACAATCCCCCCCCTCCCCTCACTTCTCTAAACAGGGCAAAAACGGAAGGCTTTGGAGTATTCAATTTTTTCTTTCGTTTTATATTTTTCTTATTCCTCATCGCGGTGCTGGGAGGTGCTTCATCTTTTCATATAGTCTCTCTCTCCGTCACTTGCCTCCTCATCTATTTCTCCATCTACCTGGTGTACAATTTCCTCTATCTATGAGTGAGAGAAAAGAGGAAGGAGGGAGGAGTTTTGTTTGAATTTTTGTCCTTCCTTTCCTTCCCTCCACTCTGCCCCCCCTTTCCACCAAACCATATCTTACCTGTCAGTCCCTCCTTGCCATTTCATTTCTAGCTGCCGCCATCAGTTCATCATTCCCCATCCTACGCCTCTTTCTGTCTCTGAAGTCTGATGTTTTATGAACTTGGATGATTTTTGATTTTTTCAATTTTTTTTCAAAGACAACAAAAAAAAGAAAGCTCCTCATGAATGACTCTTTTTTCCCCTTTTCCTTCTCTTTTGGTCCCTCCACACCCATTTTCTTTGCATCACACCCGTGCGGGATTCTTAAATGTTACTCTAGGTAGGTTAACTATCGTTTAGTGTCTGTCCATCTGTCTGTCTGTGTGTATTTGTGTGTGCTTTACGTATACATAAAACACACATTAACACACACATGTGCTCGCACACTAAACTATGCCTAAAACCACAGTGCTCAGTGGGTCGACTTCGGTCCGGTCTCACACCGCTTTCACACCCTCCTCCTCATCTATTCTTCCCATCGTGGCAAAGTGCGCCCATTTTTAATCGTTGTCTGTGAGAAATCTTTCTCTTCATGTGTCATTTTTTCCATTTGATAAAATTTGTTTTGCTACCTGTTGGTGTGATATAACAAGGGAAGAAAAAAATAAGTTCAGTCCCGAGGGAGGATGAGATTAATTTCTTGGCACTTTGGCGTCCTTCTATGTTTGGCTACAATTTGGCAAAGATGGGGGGGTGGGGGGGGGGGGGGGGGGGGGCGGGGGAATTTAGTCTGAACTAAATGATCCACTCTTCATGTTTGTTTTTTTCTCTTCATTTTTTCCCAGCCCATCAACAGCTATCAGTTCTCATATAACCCTCCACACACACACACACACACACAAACACACACACACACACACACACACACACACACACACACACACACAATGCTAAAACCTTAAACACACTCTACACTATCATCAAAATATTGTTTCGCCTATTCTTCTTGTTGCACGTTTTCAATTTTCGATCCCCTCGCATCGATTGCTTTTCACAGAGAACTGTGTGTTTTTTCCATCCCTGAAGCTCTCCCCCCCTTTTCCACTCGTCTCCATTCTCATCCCCTGTCGGACAAGAGAGACCGATTGGCATTAGTTGGACGTTGAACAGTGGATTAAGTGGGCAGCGCGCCTTGCGGTGGATTTCGAGTTGTAATCGCCAGTGTGCAGGTTGTGAGATATAGAGACAGACTGATAGACAGATAAAAGTAGATATAACTTAATATCCCCATCTCATCAAGACCTCGCTCCTCTCCTCTGTCACATCCCCCCCCCCCCACCCCCCCCTGCTTTCTTTACGTTGTGTTCGATGCTTCGTCTCTTCCGCTCACTGCCACACCTTTTTGGGAGCGCTGTTTTAAAGCGTCACCCTCTCTAGACTGTACGCCTTTAGCCTGTATATCCTTGGACATCCACCTGTGCACTAAGGTGAACAAATTACGCCCAGTAGCGTAGGCCCACACCAGCCACTTTAGTCTCCTTCCTCCTCTGCTCTTATGGACTGACGAGGGGGCTTAATAAACACCTCTTTCTCTGATTGTTCTGAGAGTGGGATGTCGACATGAAGGAACATGAAGGACCACTCGTTTTGCTCTGTCTTTGCTTTTGTGTCTCAACTCTGCTCCTCTGTAAAACATCTCCACTACAGTCTATAAATTATGTGTTACAGAAAAGAGTTAATTAGGTGAGTAGTGAATTAATACAGCACCCACTTCTTCTCCGCAACTGAGTGTATGCAAATGCATGGACACTGAACGTGTGTGTGTGTGCAAGAGTACAGCTAATCTGGCGTGCATGCGTGTGTGAATGTGTGTGTGTGTGTGTGTGTGTTTGCGTTTGAATGTCTGCATGATACTGGTGGCAATGTATTGTGCATGAACTTTAATGTTCTCTGCGAAGGGTGTTTTATTTTTTCCGCCACATTTGCTTGTGCCGCTAAACCTCTCTTCACCCTGCTGTGACTAATTGGTTGTTTATCAGACCGTGCCTTTGATCTTTATCCATTTTCTATATTTCCATATACACTGTTATATCTAACGATTTCACGCATTATCTCTCAATGGCGCCTTTCGAGCAACAGAGACTTCTCACTCAAGGGGCGATTCCTTAATCTCGGTTTAAACCATTTGAAGTTACTTTGGTTGAATCTCAGCTCGTCAGTTGACTCACTCCATTAGTCCGGTGTGCAGGTGCATGCGTTTACATGCATTCCTTTTCACCCTCTTCCTCTCCTTATTGTGCATTTTAGTTGGTTGAGCTTTGTCGACCAGTGTTTTGTGGATGCCCTCCTCCTCCTCTTCCTCTTCCACCTTCTCCTCTTCTTCCTCCTCTTCCTCCTCCTCCTCCATTACGTTTCTTCTCCTGCTCGATGGATCTGCAAGCGATCTCCTACCATGCCTAGATCCCTGGGAATGAATCACAGATCTCATGTGACTCATCCACCAGCTTAGCTGGATCCGACTCTCACAGCATGACCCTAATGAGCACACAGCACACATATAGATGGCGAGCGAGGCGGTGGACGGGTGATCCATTGCTGCGTTCGCTTTGTTCTACAACCAGAAGTCTTACTGTGTCCCTTAACACGCCGATCAGTTAAATAGCCAATGATTAGTGGCATGAATACGATGATTAGACAGAACGGCAACACACTTTGAATTGTTTACACAAGAAAAGAGAATCCTTATGATATGATGTCAGGAGCTCTAGAACTTTAGGAGAACTTTAAGAACACAACATACTCGATGGTGCTATTTAGCTGTCACTTAATCCTCTAAAACACGCAAACAAAACACAACAAGGGTCCTATGGCTGCTCCCTCCCTCGATATATTCTCCTTTCACAGAGTGAACGAGCAAAGTTTCAAGTTGATTTCTAAGTCCAAACCGACTAAATGATTGAGGACATCTTTAAAAAAAGAGAAAGAAATAGCGCTTGGATGTTGCCTTAGACTGTGAGCAATTAAAATATAAAGTCTTAAAAGGGCACGCTCACCTCTTGGGTTTCAGGCTAATGAAGGATTTATGTTGAAAAGAGGAGTCATTAAGATTGTGGAGGCCTTCAGATACTCAGCAAATCAAGAACTCGCATGTTGGTTGAGTTCACGTCTCACGGCGGTCGCGTCCTCAAAGCAACGGAAACGGAAAACAGGAAGAGGTTTAATTTCATAAACGTTTTGGCATTTTGATAAAGCAAGGATGTAACACACACACACATGCACACACACACACACACACACAGACACACAATAAAACCTTTGCTTCGTTTAAAAAAAAAAATCATCACGCTAGCGAGGGAACTAAACAAACAAACAAGCCGTATTCAGATGTTTTCTGCAAAGGTTTATTTATGGAAATACTGTATTATTCTGCATGAGTCAAGCTATCAGTGTCATTTTAATACGACTGTGAGAGTCGCAGATAATTAGACTTTGAAGGAGTCAGAGAAAAAGATGGATTTTAGTAAATACAATTTTTTGAATGAATAATTCATTGCACTGCCAGACGGGATTATAATTCTACACATGCAGATATCCTCTGACAGTTTTCCTTAGGCTAAATAGTGTATACCTACATATCCGACTTCCTCAGATAAACACACACACACACACACACAATAGGCAGAACATATGTAACTGCGGCTGCAACTATTTCCAGTATTGATTCATCTGAGGATCGTTTGGTTGAGAAAATATCCTCTTAAAAGGTCTTCTTTGCCTGGAAACTGACAATCGTAAGAGACGAAGAACATTCAGTTCTAGACGAAGGAAACAGAGAATTGAAAAATATAATGAAATATTGAATTATTTCAAGTAGTAGATTCATTTCTTTGGCCAATTAAATAATTGGCTCACCATTTCATCTCCAGTAGAGATTACAGTGCCAGACCAAAGTTATGAGTTATCTAAGTTTACTACCTTCCTTTGTTAATAATGTTCTGTGATAATCACAAATGCGACATTTTCCCCCTCAATTAGTTTTATTCACATTGGATTAAAGCCGGAGTTCATTGAAAACATTTTTAATCTAGGGACCCAAAACTGTCTGTGGGACACAGAATGACCCTAATTACCACATTAGCCTGCTATCAGTACTGGCACACATATTAAATAAGTGTGAACAAATCGCACGTAAAACCTTGTGAGATGATTCATTTAAAATATATATATATAATATAACTTAATTCAAATCTGTGTGTGTAAATTAATAAATGAAATCTGAAATAAATACTTGGAAGATTAGAGGAGTAGGGACGATGGATCAAATCCATCACGGTGCAAGTGGTTTTGTATGGTGATATATATTTTCGTTGTTCGCATTGCAGCGACACAAAGCCAGTTTCAGTTTAAATTGGGAAACAGTTTGATGGTATATTAAAAAAAACAAAAAACAAACAGGCAGGAATATCCATTTTGGGCAAATCAAAATAACTGACATATCGAGGTGCTCTATCGCATTGATGCAGGGATTAAATAAACAGCAAATAAACCATAAAGCAGGTGAATTGCAACAAGTGCCCCAATAAAACCAAAGATAATAAACAGTCTCACTTTTAATCAGGCCACACATAGTTCATGAAACGCAGGATTAAAGCGCAGGTAAAACAAAAGCGCTGTGAGCATCTCCCCGCGGATGAACTAGCAGAGTAATATCACAACAATGTTCAACACAGCAGCTTGACTGAGTTAAACCTCGACCTCTGAGGCAGTTGACTTGTGCTCCCAGTAGAGATTACTGGGAGCCTTCAGCCTTCACCAACAACACACCCATCCGCTGTCCTTCTCTGCCCACTGACTCTGTCCTTCTCTTCTTCTCCCCGCCAGACTGAGAGAGAGGAGAGCGCAGAGCGGGCCGGGAAACCGATCATCATGACTGGCTGAAGCAAAGCGAAGGCAAGCACAGCCAGAAGAAGAAGAAGAAAAAGAAGAAGGAAGGGAGGAAGGAAGGAAGGAAGAAAGGAAGGGAGGGAGAAAGGCAAGAAGAAGAAGAAAAAGAAGAAGACGAAGGAGAAGAAGAAGAAAAGAGGAGGAGGAGGAGTACGTGCACACCCACTGCTGCTCATCTCCTCATCTCCACGGCAACTGTGTTTGCACGCTCGCAGACTTCTGGGAGGAGACCTTGGCGTGCTGCATCGCCGGCGTTGGAGGAAGGGGAACGAGAAGCGGATGGAAGAGGGACGAATGAAGGAGCGTCCCTTCATCACTCTCCATCTGTCACCGTTTTAGTTGTTCTTTTCCTGAGTTCACACGCACACTGACATTTTGAGTTGATGGTCGACTTGAAGTCGTCTGAGATCTGAGTCAAAAGCATATTGCAGCTGCAGATTCCGCCTTTCTTTGGGCCTCTTTGCATGTAAAGAAATTACTCTCCACAAACAGTCACCATCACCCTGATAAAGCCCGGCGTCGCCCACCTCCAGCCTCACTCAAGCCGAGAACGCTCACCTCTCGCCCTGTGAGACCCCCCCACCTCAGTGACTTCATCTGTCTACCATCCCTTCATCCGAGGCTATGAGAGGAGGAGTCGAATCCCAGATCACTCCATCATGCCAGTTCTGAAGAGCAGAGAGGAGATCCGGGCTGGCAATGTTCAAGGTAGGCCCATGACTCTTTGGATTGTATCTGTTTGGCTGTGAGAATTTCATTAGCCCCCTTCCCCAAAATCCACATTGGCCAAGGTCAATTTCAGCAGAACCTTTGCGTAAAAGCTTTCGTTTTACAAATGGTCCTAAGTTGTGCTGTTATAACGTTAATTAATTACCCAATTTAGGTGATAAAACGTAAAAAACGAGCTGGAGAATCCAAGGCGACACCCTCAAATTACTTGTTGGTGAATCAGTGGCATTTCTCCTTGATAGTTGATTATTAAAACTGCAAAATATATTAAATCTTTTTTTTTTATTGATAAATTGCTCAGCTCTAGCCCTAACTGTATCCTAGAATATAAAATAGTCAACGTATCCAACAGTTGTGAGTGGTCCGTTTCCTGTGTCCGTTAGTTCGACCCTAGTTAAACTGCAGAAATTGTCCTCACTCGAGATAATTACAGGTAATAATAATAATAATAATAATAATACATTTTATTTTTATAGCGCTTTAAAAGGTACTCAAGGCACTTTACATGATAAAGACAAACAATAGAAGCACAGCAAATTAAGAAAGATGACAATAGTGAGAAACAAAATAAAAATGAGTAGCACAGGCTAAATGCAGATCTAAATAAATGGGTTTCAAATGCAGTTTTGAAAGTGGCGAGTGATGGATAATGTCTGAGGTGATGGGGGAGAGAGTTCCAGAGGGAGGGGGCAGCAATGGAGAAGGCCCCCTAGGGCCGATGCTTGGACAGAGTAGGGGGATGAGGAGGTTGTTGTCTTCAGATCTGAGGTTGCGGGTGGGAGCGTGTTGGTGTAGGAGGTCAGAAAGGTATGGGGGGGGGGGGGGGGGGGGATTCTTTGCTGTACGGGCAGCCAGTGGAGCTTTTGAAAGATTGGGGTCATGTGATCTCTGGAGCGGGGGGGGGGGGTTGTAGTGTGTTGTAGTTTGTGGATGATTTTGTCTTGCAGTTGGCTTGCATCTTGTCAGGCAGTTGCTGATGGTGGAGTAGGTAGTGGGTGTGATGGATTTGGTGGAGATGTAAAGCTGCGTGTCGTCGGCATAGAAGTGAAAGTGGAGACCGTAGTGGCGTATGATGTTGCCAAGAGGGAGCAAGTAGAGAATGAAGAGGAGGAGGCCGAGTACTGAACCTTGGGGGATACCTTGAGGGACTGGGTCGGTAGTTGTTGAGGATGTCAGGAGCCAGGCCAGGTTTTTTGAGGATCGGTGTGACTGAGGAGGAGCGGGTGGAGGGCCGGGAGACAGGCCATGACAAAGGTGGAAGGGATGGGGTCCAGGTCGCAGGTTGGAGTCTTCATGCCAGATATGTATTTATTAAGATCTGAGAGGGAGATTAGCGAGAAGTGGGAGAGTGACTGGTCGGTTAGTGGGGGATTTGCAGATCCAGGGTCGGGGGTGGCGGGGCAGGGAGTGGACAGTTGATTGTTGATGGTCTCAATTTTGGTTTTGTAGAAAGATAGGAAGGAATTGCATTTCTGTGTGTGAGTGTGAGCGATTGTCCATAGGCCATAGGTTTGAGAAGTTTATTTATCGTGGGGAAGAGGGCCTTGGGGTTGGTGGATGATGCTAGAGTAGTAGGTGGAATGTGCACTATTGAGAGCCATCTTGTATTGCTGCATGTATTCTTTGTAAGCCGTGGTGTGAGTCCAGTTTTGTCTAGGTCAAGATATCCAGTGGGGGTGGTTTAGTACATAGGAGTCCAGATGTTTTGCCAAGTTTCAGTGAGGCAAAGGATATTAAGGTTGTTGTCGGTTATTAATTCATTGATGATTAGGCCTTTGTTGCTTAGTGACCGGATGTTGAACAGAGCAATTTTTTTTTGTGATTGGTTGAGAGGTTTTGGTAGGGTGAATTCACATGCCGTTTGTTGTGATGACGTGAAAAGGGAGCTGATTCCACAGAGATGGGATTGAGTTGACAGAAGTGGGTTTGCAGATGATGAACTTGCACTGGGAGCCGATGTGGACATCACTGGGACGGATATAAGAGAGGTTGTTTCTGTTTATGGCTCTGTGAATGTGTGGGAGTGGCGTCCTGCCTGTCACAATAGTCAGAATGGGGAGAGTTGCAGATGAGGGGGTTAATGACAGATCAGGCCAGTAGGGGGAGCTGTCACGGCAAACTGTGCTTTGGTGCAGCAGCAAGGAAGAAGAGGAGGGTGTGTGTTTGTGAGGAGTAAATAGTCAGGCACAGGACTGGATTGTACAGCGAGCTGCAAGTTGACGTGAATACCATCGTTCCTAAAAGAGGAAGAACAGAAATTAAAGTTGTCAATGAAGTCCACTCTGTGGGTCAAATTACACATCAGAGGAGGTGGAAATAATTGGTTGAAACTCATCGCCAGATGTTTCACGTTGGACATTAGATCATACAGTTTATTTAGTCATTTGTGAGGACACACCTGGCGACTCTTGAGATAGTAGCCTCAAGGATCTGCCGTATGGCTTGTTTTGGTAAAGTTGAGGCAATGACTGGGCTTTATACGGCATATAAAGAAGGACATTGTAGACATTAAAACCATCTGAACCCCAAGCAGGTTTGGGGCGGTTTGTGTCTCCTGTCACATTTCATCTCCGTGGCCTTGATTTTCACTGCAGTCCAGAAGTCCTGCACCTCTATGGAAACAGCATGGCTCGAAGCAGAGAGAACTCAAAAAGGTCTTCTGTGCAGTATGACACAGTTACGATGCTGTAAACCATAAACAAACGCAAGTTGAATTTCTTTGATATTTTATTTTATATATCCAACATTTTGGGTAAGTGTCCACAAGTGTTGTCTTTTCACATTTTTCCGACCTCTGCTTACAGCCTCTCCTGTCCTCAATGCACTGTGCTCGCTGGCGAGTTGCACTGAGGAACGCAGAAACTTAATGTTCTTTAGAGGCTCTGGTTACTATTAAATGGTTTATTTGAGGCAAGAGTTTAAATGAGAGATGTAGAAATGTTGTTGATGAAATGTCACAACTTTAAGCTTAGTTAAGGCTGCTTGAAGTGTTCAAGGACCGTCGGAGAGATGAAAATCTGACGATAATTATGTTTCCTTACAACTTCTGGCGATGATAAACGGGGTTGTTTGGACGATTGTTTCAAGAAAACAGGCTTTTCCATCCCGTCGGCGGCTTTCATGGTTCAGAGGGTTGAAGTCAGGAGCCGTTCACTTGGACTTCAGTGGGCTGCACAGTTTTGGTCACAGTGATCCTGCACATTACTTTATAATCTATTCTAGAAATTGGCTCTAAACCAGGATCTGCATGGGAATGAATTTGAGTTATATAGTTTGACAATAAAAAGCCACAATAAAGTGCACAAATCTTCATGTTTAAATGAATGCGCTTACTGCAAAAAATTTTTGGGTCACATTCCTTCCCGCTGCGCTTTGTGAGGTAGCCCAGCGTAAAGATAACGGATAACAAGGCACCAGCTTCAATAAGCCCGTCAAAACGACACCACGGTGCTGCTCCGAAAGGGCGAGACAATAGGAACTGTGTAAAGCAGGAGAAATGCCAAAGAGACCATTTTTTATTGCTGAGCATGTGCTCCATTCAGGAGTTTGACTGATACAAAAAAGGCACATTTAGAAGTTGCAGGGGCGGCCAAAGATGATGGAAAGACTGGAAAAGTCATCGGCAAAGAGTATGAGAGGAGATATAAAGTAACATCAGCTCAAAAGGAGAGACAACTTTTAGACCAGGTAACAGTCCTATTTTTCACTGTTTGAGTGTGTGTGAAAACCCAGGTTCCCAGTGTCCTGCTGGGGCCAATGGAGCAGGTCCAGGATCCAGGTCCTGGCTGCATTGTTTTTAGCTCTTGGGTGACCCACCACCAGTCTGAAACTTCTCCCTCCATCTCTCCACAGTTGGGTATTGGCTGACACTGAAGGCTTGATATGGCTGCACGTGAACTGTGTTTCTAGGGCAGATTTCCCATCCCTAAAAAAAAAAGAAGTATGACAGAGCGAGCAAAGGGTTTAGGCGTGGCAGACAGAGAAAAAAGAGAGAGACAGACAGGCAAAAGATCCAGGCGCAGGCGGTAAATCCGGAGGGAGCTTCACTGACAGTGGATGAAGGAGGCATCTTTGTAGACAGATGTAGCTCCGAGTGTGTAAGCATCGCGGCCCTGGGAGGGGTGTGCTGTTGCAGCGTCGTGACGCTGCATGTTTTTTGGAGCGAGGGTTGGGTAGAGGGGGGGGGGGGGGGGATTACCAGATCCTGAGCGTGGGCTCTCTTGTCCGTGAACCGCGAACAATATATATATATATATATATATATATATATATATATATATATATATATATATGGACGTCGAGATGCCGACGCCGGGGATTCACAGACAGCCGGCTGACTCAGTTCTGGATGCAAAGCCTCATGCGACCGGCTTAACAAATGTTAATTTAGTCGTTGAAGGATTGCAGGTGCTGAGCAGCCTGGTGTTGTTTATTGTTTACTCAGAGCCAGAAAGAGAGAGAAAGAAAGAGGGGGGGGGGGGAGAAAGAGGGAGAGAGAGAGATAGAGAGAGAGATAGAGAGAGAAAGAGGGGGGGGAAGAAAGAGGGAGAGAGAGAGATAGAGAGAGAGGGGGGGGAGAGAGAGGGAGAGAGAGAGATAGAGAGAGAGAGGGGGGAGAAAGAGGGAGAGAGAGATAGAGAGAGAGAGGGGGGGAGAGAGAGGGAGAGAGAGATAGAGAGAGAGAGGGGGGGAGAAAGAGGGAGAGAGAGAGATAGAGAGAGAAAGGGGGGGGGAGAAAGAGGGAGAGAGAGAGATAGAGAGAGAGAGGGGGGGGGAGAGAGAGGGAGAGAGAGAGATAGAGAGAGAGGGGGGGGAGAGAGAGGGAGAGAGAGATAGAGAGAGAGAGGGGGGAGAGAGAGGGAGAGAGAGAAATAGAGAGAGAGGGGGGAGAGAGAGGGAGAGAGAGAGAGGGGGAGAAAGAGGGAGAGAGAGAGATAGAGAGAGAGAGGGGGGAGAGAGAGGGAGAGAGAGAGATAGAGAGAGAGAGGGGGGGGGAGAGAGAGGGAGAGAGAGAGATAGAGAGAGAGGGGGGGGAGAGAGAGGGAGAGAGAGAGATAGAGGGGGAGAAAGAGGGAGAGAGAGAGATAGAGAGAGAAAGGGGGGGGAGAAAGAGGGAGAGAGAGAGATAGAGAGAGAGAGGGGGGAGAGAGAGGGAGAGAGAGAGATAGAGAGAGAGGGGGGGGGAGAGAGAGGGAGAGAGAGAGATAGAGAGAGAGAGGGGGGAGAAAGAGGGAGAGAGAGATAGAGAGAGAGAGGGGGGGGAGAGAGAGGGAGAGAGAGATAGAGAGAGAGAGGGGGGGAGAAAGAGGGAGAGAGAGAGATAGAGAGAGAAAGGGGGGGGGGAGAAAGAGGGAGAGATAGAGAGAGAGAGGGGGGGGAGAGAGAGGGAGAGAGAGAGATAGAGAGAGAGAGGGGGGAGAGAGAGGGAGAGAGAGAGATAGAGAGAGAGGGGGGGAGAGAGAGGGAGAGAGAGAGATAGAGGGGGAGAAAGAGGGAGAGAGAGAGATAGAGAGAGAGAGGGGGGAGAGAGAGGGAGAGAGAGAGATAGAGAGAGAGAGGGGGGGGAGAGAGAGGGAGAGAGAGAGATAGAGAGAGAGGGGGGGGGAGAGAGAGGGAGAGAGAGAGATAGAGGGGGAGAAAGAGGGAGAGAGAGAGATAGAGAGAGAAAGGGGGGGGGGAGAAAGAGGGAGAGAGAGAGATAGAGAGAGAGAGGGGGGAGAGAGAGGGAGAGAGAGAGATAGAGAGAGAGAGGGGGGGGGGAGAGAGAGGGAGAGAGAGAGTTAGAGAGAGAGGGGGGGGGAGAGAGAGGGAGAGAGAGAGGTGCAAGAAGTTACACAATGCCTCAGAAAAACCTCTATCATGCGTGCATTTTCAGATTTTCCGACAGATGGTTACAGATGTAACGTTAAAAGCCAGTCCAACGTATAGTGAACGTATAGCTTCACACCGAGTAGAGCTGCCATTCCATTGTTTTTCTTGTTCGCGATAGAAAGTCAAGCTGTCTCTTCTACCTCTCCTCTTCTATACCTAGTCATGTGTGGCTGTGAGAGAAGGTGGAAGAGCTAAGAATAGAGAAAAGGGGGGCCCAGCGCTGTGATGCCGCCTCTACCCACGTTGCTCAGCTTCTCGCTGTGCCGTTCTGTTGCTGAAGGCCTTCAACCGGTATCGTGTTTGTGCTTCCTCTGAACACAACGCAAACGGGAGCCGCCGCTACTAACGGCGCTACGGGGGATCGGTCGTTCGCCCCGTTTGCGTTTCGCCGATAACACGATCAGAGCGGTCTGTGCCGGCGCGCATTGCACACCGATCTGATCAGAAAGTGTCACGTGTTTGCATGTCACGACAAAAAGGGAGATCTTTTGAAGCTCTTCCGCTGACGGATAGAAAATACATTTCATATAATATTACAGACGGAGGGAAGAGGCCGATACAGAGATGGAGAGAGACAAAGATCTCCTGGCCGAGAAAAGGGTCGAGGTGCGGAGATCAGAGGAACCGATGGAGGGGTTTGATAGCCGAACCGGATGTTTGATGGCACTGTTCTCACGTCAGGGCTCACAAGAAATCTGTGCTTGAAGGGGATGATAAGAAGATGATTGTGTCTTCAAAGAGTGAGGTGGTGGTGGGGGGGAGAACAAAACCTTTTTAGAAGGAGAAATCGTTGTGTGTAGTGCTACTTATCAACAGAGGCGGCTTGCTTTCAAGAGGAGGATGTTGCTGGCAAAAGTAATTAATGTGTGTAAACAGCGACACAACGATAATGATACCTGTTACTGTTTTCATTTCCATCTCCTGTTAGAGAACCACTAGAAAAATTGGACTTGTGGATCTTGTTGCTATTTCCCGACTTTTTTCCCGCGGACCCGTTCCGGGAATCTGTCTCCATTTTAATCAAAGTATACACTCTGACAAGAAGGAACAACATGAGCTCAGTGGGGAAGAGCTGCGGTTTCTTTTTTCCTCTCTTTCTAACGATGATCGGTGAGATGGAGGCTGAAAGCTCAGGGGGGGAAGACAAAAAGAGGACGTGTAACCGTCCGTCCGGGGCTCTGCTGCCACATTTAGGCCTACGTGGAGGGCAGTGTGCAGGCTTATATTACTGAGACTCTTGAGGTGTGTTTGGATCTTGAAATAAATGTTCCAGCTTCTTGGATGGATGAAGAGCTGAGCTTCATCATTGCAGTCCATCAATACCTACTTCCTGCTTCTCCGTCTTGGTATTCTTGTCAAATGGAATATCTTTGGGTTTTTGGGCCGCTAGTGTAATATGTTTTCTGCCTTTTATAATGTAATGTCCGAAAATCGAGAAAAAACGATCGATCAGATCAATCGATAATGAAAACAATCATTTGTTGGAGCCTTTGTTTGGTCGTCAGTGTAGTACTCGATGTTTATGTGCATATTAGGCTGTAATATCTCTAATTTACACTCGCTGAGAAAACTTCTAGGCAACAAGAAAGCAACAGTAGTAGTACTATACTTTTTATGTAGAAAGATTGCTTGCACTATAGATTTGCTTTACAATAATAAAGATGAATGCAGGACTGCAAACACTGGCCACTTTATTAGGTACGCCTGTCAGCTCAGCCATGAATTATACCTTTACAGGGACAATGGCTGTGTTCACTCATTCACTCCTCCCTATCTTGCAAATGATATGTAGTAGACTATGTAGTGAGCTCTTTGGCATGCTGTGCCTTGAATTATGTAATTTCTGTTGCACAATGAAAACATGCCAGATCAGCGTGGGCTGGTGGACCATCCATAATAAATACAGACATGCATTTTTGTGATTAATACATATTGTAATCTTTTTGTTGTTGCCTCTTAGCCTCGTGATCTGAGTGAACTTAAGTCCCTTCTGGTGTTCACGCAGAGTGTGCATGCCTCTTGGCTTTTATTGTGAAAGGTAAGAACAGAAAGAGAGAAATGAAATGGTCGTCTCCGCCGTTGCCAATATGGAGGCGATAGGTGTGCTTTCCCACATTAACAAACACAAAGTACTTTGTGTGTTTGAGTTGTGACGCTCGGCTCCGTTCACATTCAACAGATTCATTTTTTTGCGCCCACAAATCATGGATTTCTCTCGGCTCTCTGTCTCCTCTCGTCCGTCTGCCATTTTCCCCTCCGCGCAATGCATGATGGTACATAGTGCTCGGTTCAGTAAGTAGCAGGCTATATTTGTTGAGCATTTATACACATTACCAACTGATTGACACGAGGTGAGCCCCTTGTTCGTTGCATCATGAGACTGTTGCTCACAAAATGTAGCAAGTGGAGGATGTAATAAGTTGCTCATCTCCGGTTATCAGCAACACATCTTCAGGTTTCATTCGCCCTTTTAGACGAGGCGGTTCGTGCACGTATCGGTAGATCCACTCGGATGTAAATGAAAATCAGAGCCTGTTGCACTGCACGTACAATCTTGTGAGGTTTGTGAAGATAATGAATGAGATGCTCAGGGATTTCATCAGCTGATAATCTGAGACACTCGTAGAGAACCAGAACCAGAACCAGAACTCTGCTGTGGGGCGCTGGTCCTGCCCAGATGATGAACTTGACGAATGCTCAATTTATATCCGTGAATGTTTAATGAGCAATGAAACAGCCTCTGTATGTGAATTAAACAAGTGATTAATAAATAATGTATATATATGCACAAGTGAAAGCCTTGGCTCAAGGTCCTCAATCGCGTGACTGAACACATTCCCCGCATCTGTTCAAAGTCATTAAGCCGCGCACACAATGGGTTGATAAAGTGGAATATAAATAGAGAGGTGTGGTAGTTATTAATAATGAATACTTGGCTGCTAACATTATTCGTCACACCTTTTAAACAGCCACGCACGTTATAATGGGGCCTTGTGTCCTTGGCTCACCCGGTGGAGAGGGGAGTGCAGACCAGGTCCTCCAAGAAGAATCATGCAGCTGCCCGTCGGGTTCAAAGTGAAGCGAGTGGAATACACAGCGCCACAACATACATGTGATAAGGACTGGGCTCCAAGTCTGAGCACATATGTTCTGGTCGGCGACCAGCGGTAAAAAAGGCTTTGTCATGTCATATGATCAAATAAATTAATAATATGAATTCAACAAAACGACACGGCCTGGAACGGAGGACTCGCTTGAAGGCGGTGCGGCTACAGGTGCGCAGGTGGAAGGACGTCTTGGGTCGGTGTGAGGCCTCAAGGGATGAGGAGGAATTACAAAGCAATTAGCAGGTCTCTCAACACAGCTATCCCATGAGTCTAAGGCGCCATGGGCGTGCCGACGTTAAAACCTCGAGAGAGAGAGCTGTCGCTGCTCAGATTCTGCCACCGGGAGAGCAGAAGACACCAGATTGTCTGGGAATGAGCATAGAAAACTCCAGTATCATGTTTAAGCTTTTCAGAAAGGCCGGCGAGAAAAATAGGTTTCTCGGCTGAGGGCTGATAGAAGGACGTGACCCTTTGCTTCAGATAAAACCAGGTAACATATTGCATCGAAGTGACTTATTGTGTTAAAAAAAACAGACTGGAGACCTCGTGACATATTGTACGCGAGACATCGGGTCTATAAAGCACTGTGCAGTGGTGGTCTAGGTTGTAAAAGACCCCCTGAATTGCTGTTGTGGTGGGACACACACACACACAGAGACACACACACATACACACACTGCTAAATTAAGTCCAGAGCAGGAGAGACGTATCCTCGGTGGGATAAATGGCTTCAATGAGGTAATGAAGACCCCTGAGAATAGATGGCTCTTGGCCTCAATCCTGCGAGTGCATTTAGTTGTGTGTCTTTGCGTGCTCCATGTATCGCAATGTGTGTGTGTGTGCGTGTGCGTGCGCTGGCGGTGTTGTGCGTCAGTTTATTTGCCTCTGATGAAGAGGCCATATATTGTTATTGAGAGAGGCGAGGTCGCCTCAGCGAGACAGCAGAGATCCATAGAGCGTCTCATTATAAGTGCAATTAGCAGAGAGGATTCTTGACCACACTAAAGTGCACTTAATACTCCCAAGACCCTCTTCAATAAACTAGCGATTTTTCTGGCCCTTCAAGATGGCAGTGACGGATTATTAAATAAAGAACACTGTATTAGAAGATTACTCAAAGACTCCAATTATACTATCACGATTCACACTGTTGGTTATTTGCTGTATATGATATTACCCGTACCATCTGTTTACTTGTGCCTCCTCTGCTATGCTGCTAATACCATAACAGTATCTCCATCTTTCTCTCTCTTCTTTTTTTTTCTCAGCCACTCTCGTCCCACCTTGTGACTAAATTCAAAATATTTAATCAGCATGACCACAAGACCAAAACAAAAAGTAAAAGCCTGATAAAGTGTATTCCTCTGTGCCACATTGACTTCCATTGCAGTTAAAAAAAATAAAATTAAAAAAAACGGTTCAAAACATATTCAGCCACACTGTTGCTGTTGGTGACGCGTTCCCTCGCTATGACGGGAATGGGAGTTTATTTCCAGTCCGTCTCAAAATAAACGTCCTGCTGCCGTTAATACTCACAAGGCCACCAAATGTGTGTTAATCCACAGCTGAAAATAGTCCCCGACCAATGCTCTAGATCTTACTGGTTGAGTAACGTTTGGCAGAACTTTACCACTTTTTAATATATATATATATATTTTTTTACAAATGAAACTACTCATGAGCCTTTTTATTCCAGATTGACCTCCTCAGTTGGAACAAATGGGGCTTGGTGAGCGCATAGCGCACGCTTTGCCCGACGCAACATCATCCCACGGAAGATGAAATAATTGCAGCCATGATCATTTTCTTGAGTGGTGAAAATTGTTACGAATCACGTGTCGCGTTTCGGCCCCCGATGAGCCGTTGAAAGTCAAGGACGTGTTACTCAAAACGTGTCTGGACCACACGTCGGAGCTGTGTTTGTACTGAACGCTTTCCTCGTTTCTGTCTCTTCACTGGATTCCTCGACATTAGGAAGAATGCGTGGATTGGAATACAGAATAACGACCACTCACGTCACTCAAATGCGACCGCGCGTTCAACAGCGCCGTCGTGCAGTTTTTATTCAACGTCTCACGATGACAGCAGAGGGGGAAACTCACGGCGGCGGTCGACTTCGTGAGAGCGAATTGAATAATTACGGAGGATGTCAATAGAACTCGTGTTGACTTCCACCGCCCCTGCAGGGGAGTCATTATAGCGGCGGGATGTCTGATTACCTGAGCACAATGTCACACAGCTCCGACGGGCTGAATGCCATTCATCAAAAGAGCCGCCGGCCTTTTATGGGCAGGTGATTTCAGAATGAGGACGGTTGGCCCGTTGCACTTTCTCCGGCAGTAGTTCCATCCTCCGTTGAATAAGAGTGAACAAAAAGCAGCGAGGGGCTTCACTCTCTTTGTCTTTTACACATTTGCGTCAACGCGACAGACTCACAGGGTGCTTTGCATGAACCCAGAGGATTGCTGTCCTTTGGCACAGTCAAGAAAATGTTAATCTAAAAAAAAAAAAAAACATTTTCTTTTCCTGTGCTCCCTCTTATTGTGCGCTGAGGTCACCCACATCACCATTTTACCAACACAAATCTCATATTAAGTATTAAGTAAACTACTCCTCGTATAAAGGCTGACTAGCCACTTGTTAGCAGCCGCCTTTATTTTTGGAAAAGCTTCAAAATTCAAGAGATGGATATTTATTGAGGTTTTTTTTTTTTTAATCATAGCACAGAAGGTTCAAATCTCTGAAGCTTAAAAAACCCATTCACTTAAAGGGAACCAAACGTGGAAAGCTGTATGACTCATTCCCTGGTTTTTGGAGAATTATTCTAAATCCAATGCTAACGCCATGATAATGCCCTTATTTTGACACATGTCTCTTTTTGAGGAACAGCGTGTAGCATTTATGGGGATCGATTGCCAGAACTGGAATACGATATTGTATACCTTTTCTTTTCTGTATAATCACCTGAAAATAAGTATTGTGTTTTTGTTACCTCAAAATGAGCCGTTTATATCTGCATACGGAGCGCGTCCCTCTACAGAAAGCCGGCCGCCATGTTTCTACGGTAGCCAAGAACGGACAAACCACACTCTGGCTCCCGATTGGGCCACCGTAGTTCTCTTACGCCCTTGACCTCACCTATATTTGAGTTAGACACAGAAATGTCAAACATTGTCACCTCCCTGTCTCTCCAGTGGATATCTGGACCTTTAAATGAAATAAAAACTCAACTCTCTGAGGCTTTTTTCTTTCCTTTTTTTTCTCTTTTTTTTTTTTTACGGTTGTCAAGCCTCATCGGGTACTTTTATTATAGATAGCGGTGCCTCCTCGTAGTTTATTAAAGCGCACTGTTTAGTACATTGTGTGTTTATTTACCAACCTGATGTCTGATGTAGCGCGTGCCACTCTCACCTGTAACTGACCACCATCTGAATGTAAACGGGCTCCTTATTAGCCTGTCAGCTTATGTTATCCACGATGCCTCTCATACAGCGCAGCCCACCACATCAAGTCTCCGGGGTTGTCGTGGAGCCTGATAACGATGGCCTCCGTGTTTTTGAAATAGGGTGGAACATCCAGTTGTAATGTCTGTCTCCAGCTCCTATGCATTATATACCCCCACCCCCAGTCTGTAACCCCGCCCCCTCCACGCGCATGTTTGCTACGGAGGAGGACGATCGTTCGTGGCTCGATTAATCGGCAGATTGGAAGTCCAGCCTCTCTGGCTGTGATCAATGCCCTTTGTAAATGTGAAGTGTGATATGACTGACATGATCGACCCAGAGCCTCGCTGTATGCACAGCAACCTGATTATGTGTGTGTGTGTGTGTGTGTGTGTGTGTGTGTGTGTGTGTGTGTGTGTGTGTGTGTGTGTGTGTGTATTGGAAACACATGGAGCCATATATACACGCATGTGGAGGCCTCGCGTGTCTGACCCAAACAGTGCTTGACCTTATACAATAAAAACCCACCTGCGCCGCCAGGCTCGGTGTTTCACCCACGCGTGTGTCATTTCCCCCCGCGGGGTTTACAGGTAAATGACACGTGGGTGTGTTTCGGTGCGCCCACTTCGATCCGTGTGTTCTGCGGCGGCGCACACGTGCGCTGTCATGGACACGCGAGAGCACGGGAATGCACGAGTCAACTGTTGGTTCGGTAGCGCGCTTTGTACTCTGGCTCTATTATGCAGCGAGTGCACGATCCACTCTTGACACCCTCCATTTAAACCGTGTTAATTGTCCGTTAATGACGGCGGAGATGTGCACGCGCCCCTCCATCCCGGTACTCGTGTGTATCTGCCTGCAGCCCGTCTCGGGGATTCATTTTTAATGCGAGGTATACACTAAAAGGCGGAGCAGCGCGGATCAGCTCTCTCCATAGGAGTGCATTAATTACCCGGTGTGTGCGTGTGCGTGCGTGCGTGCGCGCACGCGCCTGTGCTTTTCATTTCGTGTTTACGGGTGTTTTTGTTTGTTGTTTTCTTCTGCAGCGAGAGTCGAACACGCGGCAAGGCTCGGATGAAAGTAAAACACGGTGTTTTATTATGAGGAGAGGGGCGCGCGCGGCGTGAATTACCGCGAGCGGTGTGTCTCTTCCTGTCCGTCAGGGTGTTACGTGGAGGCATATTTGAATTGTTACTATGGAAACACACATCCGAGCAGGTCTCTCTCTCTCTCCTCGCCCTCCCTCCATCCTCGTTCACTGTCACACTTCTTCCATTATTTTAAAAAGATTGTTCTCTAATAATCCCCCGCCCCCCCCCCCCCCCTCCTCTCATAGCTCCAGCAGCCCTTTAGCAGAATATCTTTTTTTTCTTCTTCTTCTTCTTTTTCCTCAACACACTGTGAATTGAGATCCTTTCCTTCTTCATTGCTTATCCATGCTCTCTCCTTCAGATTTCCTTAACCCCCCCCCTTGACTTTTCTTTTTGGCGTCCTGTGCTAATCATGTCCTCTTTTCATCTTTCTTCCTTCAGCCGCGTTGCTCTTCCACACCTCCCTCCCTCCTCTGGGTTTCTTATTGCTGTTCCTTTCCTCCACCTCCATCTCTTTTGTGTATGTCTCTATTTATTCTCTCCCTCGCCCCACTTCTCTCTCCTCTTCTCTCTTGCTGCCTTCCTCCCACTCATTTCCTCCTCCCCTCTCTCTCTCTCTCTCTCTCTCTCTCTCTCTCTCTCTCTCTCCCTCTCTGTCTCTCGCCCCCATGGAACATTCAGCTAGTTTACAATTATATGTGCACCTGCAATTGAGCCTGACAAACCTCTGGTAATTAGACCTTTTAAACAGTTTTTTATTTTTTATTTGTGTGCGTGTGTGTGTGTGTGCAGATCAGCCTCACCGTTCGGCCCTCTTCTCCCTCCGCTCGCCCCCGTCTCACACACTGCTCCTCGCTCTCTCCTCGTTCTCAGAACTTCTCCCTTCTTTGTTTTCTTTGGACTTCTGTTTTTTTCCCTTTCGTTGCTGAGTACTGGATCGGCTCCTCGCTGCTTGATAAATAAAAGATAAGCGAAGGTGTTGTTGTGCGAGCGGGGAAGAGGAGCACACTTTTCACTCTGCCCTTCGCTCATCCCCTCTCCCAAAGTGCTCCTCCGTGCTTACTTTATAAAATGAGAACGAACATACACAAAATTAAGATTCCTTGTCTTTATCTATGCAGAAAATATGCCCAAATTCGCCCCCCTCCGATACACACAGTAAGAAACGACAATTTTCACATCAGGCTATGACTAATTGTGTTTCCCCTGCCTGTCACCTCCCTCTGCTTACATGTTTCACTCCGCCTCTCTCTCCCCCCATCATGACTCCTCTGAACTCCACCCCACTGCTCTTTATACGTCTGCTAATAGAGGCGCAGTAGATAATAGCAATAATAGCAAATAATAGGTCGGAAGTTGACTTCAAAAAGCAGCGAAGGGATCTCAGAGCGTTGGAGGGAGCGACTGAAAGAAAACAAGTTTGGAGGTTAAAAAGGAGAAGGAGTGTGGGAGGGGAGAGACAAAAAGGGGGGAGAGAGAGAGAGAGAGAGAGAGAGAGACTCAGCCGAGCCCGGCCTGAGTGTCTAATGTTCACTTAGCCTGGCGGCTAGTCCATGAAGCTGTGAGGCTGTCAATCTGTAAAAAAATGCACCCGTTGCTGTCCTGACTCTCTCAAAACACACACACACACACACACACACACACACACACACACACACACACACAATCTCCTTCCCGCTCTGTAGTTGAGTGCCACAGGGAAGTCAGAGTGCAGTATAAGGGGAAGTGGCGTTGTCACTTGATGCTCCATGAGAGCTTACAGGCCTCTCTCAGTGTGGGGTTTGATACCCAGCTATGTGGGTCACTTGGTTTGACAATTAAGGGGTCTGTATTTTTTTTACATCCTTACCAATACTGGAAAAAAAAAATCTTTATCAGTGTCATCCATATGGGTGAAGCAAAACAATACGTTGATGTATTGTATATATAATGAATGATTTCATACTACACAGGTTTATTGTTGACAGAGTTACCTGTCGTATGTTTTAAATGGCCACACAATAGCCTTCATTTGGAATAACCTTAGACAAAAATAGAATAATATGCTGGTCAGTAATATGCTGAATTCATTGTTTGTGAACATAAAAGTAGTGTTTTTCTCATATGCCGTGTTTGCAAATTTTTCGCCATCTTGGCGGCACAGCCTTCATTTTGGCCTCGGAGTTTGGAAAATACATCTGGATTCGGCAACTAGTTTTAACCTACTCATTTAAAAAGAGTGATTTAAGTGTTCGGACTGGGGAGTAGATGTACCGCAAAAAACTGATTCCCATATTTACGTATTTTTCCTTATGTAAGTCTTTGAGAAAAAGTCCCCTTGGGCCCCATGGCATCATGTGAAGTTTGGCCACTGTGTAAAATTTGCTTTAAAGCCAGGCGCATTTCCTTCGGGCTCTGGTTGCTGTGGCAACGGTGCACACAGAAATGGCTGCCGCTCACCCCATCCTGACTGGGAATGTCCGTTCTACTATTCTCTTTCTATGCGGCCATATCTTCCACGTGTGGGCTGCATTTCTGTATCGCATAGTTCGCATACAAAACTAAATTATTGTGAAAATGATTCATATGACAATATTATAAAATTGTATATATATATATATATATATAACGCATAGCATCAACAAAAATTCCGTGATAAGGATCCCTCAACGTTGGCTGTTATTGGACCGTGACCAACATATGTATTAAGCAGGAGATTTTACAGCTGAAGGCGGACCTTAAACCAGTTAGATGTTATGCACAACGGCATTTATGTAAGCTTTTCCGGCGAACTATAATTTAGGCACTAGTCTCAAAGAAAACAATATGCTCCAATATGGCAACTTTTGTTTTTTTAGCCGACGACAGAAGTGATCCAAAAATGAAAGACGAGGTGCCGTGTATCACCGCAGGAGCCATGTGGGACACCTCGTGGTCAAATTCGGTGTTTGGCCTCATATCCAACCAAATGTTTACGCTTCACCAACCCATCTCTGGTGCATGAGAGACATAAAAACACATTGTTACATGGATATATCTTTTATATGCTAATGTTGGCAGATATAGATCTATAGAAGTTTAAAGGTTGGATTTTTACACTTTATCCTGGTTTATAATCTCTCTGTCTCTCTTTCCCTCTCCCTCCAGGGACGGCATTCACACTCCTCCACAATGCTTGTCAGCCTCCACCTTTCTCCCTCCCGTCTTCAGGACAAGTGCTCCGTTTCCCCCTCCTCCTCCTCCACCGCCCATCCTCCTCCCCCTCCCCCGGACCAGTCCTCCCCTTGTCCTTATTCTGGGCCTCGGCTGACCGTGCCCTTCCTCTCCTTCTCCTTCTCTCTGCTCCTCCTCTCCATACTCCTCCTGCCCGCCTGCGAGTCCCGCAGGGGCGGCGGTCCAGGCACGGGTCCTGGAGGTGCCCCAGGGGGACAAGGTGGCCAGCGGGGAGGCGGCACCCAGAGGGGCGTCGTCATCCCTCCACAATACTCTCCCGCCATACCAGCGCTTCCCCCGATCAATCCCAAACTGATCAACTCGCTCAGTATAGCTGTCATCCTGGTGGGCAACTCTAGTGACGTGGCCCTGGGGGCTGGACTCGAGAAAGAGGACTTCCTCCACATCCCTTACCCTCCCAAAGTCGAGTTGGTGACCATGAATGAGACCGACCCAAAGAGCATCATCAATCGGATCTGCGCACAAATGACGAGGAGCTCTCTGCAAGGCGTGGTGTTTGGAGACGACACGGACCAGGAGGCCATCGCTCAGATCCTGGACTTCATATCTGCCCAGACACACATTCCCATCCTGGGCATCAGGGGAGGCTCCTCCATGGTCATGGCTGCCAAGGTAAGAGGAAAAAAACCAAAAACAATGAACCACACTGCACGATAATCGGGTCCGATGGTTGGCGGTGAATAGTGAAGTGGGAACAGATGAGTTGTTGCTTCTTCATCCAGCAAAGTGTTGTTTTTTTATGTGATTCTTCTAAAATATCGGTGAGCCAACGGCAACCTTCAAAATGAATGCGACAGTTTTATTCAAAATTCACTGACAGAAAATAGCTGCATCATTCATTCGCAAGATAATGTGTTTTCTTCTTTCTTTTGGTGACCCATCCATAAGAGACATCGCAAAAGTTGTATTTAGGTTCTTTAGTTTACGCTTTTTTTGCTTCATAGATAATAATGAACACAAGAGGAAAACCATTCTTTTTTTAAGATGCATCAGCCTCCCACCACTCAGTGCTGCCGCTCGTTCTATCCCAGCCTCTCCGCTGATTGATTTAGCTGTTAATTGACCTCCTCTGTGAGCCAGACGTCACATTGAAGCTCCTGACAGCGAGTCGACTCAACTCTGAAAAGGGACGCCCAGCGTGAGACGAAAGAGCACAGAGCAAGTTAAAAAAATACATTTCTGTGGGATCGGGGAAACAAGAGATTTGGCACAAACAAACTGCACGAGGAGAATCTATGATCCAGAAATGGAACAATGGCTTTGAAATGTATCCTTAAATAATGTTGCGTTAACAGGCTGCGCAACGTTTAGGTCCCACAGAAGAATGGCAGGACCCATACTGATGTCGGGTTTTTCTTGTACCATTTGGAGAAAATGGGGCATGCAATAGAGATTATTTTGGTCTGAGTAATAGCATCGGTAATGTACTGTAGTTTAAGTGTGCTTTGATTGATTTTGGTTGAGTAGGTCCAAGATATTTGAGTTGGACAAATTAAATCATGATTACCTGATCATCTTTTTCCGAAGCTTTCCGCTCCATCTCATGGTCTTTATTCCTCCATGTGGTTGACATTTTGGACAAAGGGTAATATGTTTGCCGAGATGCCCAAAAACAACTTCATGTCCTCCGGTCTTCACTGCTTGTTTATAATGTCAATGACAGTTGGAAGTATTGTGACATTATTCTGAAAAATAAATAAAAGTGGACCACCGACCACTTCGAACAATGAAATCCTGAAAGGTGTTTTCGTAAAGTACCAACTGCTTGCTTTGTATAATTAAAACTCCGTAGGCGTTTGTCTAGCCACCGTGCTCCATGTTACCCGCTTCAGATTCTTTGTGCTGTCAGGAGAAGTTCACTATTGTTTCAAAGGCGTTCTACCTCCAGCACAGACTAATAAATACATGGTAGAAACTTCATTCTCACACCGCAGTTCCCTCCTGTGGAGAATCTGATATGATTAGATTGTGGAAAACTTTGCTGCATAAATCTGCATGATAATCAGACAAGGTGATTTCTTAAAATTACTGCAGCCGAAGCTTTCACATGAATGCCATTTGTGTGCAACGTGAAGACACGTACCACAACAAACATATTTACCATTGTCATCATCAGCTCACTGAATGCCCTAATTAACAATAACTGGTAATGTTTGATAAATGGCAGCGATTATGTTGGATCCCAAGCAAATCTGGAAATGTGATAACCAGCTTCACTTGTTGCTCCGCTGAACATTTAAATCAACGCTATCTCTCAACTTGAAGAGAGGAAATAATCCAATAAAAGCTCCAATTGAAAGAGAATTATGTTAACGCTCCCCACAGGAGGGCAGGTACCTCCAGTGGTCAGAAACACTCGTAATGACAGCGTGTCTTCATCTTCTCTCCTATCAAACCACTGTTACACACATCCAAGTGTGGACTTGATGGTGGCATAGATGAGTGTAAAAGAATAATGGAGAGATTTTACCGTGGAAGTCAAAAGAAAAGAAAAGAACACGAGAATAAAGGAGTGGGGGAGGGGAGGTTATGAAATACAACACAACGCGTGTGGGTGTGAAGGAGGAAGAGGATTTTGCTCAACATATAATTACCACATTTTACAGCTGACAGAGAGACAGAGGGCACAAACTGAGAGCGAAAAGAAGACGTAACAGTGGGGCCAGAGGCTGACATCAGCATTGAGGCAATTTTAAACAATTTTACTATCAGAACAGAAGATGTTGTAAAACATAATCTCTAGAATCTGCGTCCTTCAGTCCATTTAGAGATGTTTCTCATGTCCGCCCGCTGAATCCTCCCCTTAACCAGCACATGTGACGAGTGAATTTGAAAAACCATCTGTACTATACTATATAATACTACACCGCCACTTTTCCACGCATCTGACGCCTCTCCGTTCTCCTTGAGTCCGCTCCACAACACTTTGCTCTCCTTCAGAGTAAATAACGGGGCTGTATCGTCTTTATTTCTTCTTTCTTTCTTTCTCAAGCTGTGATTGAGGTTTTTCAAATGAAGCTGTCAGCCATATTTTATGATGTCCTTACCCTAAAAATATGTTTTCTTTTGTTACTGTAATTCATGGTGCTGTTAAATTGCTGCTCGACTACAGCTGCGTGCCTCTTTTTGGAGGATGAATACCGATAAATATGGATTAAAGTAGAATATTTCGTGAGATGAAAACACAATGTTTTTGGAAATGATTACAGCCGGTAATGTTGACTTTTGGACGCTCTGTTTGAGAGAGAGGGGGGAGGGGAGCTATTCTTCAAACTATTCTGTACAGCCTTAGTTATGGATAGGTTTTGTATTATCATATTAAATCTATAGGATAATAATGCTAACTTTTAAAAGTAATGTTTAAATATTTTATATAAAAGGTTAACACCCTTTTATGAATTACAGAAAGCTTAGCCTCATGAAAGAGTGTAATTTCCAAACCCCGCCAGACTCTGAGCCTCGCCGCCTGCATGCTGATCGGCGATCTTAAGTCACCACAGTTGGACGATTTAAAAGCGAGAGATGATCGCCCACCCTGGCTGCAGCACACAAGCAAAAAGAGACGTGTGTGTGTGTGTGTGTGTGTGTGTGTGTAGAGGGGGAGGCTGCATTAGACGTCATTTGATGGTTAAAACAGTTCTTGAAGAAATATCTGTGTGGACACGGTCTGCATGGCAACCACTTGCTTATAGTTTTATCTCTACATACTTTATAAAAGAAAGCGGTTACAGAGGGAGAGAGAAAATAAATGATTATTTGGTAGTCCTGCAGAAAAGGGTTTAACGCCCTGGTCATAGAGGGACGGGGGGTGAGGGAGATGTTTTCAATAGATGAATGAATAGATCAAAGCGTAAAAACAGAGGTGGAAACACAGGGGAAGAGGACCAACAACCGGGTGGTGAGGCTGAGAGGGAGGGATGGAGAGGGAGATTGTATTGCACTGTGGTGAAGTAGTGATTGTTAGTGCCACTGTCGCTGCTTCTATGCGTTCTTTAATGTTTTATTTATAGCTTTTCAGTCACGCCAACCAAGAAAAACATCAAAACCCTTCACCTGATATCCATATTCACACCTATTAAAGTTAAAATGTCCAAAATTCAAGCCCTTTAAATGCTATTTGCTCTTTGAACATTTGTAAATTGAATAACTTTTCAAACACATGGTTTCAAGACTTCATCTCGGCCTCTATTCTATTCTAATTTTCAATTCTTTCTTTCCAAACTATGAATTGACTGATCAAGGAAATAATTGTCAAATTCCTCCAAATTTACAGTCTGTGCTCTTTGATCTGGGCCTTTTTGTGCCGATTCCGTGGCCACTGGGGGGCGAAAGACAATCTTGGTGGATTATGAAATGGTTTTCTATTTTTGAATAAGAGAGACTGAAACACCTAGAAAAGAGTGACGAGATAGAGGCCGAGGGCCGTGTGGACGAGCTGGAACATGAAGCCTATGGAGTCATGGGGGGGTGCATGTTGTGTGCGCATTAGAGCGAGTGAGTGATTTTCCAGCATCAATAACCCAATTCCCTTCAGGTTGCCAAGTCCATCCCTTATCAACCCACAATTGTGTCTACTCTCTTGCGCTGTGTGCTGAGGTCCTTCTATGCGGGGCGAACCACTTCATTTATCCATATCTTGTCACGGAGTGATTTGATTTGCATTCAGAACACTGAACAAACGGGTTTCCCCTTTTTATGCCATTTGATCTTCAAACCGCATTATTCAACACGCTTCACAGTCTCGGGCGGAGACGGTCAGACCAAATAAACTTGCAGGCTGCAGTTTTCCTTTCCAGTGTTCTAATGACCCGGGGACAGATGCAGGTAGGCGCATTATGAACCGAACAATGTGCACGCTCCCATTCGGCCATTAATTCCCTCCGTGCCGTGTGTTGGTATTGGCATGGTAGGAAGACAGAGTCGGCCCCGGCCAACACTCTGGCGTCTAATGAGGTCTTCCAGATCTATTGTTGGCACTTAAGCTGTGTGTGTGTGTGCTTGTTGTGCACGTGTGTGGACACGTACTGCAGGCTGGTGTTCCATGATAATGGCCTCGTTGCCTGTTTCTGTGGACATTAAAGCTGTTGTTTTCACAGCAAACAAGTGCGCATCCTCCTGAATCCATGTCTAATAAACCGTCCGGCCTCCTCAAAGTAGTTTTCTTTTCTTTTTTCTTTCCATTCAGCACTGCCTACAAGTCCTATAAGCATGCAGCGGTCTTAAATCATTGCTTGTTTAAACTGGATCTCTCTGGCGGTGGAAAAAAACCTGTCTGCCATGTGGTTGGTAGTAAAACTTTGTATGAATGGGCCGCTGTGCCGTGGTTCTCTTGTGGTGTGATTTACACAATTGAAAGAGAGTCAAAAATATTGCACATAAGAATAAACAAACTGCCATTGCATTGCTTTGGGAAAAGGCTATATTTACTTTTGCTCGTGACAACTGATTCACCCTCCTTTGAGTGATTACGACAAGTATAAACTCTCTCTACCTTTAAATGGGCAGAAGAGTGTGAGACAGACGTAAATGCTAAATAATATATATTAAATGATTTAGCTAGTGACAAGCTAGTGGCTGTACAGTGGTACGCAGCTCCTTGCTAATCTGCAGCAGCCGACATGATTGTTTGAGCACTCTTGTTTTCTCATCCCATTGTTCTCTTTCCCAATATATGGTTTTAAGACTTGGATCCTGCATGCACCATGTATCCCATTATGCTGGCTGGTTGTACATGAGGGGATAATGGACTGCTTCTGTGATGCCGCCTTTCGCAATTAGGACCAATCCCAAAAGACAGGAGAATTAAGGTGCGATCTCCAGTAATAAACTGCACATGAGCAGAGCACACAGAATTGGCGCTGTCCTCCTGCCAGTGGCTGGCTGGTTTGCTTCACTCGCCAGCCAAACAGACAATGGCACTTCATTGAGTGGCTGCTTCATTTTAAACATGCACTATTAATTTGACAAGTGGACAAAATATTGCCCGTCATGCAGCTATTATACTGATTTGATTCTGTCACTCCCATTATTCAGTCCTATTATTTTTCTTGACTAGTTTTAAAAAACAATATAATGTGTTAAAAGCTAATTTGCGCAGCTGTGATCAGTCTCAGAAATGACATAGTACAACTAATCCCATCCGATTAGAGCTTTAAGCACACTTTCTCGCTCTCTCACCTCCCCTGTCTCTGGCTTTGCCGGACATTTAACCCCTCGAAAAGTCCAACAGACGGAGCCCGGAATAGAAAGAAAATCGGCACTGAAATACAATTTCGTCCATTGTGCGTCAACCCTGAGGTCTTTGATGTGAATACCTGTGTACGAAGACACAAAAGAGCCCTCACTAATCTGTGACGACAAAGCTTTGAGCTGCTCTATTGTCCGTGAGTGGAAGCTGTGACAACGTCCAGTGTTGAGTGACGTAGTTCAATCAAGCATGTTGTCCCAGGAATTACATTTAGGGGATCACCAACGTCGGTAGGACTTGTCTTCTGGGATCATGACTGACTGTCATTTCATGGCAGTCCGTCAGACAGAAATTTCACCGTGGACCAAAGTGGTGACATCCCTAGAATGAAGTGACATGAGGCACAGAACAGGATGTGTTTAGTCGTTCAGTATTGAACCAAAAACCCAGATATTTCTGTCCCCTTGATCGGAGTCTTTTAGTTGCCCAAAGCAAACCATATGCAGGACTACAGTATAAAAACACACCTCCAAAACATGAAGCCTATTTGAGAAAATTAGTAGTTGGTTGCAAATGAGACAGGCTTGTATTTGTATCTCACTTCCTCTCATCGCGCGTTGAAATCTCCGTTATTTATTTTCTGTCATGTCCTCATCATGCCATTTCTTTCCCCTCCTTTCCCCACCCCAGCCCTCCTTCTCGCTTCTCCATTGCATTGAACTCTGAAACGACACCCTAATCTGTTTATCAATGTGGTCCCACCCTCGCTGTCCCATGATCCGTCCGCACTCACACAATGAGCTCTTTCCGCACAACAACTTTTCCCGATAACTTTCTAGATTTTAATTGTGCCCTTCAAATGCGCTGACTTAAACCAACATTTTTTTTTTAAATCCACCCCTCTTCCTCTCTGTTTTCTCCTCCTCTCCCTCGTCCTTCTCTTCATATAATGAGTCCGTTTTATCAGCGTCTGTTCTGTGCGTGGACAGGATGAGTAATTTGGGAGATCACAGGAGGCTTCTCTGCATTGCACTGGGTTACAACAGGTTGTCAGAAGGCTTTGGGAGCCTCACTGGCCTTCTCCCTGTCAGCAGTAACTATCTGGCCTTTTAACATTGCAGCTTATGGGGCCTAATTACCCGGCTAATCTTATTATGTAAGATAAAGTTGGCATAATTTTCAAATGGAATGAGATTAAACTTTTGTGACACAGAATGCCAATCACAGCGTAGCTCAGGCCAGCTCTGACCGCCGTCCGCCTCTGATGCGTAGACGCTCATGCAATCGTTTCAGACTTCATCTTCAGGCTGGTTTTGTGGATTTGGAGCTCGCTGTGGTTCAACGTCGTGTGATGGTGATACTTGTTACCTGGAGACGTTGGAAGGAGATGCACCTTTCTCAAATGTTACGTTTCTACCTAAAATCCAGTGGAGCATTAGCAGAGTACGTTAGCAATACATCAACCAGTGTTAGCACGTCTATGCTACGCTATCTACTGAAGGTATCCTGCATGTAGAGACACGTGCTCCCTTTGCTTTGTAATGGTTGTAACAGTGAATAAAGACCTACAGGGACAGTGTTGTTCCTTTCTGTCGCCATGTCGATGTGCTGGTTCACTTTTAAACTGTTATCTGGCTTCCCACTATATCTTTTGAACCTGTTTTCACTGCTAAATTAGTTTGACGCATATCATAAACCCTTCTGTCAGCTTCTTTCTGAAGTTGCCTTTTTATTTTTTTCCCCCAAAAGTGTGTGAAGTTAGTGGCAGTGTGGGCTCCTTGGTTAGCTGCATGGTGCATTTGTCAAGGTTGACAGGAGTAATAAAGTGTACCGTCGTGGTGCGGATTACGCAGCCATCATGTTTCACACTTCAGTGTATGTGAGAATATGTCACAAAGTAATTGGTTGATGCCTTTAAGCTCAGATAAATTGACCTCAATCCAGGAAAAGTACAGTCGCATAATATTTGTGTTCTGTGTGAAAGTATTCATAACAAAACCAGTTTGAAAAATATCCCCCCTGGTGTGCAATGGCCTTTGTCATTCGACACATTGTCATTGTGATTATAGCATCTTCAGTGTCGGCAAATCAGAGAGTGGTCATATTAGTCCTTTTTTCAATGGTAATTAAAAAAAGGCACATTCAAATGATGCTGAATTGTGTTGTTTTTGGATGGCAATCCCATAAAAAACGTATTTTTGTTGTTCAGTTGAGGGGATTTGTTGTGATCTGACAAAGAATTTGTTCCCACGATCTTTGAAAAACAAGCGTTGATCAGATTGAGTGATGAAGTCGTTGTGTTCTGTGTTGTTCTGCTTATGTGCCAATCACAGCAGCTGTCTGTGTTGGTTTCAAATCAGAACATCAAGTGTTTGCCAGTGGGATTGAACACATTAAAGCCGACAGATGTCTCACTAGTGATATCATAGCACATTTATCCGGTGAAGCCGAGGTGCTCAATGTGAAAGCTGCTGTACAGTAAAGCAAGTCAGAATCGTGTGTTATTACCTAGCAGCAGTATACTAAAGGCCATAAATAATACATGGTATAGCACCGCATTCATGCACAATTCATTTGTCACAGCCTCCAAAGCCCCATCCTCAAGACAGTGTCGTTGCCTCAAAAAGTTCAAGGTGACCCTCCTACAATTTTCTCCATTCAGTGTCATTAGGGGTTCAAACTTGAAGCACAGTGCACAGTGCACTCTCACTGTATTACATTCAGTAGTTTGTTTTCTGAAGAGGGAACTCTGGTGCCATCTCGCATGACATGAAAAGATACAAAGATAAGAGCCGGAGCAGAAAGAGAAAAAAAGTGTCACATAATGTGGTGGTTTTCATGGTTTTGCGTCAGACTGAGGAAGGGCTCTTAGCTACGGAGAGAGACGGCTGACTTGTCGGTGTTTAATCCCAAACAGGCAGAAAGGTGGAGTTTGTTCTAATTGCAAGGAGCTGAGGAGGGCAGTCATTTATTCATCAGTGAGCCTCCATTTGTTTTCACTGAGACCAAGAAGGAGACAGAGAGAAAGGAGCGACGGAGACATTCTGGTGCAGAAGTAAAGTTTTGTTCTTATAAGTTGATATATTAGCCCATGGTCTTTTTTTTCTTCTTTTCTTTTGAACATTTACACATAACATTAATTGCGTGCGTGTGCCTGTTGGCGATGGAGAGCGGGAAGCAATATCTGTCGGTGACAGATGGTCAGTCTCTCCGGTAGCAGAGACTGACACATCCGGCTCAGTGGTCTTTATCTTCAGTGAGAGTGACACCCAATGAGTGGCACCCTCGTTCTCTCACTCTCTTCTCTTCTTTAAGGGCAGATGCGCATGCGTCCTGCCAGAAGCTCTCTCATAAATCTACATTTGTATTCAATTTTAAAACACCCGTACCGCACTTTCCTAGTTTTTTTTACTCAACAAAGTAAAAATGTTCACAATTTGCCGCACAAGTTGCTCGCTAATGGAATGACATTGAGCGGTGGCAGACCATCGGTGCCTGATCCTCGCAGTGGGCCCCGTAAATTGGACCCTTGCTGGTTCCTGTAAACTCCAAGAGAGCAACAATCATCCAATCAGTGCAGCGCGTCTGGAGCCCATGACTCTATTCAGCTTATCCGCTAACTTCCACCAGCTCTTACTTCCCTTACTAAACTGATGACCTCGTACTGGCCACAGTCTTCTACTGCAAAGTCGTAGTCGGCTCCACTTACCTCACCATCTGACTGCATTTCTCTTCTCCAGAGGACAGTCGTGTGAATGAACTGAATGCAATATTTCAACCTTTTGGCCTGTGTCAGCATGCGGAGCCCAACCACTCTCAAGGTCACACTCTGGACTTGATCCCTAAAGGTTTCTGTAGTTCAACACTGACTAAGGACTACTTGATTATTCCTGTATTTATTTTATTTGTCTGTAAAATCCAATCCTCAAACGCGAGCTATGGTTGTTCAGAAGAGGTTCTTTAATTGCTGTACCGCTGCTCCTTTTACACAAGCCATATCTACAACTTTAGATGAAACATCAGACTCTGTTGATTTTCTGCTGAAAAACTTAAATTCCAAAACATTGTATATTGTAATCAAAATTGCACCGGTAAAATGCAAGATAATCACTCTTAAGCAGAAAGCACCCTGGAGACATGAACCAAATGTAAGGCTAATGAAACATAAAGCCTAACTTCAAACACATTATGCTATCTTCAAAGCAATGCGCCTCTCTTACATTGATACAATTTGCAAGTCAATCCTTTTTTCCCACCATCACAAACCAAAATAAATGCAATGCACGCACAATATTTGCTATAGAAATACAAATCCCAGCTCCTGGATTTCTCAACACTGATAGTTGTATTGAATTTACGGCCTTTTTAAAAAACAAATTGATGGTATCGGACTTGTTCGTACCGCAAGCTTGAGTCACACTCACAACTTACCAACTATAACCCGTGACGACCACAGCACAGAGACGATTCATACAAAGGTTTTAAATGATATCCATTTTAATAACGATTTAGGAAAGACATACATTTGAGTGCTTTTAGATCTTCGTGCAGCCTTTGATATTGTCAATAACAATAAATTTCATCATGGACCGTAAAACTGGGTTGTTTTTTAAAATGGCTGAAATTATACTTGGAACACACACACACACGCACACACACGCATACACACACACACACACACACACACACACACACACACAGCCCTACTCTAAACCAGGCGAAGTGAAGGATACTCGAGTTGACTGCGACTACACTTGTGACTGTATACCTGCAATAAAATGTTTTGAGTATATAGCCAATACTGTATCAATAAATCTGTGAACATGTAAAATGAAAGTGAAACCTAATCCAGTCGGCCACCGCCACCATTTTGACACAAGCACAGCGTGAACGATCGGCCAAAAGCCAAAAGCAGAAAACCGGAGGAATGACTGATGTATGTCTTACAATCATTTGGATATATAGAACAACCGAGTACAGAGTAGCTGGTAGTTAAAATAAAAATCAGAACAATACCTATGCTTACCTGTAGGCCACCGTAGTTCTTCGACAAGCTTGGAAAAGGCGGGGCTGAGCTGTGCCCACAAAAACGTACACACTGTCCCTTTAAATCTTTGCACTTTGCCACATAATCAATTTTTACTTATAATAATACATGTCATTTAGCTGACGCTTTTATCCAAAGCGACCTCTTAGATCACCGGGGGGTAGATTGCTAGTGGTACCCTGGGAAAATGTAAACAGGGAGACGGGTCTTTTAGTCATTATGCAGCACCACACTGAACCCAATGCCCCGGACGTTTCTTTATATCCAGACTGAAAACTTTTATAAAAAAATGTTGTACTTTTAACTGAACTGCTTTGAAGCCAAATGCCTCATCATCATTGTCTCATTAAATCTTTTGATATTCGTTAAAATAGTGTACAACTTAAAGCCGTCCACCACCAGTGCGACCTTCGCTTTGCGTACCACCTCTCAGGTGGGAAACATGCAGCGTGTGCGCTGCAGCGTGTTTGAGGTAACCTCCGCCAGTCGGCCGGACAGAGTTGTCACATGGTTGTCGGCCTTCAAGCCGTCACTCCAAACTGCCTTCCGAGACAGCTAAACAATGACAATGATGGAGTTATGAAATGACTCCACCACATAAAACCTCATGTACTTAATACCAGTGGTTCTCAACTCCGGGGGCTACTTTCTATATTTAGTACAAGGGATTTTGAAACGCGAATGCGAGGAAAAGCCTGAATTACAGTGACTGTCAGCTACTGCAGAGGTGCGCCTTACACACTGTGAGTGATAGTGATGCATTTCCCATACCTAATTGATATCTGGTCACACGGCACCGCTGGACAGAGCCGTAGCTGTGAATGTTAGCTTGTCGCGTTACGCGTGTGCATTAGCTGTGGCTGATAATAACAGGGCGAAGCCATGAGGTGATGTGACACTGCAGCTGTGGGCCCCTGCAGAGTGTTACCACACACAGTCCTGTTTATTCAACACATGGTGGTGGGGAGTGCCAGACTCGCGATGTTCAGCTTTTCTGGGCTGCCTGCGTTTCATTTTGAGCCGTCTTTCTCTACTTTCACTTTTCCTGCGGATTCTTCCCCGTCTCTCCCTCTCCCGGCTTCTCTATCTCGATGCCACATCTCTCTCTCTCTCTCTCTCTCTCTCTCTCTCTTTCTCTCTCTCTCGGCTTTTCTCTCTCTAATCTCCCTCTCTTTCCCTTATTTTTCCCCTCTTCTGTTCTGCATCAAAGTAAGCCAGCGCTCTCCGGCAAGCACAGGCTCAAAGCTCACATTCTCAACTCCTTCAAAGCCACTGCTTGTGTATGGGATTCATCCTCCAGCAATGACTGAGTGGACACAATACCTGAACATTGTGTTTGCCTTCATACAGGAGGTGATCCATTTTTCACTCTTCTTGCGCACAATACAGAGAGTTGAACTGCAGCTCTGCAAAGCCAAACCTTTCCACGGAGTAGCAGAAAATAGAAGGTAGATCTGTGCAGTTGGTTGCAGTGGCGGCTGTCCAATAGAGGCCCACCTTGAGCCACAAAAAAAGAAATTATATTAATAATATTAATTATATTTATAAATTATATAAATTGTCAATATTTGTGTTTTGGAGATATGGAATATACCCAGTAATATTTGTAAAATATGTGCTTTTCCTCCACTTCCTGCACCTCCTCTCCGCCTGTCTGCATGTCTCAGCTGCACTTAGGCCGAATCGTTCTGGCCCAGAAGAGACGGGTCTAAGAAGCAGTTTAGCCAATTACTGATTAAAGATATAAATGAGTGATACACAATTTAGCCAATCAGTGTCCTAAAATATATTCAGTATGAGCCAAAGTCATCTGGCCCAAAGCTGCGCGCTCTCGCCAGGCGCCTTTTATGACATGACAGACAGCGCAAACGCGCGTGCACTTCTCTTCCAAGAAGAACCGACCCGGTCAAATCAACGGTGACAGATCCAGCATGGACAGATACAGGAGTAAGGAACATGAAGCACTTGTTGGAAGAATTAAGAAAACATGAGACACAATGAGGAGGTGAAGAAACACGATGAGGAGGTGAAAAAACATGATGAGGAGGTGAAGAAACACAATGAGGAGGTGAAGAAACACGATGAGGAGGTGAAAAAACATGATGAGGAGGTGAAGAAACACAATGAGGAGGTGAAGAAACACAAAGAGGAGGTGAAAAAACATGATGAGGAGGTGAAGAAACACAATGGGGAGGTGAAGAAACACGATGAGGAGGTGAAAAAACATGATGAGGAGGTGAAGAAACACAATGAGGAGGTGAAGAAACACAAAGGAGGTGAAAAAACATGATGAGGAGGTGGAGAAACACAATGAGGAGGTGAAGAAACACGATGAGGAGGTGAAAAAACATGATGAGGAGGTGAAGAAACACAATGAGGAGGTGAAGAAACACAAAGAGGAGGTGAAAAAACATGATGAGGAGGTGAAGAAACACAATGAGGAGGTGAAGAAACACAACGAGGAGGTGAAGAAACACAATGAGGAGGTGAAGAAACACAATGAGGAGGTTAAGAAACACAATGAGGAGGTGAAGAAACACACAATGAGGAGGTAAAGAAACACAATGAGGAGGTGAAGAAACACAATGAGGAGGAGAAGAAACACAACGAGGAGAAGAAACACAACGAGGAGGTGAAGAAACACACAATGAGGAGGTGAAGAAACACAATGAGGAGGAGAAGAAACACAACGAGGAGGAGAAGAAACACAATGAGGAGGTGAAGAAACACAATGAGGAGGAGAAGAAACACAATGAGGAGGAGAAGAAACACAACGAGGAGGTGGATAAAAACAGGCTTTAACCCTAACAAGCTTCATAGGGGCATCTTAATATATAAACATGTTCTATTAGATTTTATATATATATATATATATATATATATATATATGATTTATATTATACGATATGTATTTATTTATAATATATTTATAATATGTACTGTATATTGTATTTACATTAGATGGTATTTATATATCATAATACTGAATATTATTACATGATATATATATATATATATATATATATATATATATATATATATATATATATGTATATATATATATGAATTGTATGAATAAAATGTCCTTATTATGTCAGTGTTGGAATAAATATAAAATATTTAACTACAAAGTAGAAATGCGTGTACTTTTTTGCATTGAATCATACTGGGATTTGCTGAAATTGATTGGATGGCCCAACCAATATTCCACCAGCTGCCGCTGGTTGGTTGGCTTATTCAACGGGAGGCAGCTCATCTCTGCTGCACATGTGAAGAGCACAGTTGGTGATACACATCAGAGGGGAACAACACATCTAAATGTGTGGTTCGCTGATACAGAAGATGGGTAACCGGCTACAGTGTCATAAAGACGAGACTCTTGTTTTGTCTTATTTCCTGTCTTGACTTCCTGTCAGACGATGTATTGCTCTTCAGAAGTACGTGGAAGCTGAGTATTTTGGCATTTAAAGAGCAAGAATGGCGTCCAGATGTACCAAAGACATCAGTTTTTATTTTGCATGTAATGAACACAAGGGACGTTTTGTTCAGACGAAGCGGTCTCTGTTGTTGTGCCGAGACCTCATTATGTTGAATCATCAGTCGTGTACCACCGCACAGCGGAGACGGCAGAGGGCCATCCGCACATGACTCGCACATGCAGTTCATTATAGGCATGACCCCCCCCAACACACACACACACACACACACACACACACACACTCAACACCCCAGCACACACAGCTAGCATGACTTGATATACAGTCCACTTCTGTCAGCCCGGGTTAGCTTGTGTTAGTTATATATAGTTTATTTGTGTGTGTGTGTGTGTGTGTGTGTGTGTGGATGAGTGGGTGGTGCCAGCCTGCAGACTGTCACGGTCAATGAAACAATATATGGAGAATTCGGGCCCTGCGGCCTAATCTGAAGGCAGTCATTTGAGGAGTGAAGTCAAAACAAAACTCAGTTAATAATATTAGAGAGACAATTTGTCGCTTCCTCCACCCAAAGGGGCCAAACCTATAATTGAGCTACCGACATAAGTGGCCTGTAATTGAGCTGTTATAAGTGACCTCAGGTGTGTCTCAGAGCCGGAGGAAATGCAATAACGTGCGTCCTCCTCTCAGAGCGCCACAAACGCAGTATCGACGCGTAAGAATGTGTGTGCATCCAGTGCAGTAGAGTGTAAGTAGGGATTTTTTTTCAGACTAATGGCATCTTTAGCAGGACGGTTTCTATGGAAACCGAGTTGCCACGGAAACACTGCACGTCTCTGTGAATTAGAAATGTCTTTCTCCATCCCTCGCGCCTCCCTTCTCCGCGTGTCTTTCCATCACTTCCCGGTCCTCTTCTTCCTGACTTCCACCGACTTTGACAGGCCAGCTGCTGTCAGTCAAAAAAAAAAACAACCTGCGCTGCTGAAGGAGACGCGCACCACAAATGGAGGAAACGGAGGGGAGACGGGTCGGCATCTGTGCTCTCCAGGAAAAGAAGGAAAAGAAAGAAGAGGGCATCACTTTTAGAATGGGGAGGTGGGTTCGGGGGCTACTTGGGTTTTAATCGAAAGCTACATATTGAAATAGGAAGGAAATGTCGAATGACATTCAAAAGATAATGATGACGAGGAGGATGCCGCGAAGAGAAGAGCGGGAAGACTGAAGGAGGAAAGGGAGGGCTACAAAGACAGAGAGAGAGAGAGATAGCTGATGAAAGGGAACGGGAGAAGTGATTGATTTTTGCTCTCTCTGATGCCTCTATCTGTGTAACCATGCTGCCACACTTATCCAGCCTATCTGATTTAACAGCAAGCGCGATAAAGGGAAGAGAGAGAGAGAGAGAGAGAGAGACACATGCATACAGAGATGGATTTTTTTAGAGAAAGAGGGTAGAAAAAGTGCAAACAGATAGAGAATGGGAGTTATTGGGCCGGGTGTACAAAATGAAAATGTGGAGAAAGTCATCCCCCAACCCCTCCCGGTGCTGATGGATGTCTAAAAGAGGGCGCATGAGAGTAATGCTGCAAGGGAAGTGGAGGGCGGGAGGAGAAACAGAAAAAGGAGACAGAGTCGAGGCGTTCAGGAGAAAGAAAGCGCATCATGACGAGGTTTTTGAACCGCATTTCTCTCAATCCGCGCCCCGCTTGACTCCAGCCTGCACTCTCACCTCGTGCACTTGTTAGCGAGGGAAGGGGAATGAAAGGATGACATAAAGCTCCTGTATGGGGAAGAAAAAAACACACCTGCCGATCAGCAAGAGGAACAGGTGGTAATGCGCTGCAGCACACAGTTGTTAGCGTCGGTCCTCGATTCCCTTCTACTGCCCAAGCTGATACACTATACTCTTTTTCTCCCAATGACCCCGCAGCACAATTGAATGTCCTATTGCATATACCGTGAATTGCCAAACTGAGAGGCCTGCAGAAAGCTTTTTCCTGGTAGGCTTTTAGATGCGAAACCCTCTTCAGGAAGTGTCAGTGTCTATTTACCGAGTTTAAGAGCAAAGCAAAGTCACCCGGTGTCTCATTGCGCTACAGCTGCAGAACGCGGTACGCTTCAAGTTAAAACAGCAAATATATATCGACCAAATAGGTCGCCGATTTTTTTTCTGCATGCGTGATGCACGTGAGGTTACCTGAGGGCTACATCATTGTTGCACCGCTACAGGTCACTGAATCTGACGGGTCCCAGAATGCAGTGCAACAGGCAGAGCTCTCATCCGTCTGAAATGAGCAAATACCACAAGTTCTTATTTCAATCGATAGATATTTTAAAAAAGGCACGTGTTGTCGATCCACTTTGTCATGAGTACACTAAGCAAGTGTTGCATTTTGCAAACGTTTAACCCACGGCAATCCTATAATAACTGTAAAATAGATATTAGAGAGTGAGTTATGACTTGTTTGACTTCCTAACACTAGTTTTAAACAGCTTATTATACATAATTAAAACTAGTAATGCCAAGATTCTTTTCTTGATAAAAAATACAATCATTTATTCCCTGATCATTTGAATTGTGTGTGTTTTTTTAATACATATAGCCATGATAGACGACGCTGACAAACAGTTGACATTGACTTTTGGGGCAGTTGAGATGATATTTCGGGACGTTGGAGGTATAACAAATCAAAAAGACAACAAAGAAACATCCGATAATCGCTGATTGCCGATCCGTGGCAGCGCCAAAAAGCTTGATCGGGATATTTCTTAAAGTTATATTCTTTTTCAAAAGAGAGTATTTGAGAGAGCTTATGAATAAAGTACTTGTTGGCCACAGAGCTCAACAGATCCAGATATTTTACACACAATACCTACAGTTACGGGAAAAGGAGTGTGTGTGTGTGTGTGTGTCTGTGTGTGTGTGTGTGTGTGTGTGGTTATTTCTGTAGTATCAGTTTAGATGTGTTTGATTTGAACAGACCAGCAAACACATCTGACTGGAGCTCGGTCACCGTGACGACCTCACCTTCAATGTGCGATTGTGTGTACGGTGAAAGCCCAAAAAAGGACACCATCTTGACTCAGCAGCACAGGTGCAACTAATAACATTAAGAATACCTCAATCCCACTGCATGTCCCTGTTAGCCATCCCAGTAAACACAAGCGGAGCTCCATAAACTCTGAGTGAATGACATCTTCAGGGGTTTTCCACAAATTATTAAAATGAACTGTGCTGTGGAGTTTGAAAGATTTAAGCAGACATTGAGGGTCAAAACAATGCCGGTTGTTGCATTGTGTAAAATGTAGGATTCAGGGACCTCTGCTGCGTCTGCTCTCCTAGAAAGCCTGTGAGGTGGAAACAGATATATTATAGTATTTGAACCGAGTGTAAAATCAACTGAAAATGCAACTTTAAGGATTTATCTTAAAGCAAAAATATTTCTTTCTTTAAATATAATTGTCTCCATCCAGGCTTTGTTCTACACCCCACTTCACACACATGCAGATGCCAGCACACCAGTTGGTTAGCCAGCTCATGTGTTAGCCGGGGTCAGGTCTGATCGGTCCTCTGGCTCCTTTGGATTGGTGGGTTCTGGCCCAATCAGCATGCACGGCTCCCGTGTGTCCTAAGGTGATTAATTACCTGCCTTTTCTTCGGCGCTAATGAGCTTAATCAACTCCTCACGAAGGAGCTTTCCATTAACTTGCTGGGCCATAGGTGGTGTTAAATGGCCTCCCCCTCCCAGTGTCTTACTGGGCTCGCAGTTTCCTCCTGTTGATTGTTTTAATAGGTTTGTGTTCGTACCTCCTCTCTGCTGCTCTTTTCATTGTTTTCATAGTTTCACGTCTGTTACTCGCCGGTCGCCCTTGCGAGCTTGGTTTCCTCCGCTGTTCTCCGTCTTCATCTCTTCCACTCCGTGTCAGGACAAGGCTTTGGGCTTGACTGACATGATGTGAGTGCTGCCGCAGCGTCAGATGGAACAGTGGGAGATTGAATCAGACAATTAATTGCGTCCTGCTCGCGGTGCACACAGCGGTGATGGCGATGGAGCGGTGCAGAAAGCTTGAGGCAAACACTAGATTCTTATGCTTTCAGGGGAGCCTTTATATATATATATATATATATATATATATATATATATATATATATATATGTGTGTGTGTGTGTGTGTGTGTGTGTGTGTGTGTGTCTGTCTGTCTGTGTGTGTGTGTGTGAGAGAGACAAGGAGATTAATTTGTCCTGATTAGACATTCAGTTGACGATTACGTTTCAGTCGTGGTGCAGAATTGAAGACACGATGGAGTCTTGACGAGAGGATTTTAGAAGCTCTGTGGTGTTTTAATGGATGCTGATGTCACCACATCTGGCTAACATAGTTCATTTTGAAGAGCTTTAACTATTTTGAAGCAAAAATGACAAAACTTCTCAAATGTGAATATTTTCTGGGTTTATTAGTCTACCATGAAAGTAAATTGAACATTTCGGGGGGTTTTGGACAGTTTGGCCGACAAAAACCGGACACATTAAAAACATTTTATTGAACAAATGATTCACTGGGAAAAAGATCCACAGAAGAACTGATCATGAGCATAGAAGCAGCTCGGTGTGCATGAATGGATAATAAAATGATGAGTTAATGAAACAAAGGTTACGGCTAGTGTATCACTGGTGCTTTATCGATACTCCTGCTCTTATCGATATTGGCTCAGTTCTTGATCAATGCTCATACCCAGGGGTAAGAATTATCGTCGAATCTCTCAAAAACCATCCGAGCTAATCAATTTTACTACTACTCAATGCTAGCCTTTTAATGTACAGGCTTGGTCCCAATCCAAAGATGCTTCGTAATGTAAAGTAAATCAATCGTAATGAAAGCAATAATTTCACAATTTTGCTTTTTAAGTTTGCCATATCAACTTGATAAATCAGGAGGAGGTTGACTCATCTAGACAGCACGTCGACATGCGGCTTAGCTGCTGGCTGTCATATAGGTTGTGGGTAATGGATACTGTAACTGGTTTGTTGCTGAATGTTGGTCAAAACGTGATCATCACCAGTTTAACAAAAAAAGACCAGCTCCAGGTTGCAAAGGAGTAAAGTTCAGCCTCCCATTCGTGATAAAGGAGATTAAAATCACTACTCTGGAAACGTCATGTTCTCTGCCTATTATATATAGAAATTGACATGTTGTGCTCATAGACTGTGTATAAGAAGTGGGGGTAGTCATCGTGACCTCTCTTTGTTTGTGGACGGACGTTTTCAAGCCTCGAGTTCGGACGCCATCTTGGATTATGGCAGTCGCCATGTTGTTGTTTTTTGGCAACCGATAAACCGAGGTTTCCATATTTGGAAAACGGAGGACTGACTTTGAGACGCCGTCTACGTCTCTGGTAGCGGCAGCGAGCTGTCAATCACAGTAGCCCTAAAGCATACTCCTCTTTATGGTCTGTTTGACTCTAAATGGACCATCATTTACTAAATGAACATTATGCTGTATTGAAGAAGACTTGAAACTAGAGATTAAAACTCATGTTTACAATATTTACTGAGGGAATAAATCAAGTGAGAAGAGTCATTTTCTCACAGACTTCTATACAATCTGACTTCTTAACAACCAAAGAAGTCGCCCCCTGATGGCCATTAGAGAGAATGCAAGTTGTATGACCCTTCCCATTGGCATCACTCGGCAGAACAGGAGGTTGCCGTGGGGATGGACCTAATACCAGCTTTCTGAGCACTATTTACTATTTACTCTTTACTCACCAGGGATGACTTTCCCCGGGTAGATCTCTACAGTAACTAATGCTGCACCTAACCTCCTCCGGAGCAGGTCATGTTAGACGAAACAGATCAGCTCGTATATAAAAGCGCCGCCTTTCAGCTCATCAAAGCTCGGTGCACGGATCGTGAAATAATATTACACAATAAAACCCACAAGAAGTTAAAGTCGAACTCGAGGCTGCACACAGCGTGAATGCATAAATGGAAAGGCTTATTGTCTAAAAATCACTGCCCCATCTCGGGCGCGAGTATAACTGCAGTAACTGTGTCTATGCCGTTAATTAATTTATAACGAGTTTATAACCACTTTTGCAGGTCCGCTAGCGTGATGGCGGTTGTAAAGGTTTGTTAAGCCAGAAAACAAAGAGATACTCTGGGTATGTTGAATTGCTTTGTTATACAAGCCTGAGGGGGGAAAGTCACTCCTGAGAGAACCAACGTATAACTCTATGTATAGGTCTTATTACACTCTCCAAGATATTCATCTGAATAAAGGTTTAAATACAAAATAAATCTTATTTCATCCACTTAAGGGGGGGTTGCTGCCAAGTGGCCTCTAGTACTTCTGTCAAGGTACACACACAGTGTGGAGGGGAGAGCATCACGTTTCCTTCCTCTGTCACATAACTGCTGCTTCTGTATCTTGAACCTAATATATCAGAATGATTCAAGCTGCACTTTACCTACAATTATGTTACAAGAGGCAAACGGGTTAAATTATTCTAATTATTATGTTTACACAGACATCACGACATTTAAAAAAATGAGTGCCGTCATATTTGATTCTAAATAATGCTATTTAAAAACAATCGCTGATGATGGGATGTAATACCTTTTTCTTTGGTTGTTGCTGCTCAGCAAAGGTCGCCGCGTGTCCACAAGGTCGCCCTGTCGCTCCGCTGGCCGCTGTGGGAGTGAATCATGTTTCGGGCGCTCCTGAAATCATTTCCTTGACGAAAATAGCAAGAGTAATTCAATCAGAACATTATGGGATGTTTAAAACGAAGTGCGCCGAGTGGAGCCAGGAGAAAGGCGCGTTCGGAAAGCGGGGTCATTGATAATTAAAGAGCCGAATGTGAGATTAATTAAAGCACTGTGTGTGTGTGTGTGTCTTTGATTAGAAACATGATGATGAAGCATGTTGGGCTCAAACAGAGGAGGATTGATGGCGGCAGTCAGACTGCGAGCGGGGAGGGGGGGGGGGGAGATGAAAGGTGGAGAGAGACGAGTGTGATGAAGTGGAGGGAACGGTGTGTACACTCGCCACTTTGGTTTGTGTGTCTTTGTGAGCTCCTGTCTCTGAGTTTCTGAGGGTTCGCCCTGTTTTCTCAAGCAAGACTTCTCACTTTCTCTCTCTGCCTTACCCCCGCCCCCCCCCCCCCCCCCCCCTCTCTCTCTCTCTCTCCAATCGACTCCCACCAGGGCTTGTTGAGCAGTGGGCCGATATGTCGCTCTCCCTCTGCAAATCTAATTGGAGACAGGCTTTCATTGGCATGACATGGAGATGAGTTTCCAAATCCTTTTAGCCCTCCCCGCTCGAGGCTCGCTCCCCTCGGCTCGCTCCCCTCGGCTCGCTCCCCTCGGCTCTCTCCCCTCGGCTCGCTCCCCTCGGCTCGCTCCCCTCGGCTCGTGCACGGTGCGTCGCACCCGACGCAGATGCGCCGGCCACGCATCCAAAGTGTCTGTGGCAATCTGAGCGAAAAGCAAACGCACCCGTTACGTTGCGCGTCTTAGCGGGTTTTGAGCATGGAGCAAACCCCTGAAAGAGAGAGAGGAAGGGAGGGATGGAGGGAGAGAGAGAGGGAGAGAGAGAGAGGGATGGAGGGAGAGAGAAAGAGGGAGAGAGGGCGGGATGGAGGGAGAGAGAGAGAGGGAGGGAGGGTGAGAGAGAGAGAGAGAGAGGGAGAGAGGGAGGGATGGAGGGAGAGAGAGGGAGGGAGAGAGAGAGATTTTTTTGATTTTTGAAAAAAACTTTATTCACACATTCATAATTTTACATTTGCGTGTTTTTTTCTTTTTTCAAAAATCACAGGTTTTGTTAAAAAATAAATAAATCATCTGATAAAAAACTTTGCAAACACCAGCTCCTCTTCCACAACAGAACAAACAAGGTTTTTAAAACACCAACGTTGTTTAAAAGCATCCAAGTCTCCAATGTGTTTATAAAACCGGAACTCCAGCCAGAGTCTGGCTCTGATGTTACAGAGCCACACTGCCCTGGCCTCCTGCCCCTCCCTGTTCTCCACTCGCTTTTTCCTTGTTAAATAAATGGCCATTTTGGCTTCCCCAGAAAGGTAGTTGAGGAGCTGCCACTTTTCTTTTTCTGCTTTTTTGTAGGCAGCTCCCATGATAAAAACCTTCTCAGTAAAAAACACATTAAAAAGACTAAAAACCAATGTTAAAAGAGTGAAGAAACCTGAAAGTCTCTTGCACTCAGTAAAAACATGATAAATAGTCTCACGAAGGTCACAGAAGGGGCACCGGCTCAGGACAGCGGGATTAATAACAGAGATAAAAGCATTGCAGGCGACAGCACCGTGTAAAATCCTCCACTGGAGGTCGGCCGTTGGTTTCTTGAGGGGAGGTTTATATAAAATCCTCCACTGTGGGCCAGGTCCGCCTTGTCCAAGTCTCTCTGACCACACAGTGGGAGGCCTGTTGCACAGTCCGGACCTGTTGGTGCTCTTGACACAATTAAAATACACAGTCTTTTTGTCCGCTTTGTGTATTGTCATTGCTTCTGGACACGTCGTAGCAAGCAGGGGGCCGGTGAGTTCCCCTAGCCCTGGGCTCAGGGAGATCTCGGGGAAAAGGTCTGCAGGGTCCGGCTCGACTTGTCCTCGGCTGTAGTCCATGAGGAGGCTCCTCTCCTTCCCGGTCAGCCTCTGTCTCCACAGCTCCAGGAGCCTCCTCACCACCCGGACAGAATGCAGACCCAGCAGAGCGCCCAGGGCCGGGGGGTCGCTCAGCGTCGGCCCCACTGCATTAACCAGCTGCTGCAGGCACAGGGTCCGCGACCTCAGCAGCGCCCCCGTAAGTCCAGGGGTGACGCTGCTGCTGATGTCCAGCTTGGCCCTGTGAATCAATGGTTCTCTCAGCAACCAGTACAGAGAGTTAGACTGTGGGCATCTTTCACGAGTAAAAAGGGCCCACGACTTAAAAACACCCTGATAAAACGGAGGCAGCCCACTTAACTTTAAAATGCTAGAATCCATTAAAAACAGAGCAGTATCCAGCCCCAGGTTGTTAGCACGTCTGAGGATGCAGCTGGCCACATCTCGCCACACTAAAAACTCCGGACTAGTCAGGTATTTTTTAACAAACTGAATTCTAAAAGTGGCTGTCCGGCTGGCCAGGTGGACCAGGCCCTGTCCCCCCTCCTCTCTGGCTAAAAACAGCACCCCTTGTGGCACCCAGTGTAGACCCTCCCAAAAAAAATCCACCATTTTTTTTTGTATGTTGGCTAGAAAGCCTGAGGGAGGGTCTAGGCATGTTAGGCGGTGCCACAGCTGGGATGCGATAAGATTATTTAAAACCAGTGCTCTACCTTTAAAAGACATCTGAGGGAGCAGCCACTTCCACTTGGAAAGTTTTCCCTCAATCTTTTCTGTGACGCCCTCCCAATTCTTTTGGACCACATTTTCTTGTCCAAGATATATCTTAAAAACATCTAATATGTCCCCAGCAAGTATCTCCCAGTACGCTTTATAAAACTCGGCAGGGAGGCCATCAAGGCCGGGAGCACGCCGTCCCTGCATGCCCTGCAAGGCAGCCTTCAGCTCCTGCAGGCTTATGGGCCTGCTGAGCTCCTCATTGATGTCCTCAGAGACCTGAGGCAGCTCCCCACAGAACCCCTGCATTAAAGACTCCTCCTCCCTGTACTCACTGGTATACAGGGAGGAGTAAAAGTCCACAGCTCGCCTCCTGATCTGGCTTGGTTCCACAACTGGCTGCCCTGCGTCTCCTAACAGTGAGTGGATTACCCTCCTCTGCCCACTCTTCCTCTCCAGGCCAAAGAAGAAGCTAGAGGGAGTGTCCATCTCTGTGATGGTCTGAAATCGGGACCTGACCAGTGCACCCTGAACTTTAACGTCTAACAAGTCGGCCAAAGCCACCTTTTTTCCTTTGAGGACTTCAATACGTCCTCGATCTCCTGTGGACTCACTTAAACTCTCTAGGTCCACTATATCAGTCTCCAGGTCCTTCATAGATCTGGTGATGTCTCGGGTGACGTTGAAAGTATGCTGCTGACAAAGAAGCCTAATCTCAATCTTACCACGGTCCCACCACTGCCTAAGACTACTAAAATCACTCTTCCTCAGCCTAAAAACATCCCAGAAATAAATAAGAACCTCTCTAAATTTTTTATCAAAAGTTAAAACTGAATTAAAATGCCAATACGCGCTCTTGGGTAAAATGTTTCTAATAAAAACATGACATAAAAGCAAAGAATGATCAGTAAAACCGGCAGGAACAATACTGCACATTTTAAAAATATTAAAATGGTGCTTAAAAACATAAATACGGTCTAACCTGGCTGAGGAGATCCTCCCCTCCCTAAAGTGGGACCATGTGTACTGTCGGCAGTCGGCATGCATCCTTCTCCACACATCCACCAGGTCATGAGAATGGACCAGCCTCCTCAGAACCTGCTGTGAAGCTGGATGTGGCTCTGTGTGGTTACGGTCCTTTAAATCATCTTCCGTACAGTTAAAATCCCCCCCCAAGAATAAAAAATCCTCCAAGGCACAGCCACTTAAAACATCATTAACATTTTGTAAAAACAGCTTCCTCTCTGCACCGGTTGCTGGAGCATACACATTGATAAAAACAACAGTAAAAAGGTCGAACCGTGCTTTAACTAAAAACAACCTCCCCTCGATGATGTGTTTGACCTCCAGTGAGACCGGGATAAAAGACCTGGAGAAGAGGAAGCCCACTCCTCCACTGAGGTTTGTGTGGTGACTCAGGAGGACTTCCCCTTCCCACTCCCTCCTCCAGTCGGCCTCGTTGGTGCTGTCGCTGTGGGTCTCTTGTAGGAAGAGAACATCAATACCTTTCATCTTTTTAAATTCATAAATAGATGTTCTCTTCCTAACATCCCTGGCTCCATTAACATTTAAAGTTCCGACTCTGAAAGTATCCATTAAAAGAAAAATGTTTAAAACACAAACAAAAACCAATAAATTAATTAAAACACACATTGGAGCTTTCGGCATCACCCTCATCCATCATTTCCTTTATTTTTGTGGCAATTTTTCTTAATCTAAAACCCTCCTGGTCAGTGAAGCCGGACTCCTCCTTCCGGCTCATGTGGTGTCTGGCTGAGGTATAAAATAAGTTTATGTTAGGAAAGAAGTCAACAACGTTGACTCCTTTCCTGCCTTTTGTCCTTTGTAAAAAAATCCTAATTTTCTCTGCCGTGTACATTTTTTGTTGCTGACTTCTAGTTAAAACCGCAGGAGCATTGCTGCTGTCAGACACCTCCTCGTCACTGCTGTCTGACCTCTGCCCCCGACCCGTCTCCTTGGCTTCCCCCACCTTGCTGGCCTTGGTGCCACTGCCTGCCTTCTGGGCCCGCTTCTTCCTCTTTGAGGCAACTTTAAACTCCCCAACTTCCATCTCCGCTTCTTCCACCTGCTCAGCCCACCCACCTACACTTTCCTCCTCCGCCTTTACTTCCCCACCAACCTGCTGTGCTACCTCCACGGGCTTCTCCCCAGCACCATTACCCCCCATTTCCTTTTCTTCTCCTCCATCCTCACCATTTCCCACCTTAACCAAAGCCTCCCCCCTGCTGCTCTGGACACCCTCACCATCATTACCACCACCACCATTATTACAACCATCACCCTCACCACCACCATTATTACCACCATCACCCTCACCACCACCATTATTACCACCATCACCCTCACTCACCTCACTCACACCACTCACACTCAGCTCAGGCACAGCAGCATTCACCCTGCGCCGCGGCGCCGGAACAGGCCGCCCAGACGCCGCAGCCGCGCCCCCGGCCGGAGACGCGCCCCCGGCCGGAGACGCAAACGCCGCCGCCGCCACCGCCGCAGCCGCCGCAGCCGCCGCCCGCAGCCGCCGCCCGGAGACGCCGCCCGGAGACGCGAACGCCGCGTCTACTTTCACCCTGAAGCGGAGGTTGAGGTCCTCGTTCCGGTTGTTAAGTATCATATACAAGTATCTACGGTGGGACACTACGTGCTTCAGCAACTGATCTTTACACCCAGACAAGATCTTCCTGATCGGGGAAACCACCTTCCCGTGTCTGGAGAGCTCTCTGCTGAGGAACTCATCGGTGATGAACGGAGGGACATTAGATACAAGGACTCTAGTAGCCGGCTGCACTAACGGAAACACCTGGACAAACAAATCGTTCACCGTGAGGCCCGCCTCCACCACACGGTTCACCTTCTCCACCTGGTCCAGGAAGATGACCACGGCGCCGTTCATGCGCGCGGCCGACTTAATGCTGCTGTGCCCGACCTTCGCCCCCACAGCCATCCCGATGTCCTCCACGCTGCAGGAGAAAGCGGCCGCGATCTTAATGCCGTGCTTCCTCGTGAGGTGGGACAACGTGTCTCCATTTACCATGGCGTCTGACGCCGACCGGCGAGACACCGGCAGGAGGAAACAAACACCCAAAGAAAAACCCACAAACTACCCCAAAAATACACAACTAACAACCCAAACTACGGTGAAACCCAACCAATAAACCAAATGAAATTAAAGTACATAACTAAGGGAAAAAAAACAATTCGAAAAAAAGATCCGCTCACTCACACACGCTCACACACGCAAACTCCCAGCATGCACCGAGAGAGAGAGAGAGAGAGAGGGAGGGAGAGAGAGAGAGAGGGAGGGATGGAGAGAGAGAGAGAGGGAGGGATAGAGAGAAAGGGAGAGAGAGAGAGAGGGGGAGAGCGGGAGGGATGGAGGGAGAGAGAGAGAGGGAGGGAGAGAGAGAGAGAGGGAGGGATGGAGAGAGAGAGAGAGAGAGGGAGAGAGGGAGGGAGAGAGAGAGAGAGAGGGAGGGATGGAGAGAGAGAGAGGGAGGGATGGAGAGAGAGAGAGAGGGAGGGATGGAGAGAGAGGGAGAGAGAGAGAGGGGGAGAGCGGGAGGGATGGAGGGAGAGAGAGAGAGGGAGAGAGGGAGGGGTGGAGGGAGAGAGAGAGAGAGAGAGGGAGGGATGGAGAGAGAGGGAGAGAGAGAGGGATGGAGGTATGGAGGGTGAGAGAGAGAGAGAGAGATTTTTTCCGGTGAGTTCACCGAGAGTGCAGAGTCACCGTCTTCACTGGAGGTTGTACCTCTGGGACCGGGAATGAGCCGCTTCTCTGGTGCACAAAGGTTGCATGAAGTCTCCCGAGTGGTTCACTCCTCTGCCAGACTTTTTTATTGGGGGGGAATTCACACAACTAGCTGTTGCAGATTTAGTGCCACTGCACCGAGACTATTTAGAGATTCCTGTGCTGAGGCTCAAAGAGAAAGTGGTGTTTGATGTGACTCATATATTAGAGGGGTGGGAGATCAGTCATGTGAAGAAATAATAAAGACTAAACTGACAAGTACACATTCGTCGGTCGTGACCTGCCACTGAAAAGAAAACACCCGTGTCATGAATGTACATGACCTCATCTTAAAGATTGTTCTTTGTTACAATGAAAACACACAGTTACAGTGTACATATGTACATATATATAAGCTAGGAAGCAGAACAGTTAAAGTGAGAACATACCGATCTTTACACATTGTGCTTTGTCGTGGACGAGCTATAGTTCTATGTCCTGCAGCACAAGAATAACTTCTCTATGGATCGTTAACCACTTTATGTTTTTAGGATCCTTTCTGGTTAACTTGTTTGCATCTTTTGGCCTTGTGTATTTTTGGGATTTGCACCGTAATGATATTTTGCAGCCGTGACAGCGACGCTGGTTCTGTTTTCCCCTCGTGAGTCTGTGTGTGAGACGGCAGAATGTGTCCTGAAGACACGGGAACTACCACGGAGGAGCTTCTGACTACATTGTCAGGTGTTCATATTTCTGTCTGGCCGTGGACACATTTTGTCAACAAAAAGTGTAAGAAGCAGTTCCCAGACACACACACACACACACCCATCTGCTCCGATTTGTGTGTGTGTGTACTACCTCGGAGCGACCACATCCATCATCAAACTCGACCTTCATTATGATCTCATATACACACCTGTACACCTTTGTGACTGCATCTTGCACAGCTGATTCCAGCACAACAAGTTGGAAAACTTAATATGTTTTTTAGCAGGTTAGCCAATTTTAGCAATACGGGTTGGTGGAGTTTTTCTGACTTCTGGGGTCGAATCTCTAACTGGGAACTCTGAAATTCTAACTTCAGGGTTCTAAGGGAACGCATCAATAAACTCTGTGGGCCAAAATACTCGAACACCCTGCTGTGGAGGACACATTCTGCCATGAAGACACTCACAAGGGGAAAAACAATACCATCCAGATTGTTGAAAAGAAATTGCGTATTATTTATTTTGAGTGTGAAATTGTCGGCCATTATTCACACGTGCTACCATGTATAGTTTGACAGGGCAGCAACAGTAGCTCAGGAAGGCGGAGCTTTGTCTGTTACCAAAGTTACTGTCGATGGAAGAAGTGTCGTAATCCTAAATCATTTACGCCAAAAGATTTAGAGTTATGTAATGCATCGTCCACACATCGGAGTTCTTTATTCTTAACAAGTCCTCTCTATGACAACTGGAGAGGCCCGTTCGTACCCGTCCATCCTGCAGCCCCTCGTTAACCAGACCTGACCGCACAAATGACCAAATGTAACCCACCTCAGAGACAGGAACTTACAATGTACAGAGAGGAGACACAAGGAAAAAGCTAGAAAAATGAGATGCCAAACCTTTTTTCTCGGGCTCGCGGTTGAGGAGAAGGATGATGTGAAACGACAGGCCAGAAAGCAAGCGGGCGGCTCCGGTAATGACACACGCACACAGACTTCGCCCTGCAGGACACTTCACACCTCTGTGATATGAACTAATGGAGCCGCAGGACATTATGTAAAAAGAAACGTGGCAGAGAGGAAAAAGGAGAGGGCCGGGGTCGAGAGAAAGAGGGAGGGAGAAGAAAAGCCGGACGCTAATGCCGCGTTGATGAAGGACAGACGTGAAATAGTGGTGATTAGGAAAGAGTAAGTAGAATGAGATGATGATTAGTCGTAATCTAAGAATGAAGTAAGAAGTGCCCTCACGATCCCTCTGAATGGCAGGTTTGGTCTGGCGACTGATTGCACCTCTCTGAGCCCACGATTAGGACGCAAGAATCAGGAGGGAGCGATAACAAGACAAAGAAGGAGTTTAGGAGGTTGAAGGAGAAAGGGATACTGTGTGAGTAAGAAGCACACAAAAAAATCAGAACAGCAAACGGTGGAGAAGATAGTTGGAGCCGAGGTTGAGGCAGTTCACCAAAAATAAAAAATAAGTACAAATAAAATAACCAGTTGCTTTTTTCGTAGATTGTTTTGGTTTGATTTGTCCAAGTTTACAAATATTTCTTTCTGAGATTTCTGCTGGGGAGGTTGAAAGCATTGGGATCACATTTCAATAATTCATCATTAACGTGTCTTTCCAAAAGCAATGTCCTGGTTACCCTGGGTAACCACGCAACAGAGCGGAAGCAGCCAGAACTGTAGATTATACTGAGGTCTCCCACCAAACCTACCTCAGATAATAACGATCCGAAAACAGTCTCAACTTCATTGACATTACTTGGATTTTTCATAATAGATTTATTCCGTTAACCGTTCAATTATACATTAAAATGTGGTATTAAAGTCTGTCATCCTGACTGCCGGGAATTAAGTACTGGTGGAGAAATGCTAAATGCATAAAGTAGTCTAATTGAAACATATTCAAAAAGAATTCTGGCAACAGCTTATTAAATGTGTTTGTTTTAATGTAAAATGTAAAAAACCCCGTCCCCAAAGTCACACAAATGAATAAATAAGACAAGCAGGAAATGACCTCAGTGGCCTCGATTGTGGTTATTGACGCGTTGACCATCCACAGAAACCAGGACACTCCACTGTACAGAAGGGTGGAGGCACACACTCCAAAATATCTCAATATACAAAATAGTTTTTGTTTATAATTTTCATGCTTTCAACAAATCCAACAAAAAGACCAAAATCACGTTGTCCAAGTTGAGACTCGCATCCTTGAAAACAGGTCATAGGTATCTAATCTAGTTTTGATGAACGGGTCAGTAATTTCCCAAAGCCTCTGGGCATTGTATTGTTTACTTTAACAGGAGTAAAAGGCACTATTTTCAGCTGCGCATTAATACACACGACCCTCGACCGACTCTTCAGAGCAACAGGATGATGTCTGTCGGATTGACTCAAGATCAGCCGCGGTGGCCACGTTCATCACGCTGACGGTTGTCAGCCTGTTCAACAGCGAAGGCTCGTTGATGTATTTTTCATAGTCTGCACGGCACAGAGAAATAAGTTACATCAGGCTGCACAACACTTGTTCATTGGTTTTGGGCCTTTCGGGGGATTTGTTGGCAATAACATAAAAATACCACCAGCTTCATCCTGTAAAGACAGGAAGAAGAGGTGTCTGATAGCGAACACGGTTGTAGAAAAAGACTCGATCCACAGATGGAATAATAATAATGTCAGGGTCAATTACACGTCGCGCTCATCTGGACAATTGATGGAAGTGTGAGGTTAGAGGTGAACGCTGCATTAGCTGTCGTTCACGGGTGAGAACTCCAATATTACCTCCCTGAACAGAGCCGACTGCATTTACTGTCAGCGTAGGTAAAACGTCACATAAACAATCACTGGAGGGCGAATGTTTACACTCTGGCTTTTAATTTGAAATTAAAGTTGGAGACAAGTGAAGTGAGATAACTGATCAGAAAGCGTTTACTGTGGTCCTCACTAGTATCGCTGGGCCTCGATGTCACACAGATGTCAATCACATTCTACATGGAAAGTGCAGAGCGAGGAAAGGGATGATGGCGCTGATAGCCTGGCTCAGCATGTAGACTGGAGGCAGGGGGGAACACACAATTTGTGAATTCACAACCCAATGCCAAAATCTGTGCCTGCTTATTGACATGATGTTGCACAGAAGTGCTCGGCAGACGCATTGTACGTTGTTCAAAAGACTGTATGGGTGCTGCTGGGTGTATTTCTTTAACTCGCACGGCAGCAGGATGTCGAGTATTTCTTCATTGGAGGGTTATTATGATAAAGTGAAACTAAATGAAAGCTATATCCATGAGGAAAACCTAAACTAAACTGAAACAATATCGCCTGATTAAAAACTAATATAAAAAGAAAATCTAATAAAAATGTGTGTGAATTCATTTCAGTGTTTCAGCTATGATATATCACAACTGGACTTGATATTGAAGTGAATAAACAAAAAAATTTATAACTATGGGAACCTTTTGGAGCAAAGAGCGACACTGAAGACCTTTTCTCAATGGAAAATATTTATTTTCCCGATGTTTGATTGACATTTGATTGACAGATGGTTCTTCCAATCACCCGCCTAGTGTCTTTTGAAGTGAAAGTCTCTGATTAAAACCCGAATATAATCGATAAAAGGAATGAAAAATCTGTTATTGTTGCATATTCTCGAGTGCAGCTGTACGGAGCACACGCTGAAGAGTAAAGCGCAGCTCTCAACATACTCTACTAGTCCCCGAGGCTTGCAGGAGCTGGACACGCTCCACTATCATCTGTGCCCTACCTTCCGGTTCGCTCTCGTGCTCTGCATGACTCATGACCTTGTTTGCTGATTGGTTCCTTGCCTCTGGTTTCCAGGACGACCAATCCATGTTTTTCCAGTTCGGCCCGTCCATCGAGCAGCAGGCCTCCGTCATGTTGAACATCATGGAGGAGTATGACTGGTACATCTTCTCCATAGTCACCACGTACTACCCTGGCTACCAGGACTTTGTCAACAAGGTAACTCCACACATTGCAGACAGCATACAGCATCCTTCAGTGCATCTGGCAGTAGGTGTGTACGCACCACCTTCACACCTGACAGACCACATGTATTCCTTTGCTAAGAGCTGGTTCCAGAAGCAGCAGGATACTTTAACAGCTAATAGCCTACATTTTTACAAAAACGTACAGATTCAAACAAAAGATTCCCTTTCCCTCTGGGTCCCAGGCACATTAGGTTTGATTACTTTTGTCTTTTTGGGGACCCATTATAAGAGGCCAGACGGATTTTGTACATTTCATATTGTTCTCTTAACATTTGTGTCCTATCTATTTAAAAGAAAAAGAAAGAAAAAGAAAACAGTCTTTGTGTTTATTTTGCTAGGACTATGTACAATTGATGAAATAAAACTATTGATGAAGCGATTTCCGAGGAGCCGACTGTCTGGTTCTGAACCCATAATTTCAAGCTTTTTAAAAATGATAACGAGTTTGATGTGAGTGGGTAGCGAGTTCCATTTGCTTTAATGGGAAAGAAAAGGCAGATTGTTCAGCATGTCGTTTTAAATGCAGCCACTCAGTGAGCCCTCAGCCTCCTTATCTTCGGGGCTTAGACTCTTTCAAGGGGCTGGTATGAGATCCTGAATAACTTTGAACATCAGACTCACATCTGAAAAGAATGAAAAGTTCTTCAAAGTCAGCTAATCATATTTCTTTGTGATATTGCAGCAGTGGCAGGGTATTTCCTTTGAACAAAGTTATAGAGTAACGATCCGGTTTAAAAGTCATCTAAGAGTCATCTTTAAGAGTCATCTAAACAGAGGTTACGAACGAAGATATTTAGTCCATTCGCTTTATGTTGAATGTATAGAGTCTCATATCAACTGGTGTCGTTTGCTGTCCCTTTTGCTTATCTGCATGTATTTTTGAAAGCAAACAAGTCAAAGCCCCAACGAGCAAAGCTTGAACCAGTTATTACCAGCACCATGAATCTCATTCTGTCCTTCTGTCCTCCCTCTAGCAAAGATCAAGCACACGTACACAGAAGAACATGCGGAAGAAAATGTGTGATGTAATGGGATATACTGCACACTAAACGCTCGGTTCTGCCTGTTACTGAACAGGAATTGATTCCCTGAAGGAGCAGCTATTACTCTCTCCCTCAAAAAACAAAACATCTATCTGTCATCTAAATGCCACATATAAGCAAAAGAGCCACAATCTTAAAAATCACTTCTGCTAAACATGATCTATGAACCCCGTGCCCATAGAAAAATAAGAAAGACTCCATCTCCATACAGCCTTAAGATTTGGGGAAAGAGATTACCTAATCTCGCTCGTGTTACACTATTATTATCCTATTTTATTAATCGACCGCTGTCTTCCACTCCCAAGAGACGTGTAAAGAGTTTTGCAATCTGGCAGATGGAGGAGGAGACATCTCAGTCGATGTTGTTCCAGCTTCACAACTGCTCTGTTATGTGTGCAGCCTACACTTTAAAACCAATACAAAAATCATTTAAAAAATCCCATCCGGCTCGCCGATCTAGGTCCGAAGTACCATCGACAACAGCTTCGTGGGCTGGGAGCTGGAAGAAGTCTTCCTGCTGGACATGTCCGTGGACGACGGAGACTCCAAGATCCAGAACCAGCTGAAGAAACTGCAGAGTCCGGTCATCCTGCTCTACTGCACGAAGGAGGAGGCCGGCACCATCTTCGAGGTGGCCCATTCTGTGGGCCTCACGGGTTACGGCTTCACCTGGATCGTGCCGTCGCTGGTGGCCGGAGATGCAGACCACGTCCCCGACGTCTTCCCTACAGGTCAGACGTCTGCTTAGCGTCTAACTCCTCCGTTGCACAAAGCGGGCTACTTCTTGTCTATCTAACCACGAGGGGCCCGGGTCGAGCTCAATGAAGTCTCCTTAGTGTTGGAGAGCAAAAACGCTGAAATCTGTATCGCATTATTGTGTGATCTGTTTTCAAAAAGCTTTTTATTGAAATGTGGGCGCAAGTGGCAGATGGGCTTGTTTGCATGTATGCAAATGTCCCCCCTTGTCTGTTTGCTCTACCTGTGCCGTCAGCGGTGGGGGCGCATACTGATTCATGTCAACCTCAGGTAAGTGGGTCTGTAATCTTTGGGAGTTCATTTGTGTCGCATCGGTTTATGAGATATGATGATTGTCGACTGACAAACTGGACTATGTTCGTAGCGGCCGCCATCCCATTAAGAGAGTTCCCAGTGATGTTGTTCTTGAAGATACCTCTCTGCAGGAAAGACGCACTGATTTGGTCTCTGAGTTTTTCCACTTTTTAGCCTCCTCTAAAATGGATTTATTGTTGTATTCCACCCGCCCCTCCCCTGGCTATTTTACATTGCACGCTGCCTCCCTCTGTCTCACACTTTTCTGCCTCCCTCGCCCTCCCTTTTCATCCTTCTCCATATTTCCTTCTACACTTTCCACGCATCTCTTCCTCTCACCTCACTCCATCTCTCGCTCTCGGTCCCAGGGCTTATCTCCGTGTCGTATGACGAATGGGACTACAACATCGAGGCCAGGGTGCGTGATGCAGTGGCTGTCATTGCCACGGCGACCTCCACCATGATGCTGGACCGGGGGCCGCACACACTGCTGAAGTCAAGCTGCCTCGGGACACTTGACAAAAAGAGCTCCAACACCGGCCACTCCAAGGAAATACTGAAGTGAGTGAATGCCCCAATCACAGTTTACCAACTGTAACTGAAAATATGAACAATAAGCCATAACTATAACACTCTGTTGCTTCTCCAAGTTTGTCAAACCACCTCATACGTTTATGTTGAAACGTATAGCGTTTTCAATTACACTTTTATTTGTGATACTGCATTGTAATACTAGGCCATATTCATATAGGTCGCACTGCAAGAAAAAAGATGCAGCCTCTCCTTCATCTGATTGACAGCTGGCTCTGACCTGCAACACACGAGCAGTGCTGCTCCTTTTTATGAGCTGGTGAAAGCATTGATTTCATGTTTGGAGCCGTCTTGTGATACTTCAGACCCTTTCACATCTTCAAGGAGACATTAAAAAGTAATTTGTGGACTTAGTTTTAACATTAGCTTACACTAGCTAACAGAAATGTACGACCTATGTTTACGACGTTTGTTTACGACGTTTGTTTACGACGTTTGTTTACGACGTTTGTTTACGCCGTTATGAAATGAAACGGCCGTTGTTCCAGATATTTATGTTTTGTGAAGTGTACGAAGCGGGCCATCGTACACTGTGACATGTAGGGGAAGCCTTTGCCTACAAAATGGGTAATAATCAAATACATTACAGCGATATACCATGAAAACAAATATGCTTGTCTCTTGGCCTATATACACATTTATCTTGTCTATTGGTGTCCTCCCATGCGTTTCAGCACCCTGGACAGCGCCATCAACACCCTCTACGCAACAAACAGCGCTATCCGTCTGAGAATCCCTCATAATAGTTCACCGTGATGCATAATAAACATTGTGAGGCTACTGTTCAATATTTTATGGGCTATTTGGAGTTTCTGTGTCAGGTTTCAAGGCTGAACCCAAATGTAGACACCGGACAAGCAGGCGAGGTGAAGGCAAGTCTTTAATTGAGAGAAGCTGGCAGGGATGGGGAGTTGTTGGCTGGCGGGCGATCGAGGCTTGGCAGAGAGAACCCAGTGCAGTTGATGCAGGTTCTTGTGAGGAAAACATTTGTCAGGTCTGCAGAGCGAGAGACGGGGGGAGAAAGGGTTTACGACGGAACGGACCAACCAGAGTGCACAGCCTTCTACTACTAAGGCTAGAAAAATAACAACAACACACTCTCACCAGACAGCCAGGTTACGCAGAGGAGGGGCCGTGACATTTTGTGGGTAAGGCATTCGGCCGATGATTACCATGGCAACGGTCGAAGCTTCGAAGCATTTGGGTCCGCCTCACTGTCTTTGCTGCTGAGTCAGCGTGACATCCTGGACTTATCTTTCAAATCCATGTCGTGGATCTCTTCAGGGAGTGCAGTTAGTGACAGTGTGGGCTCCGAAAGCTAGATGGAGTAGCATCGGGGGCGGGGCTTAGCAAGAAGTTCAAATTTTTCTCAGAATGAACAGGTTTACTTTTTACATCACATTTGTAGCACAGATCCGATGTCTTTGGGAGCTGTAACTTTAGCTGAACAACATTTTTGGGGAATTATTATTATTCATATTAATTAGAGCCAAAAATGAACCGTCTGCAAAATCACAAGGGGAACAAATAATTGCCAAAGCGCAGTCGAATATGACAATAAATCCAGCAAACGTCCGACCACACACATGCAGCACACATCGTGGACTCAAATTACACACAGAAACGAAGACACAATTCCCAGAGGAGAACCAGAATGTAATTAATTAGCCAATAAAAACGTGAAAGACAAGGCGAACCGGGGCATTAGCTCTCTGATCTTGTGTTATCTTTAGCTTAACCCACAGCCATCTTTTAAAGGAAAACATCCTTCGTCTCCTCTGCCTCTGAACCTCCTTGTTTTTTTTGCTTTTTGGCACATTACAGAACAACCGGGAGCATTGGTATTCAATAATTAATCCCCATTTAACTTCATAGGGCATGCTTTCAGTTCACATTGATCAGAGATTCCACAGTTAATTGAATGCTCGGGGACAACCGGATTAATGAAGAAAAGAGCCATAGAACAAGAGGGGGTTATCGCCAGCACACACACACACACACACACACACACACACACACACACACACACACACACACACACTCACACACACACATGCGTGTTGTTATAGCATGACATTTAACTGCTCTGTAGGGCGTAATCTAATAGAAGCTTAGTATTACTAAAGTCATTCCTTATTAGATGTATGTCAGCCTTATAAAACTATGCGCCCGCTTTCCCTTTATCCCTCGTTTTATTTCCTAATATTTAACATTTTCTCTGTTTTTGTTTGTTTGTTTCAGTGTCAGTCTGAATTTGAGGAATGTGAATAACTAGGGAAACATTATGCAACCTCCCCTGCCACTACTGCATTAATCTCCAGGCTGAGGTTGATGTATCGCTGTACATTTCTGTCTCGTCATTACCCATGTTTCTGTTTTTAATATCGGGGGCACTTAGGCATGCCGTGAATCGCTCTGCTGCCAAACACGACCGAGATAACAATAACACCCCAGCCATGAATATTTCAGTCCCCAAAAGGTGCTATCAGACACAGGGTTAGCTCTCAATCATCCTTCAGGCACACACCTGCGACGCTACTGCGGGGTGTGTGTGTGTGTGTGTGTGTTTCAACCAGCCATTCCATTTTTCTTCATTTGACTGAGCAAAAGTAGAGTCTTTGGATGGGTAGATTTTGGTGCAACCCCAGAGGCTAGAAAAAACCTAACACACACACACACACACACACACACACACACACACACACACACAATTCCACCTATTCCATCCCTTCACCCGAGAGACAAAAGCAATAATAAGGCCATATGTCTCCATGTGGTCCTGTATAGCTCCAGGCCACAGTGCCATCCTGTCAGCGCTGATGGACGGAGGTGGTCCAGTGAGTCACGCTCTCAAATTTGTTTAGGGGCCACGTGACCTTATGGGGCGCACAAACACGCATATTTAAACACATGCATACACCGCGAGCTCTCGCACGCTCCAACACAAGTATAGGAAACACACACACACACACACACACACACACACACACACACACTCTAGAGGCCACCCATTGTTTCCTGTCAGACAAAGAGGACAGGAACACTTGGATAATGAGAAAATGTGCTCCAAGGGGTTTTGGATGATGCACCATGGGGACTTATTTGTGTTTGTGTGTGTTTGGGACAGGGGAAGGGAATTGTATTTTGTTTGACAGCGTATGAGCGCCGTCCAGGAGAGCTCAGCGCTGCCCGCTTGGCTCGCTTCTCACGCATGCACAGCGAGCTTGTGGCTGTCATCCCGCTTCACCTTTATTAAGTAGAGCCGTATTGTTGCGTTTCTTAATGGGTTCAATAAAAGCGGCCGTGTAACAAGTCCTGGCTCTTTTTATTGGAAGGCAAGCGGGCCACTTCATTGTGCGTCTGGAGCACAAATGGCCGCCTCCTTTCATAAAGCCTTTCCAATGCACGCGGGTCAAGTAAAGTACACATCCGTGTCTCCTGCACGCCGTGTCACTCAGCTCCCACTGCTTTTCTGTCTCGCGTTCTTCTGTTAACCTCCTGCACGCCGAGGTCTCTCATCTGAACTCTGAAGATGCATGACTCCCCACCCCCTGCTTTCTTCCTCAGTCAAAAAACTGTTGATCCTGATTTCCTATATCTACATACACTTTCAGGAGGGAGTATATCCTGTCATATGTTTAAGGACAGGATATCTTACACTGAGCATGAGTTCTGTTTTCCTCATTTCACTCTGTCTACTGTCCTCTCCCTAATTCCTGTGAGAGACGTTTAAATGCCATGGATATAACCAATCAATATGTCATATGGCCTTTTACTTATTGGAATGTTCACATATCTCATCTGTGAACACCGTCGCACATCTGTTACTACTACTCCAGTGTGTGAGACTGTTTCACTGTTACTGACATGTATTCTGTCATGACTGTCGGTATATACATTCACTCTAAAATAGCTTTAGTTATGTTTCTATGTTAGAGTTTGCATGTGGGGGATTTCCAATAACTTTCATTTTAGTTTAAGCATTTTAAGCCACTTTGACTCAACGTTTTCTCCAAGTGATCCATGTTGTTGGGCCAACCATTCATTGTATTAGTTACGCCTTATGTACGAGGCACACTCAGTAGTTTCAAACTGTCAACAAAGATATGTGCAAGGTTGGTGTCAGGTGTGTGTAGCCAAGATCAACATTCAGGCATTATAGAAAATAATGTCCACGAAATGACAAAAGATTCATATGCAAAATGATTCTTAGGTCACAACGGCAAATCAGAAGAAAGGTAGATCTGATGTTTTTTTCTTCTGAGTTTAGAGACAACCATTAGAGAAAAAATGACATTTGAGGTTTGCAGACTATGGAAGTTCAGTGTCCTCACCTGTTAAGCCCTTGTTCACATTTCTAATGATAGAGGGCTCTCTTTGATACACTGCTCCCCTCCTCCAGACTCCACAGGTAGCTGTCCCCATGGGCCCAGATCACATGGAGCTCCGGTGGACTCTCTTATTAAAGGCTGCAGCTCAAAGTGACTCAGAGCCTTACATCTTTTATGTGTGTAGCCACATCACTCTGTATTTACGCTATCAGAGCGGTGGCACCAGCAACAAATAAGTCAATAAATGAACAATTATATATATGTTTTTCTTCTATTTGTTTTACATTTATTCATGTTCAAGCACGCTCTTAGCTGACGTCAGACGTGACAGTGACTTCAGAGAGGAGGGGCTCCAGAGATTCAAAGGGACCCTTCGGCAGGGCCTCGAGCACCAATGGCCGAAGCAGACCAGCATCACCGGGCGTTGCCTCCTGACAGACCCATTTTTGGTCCCCATCTCAATGCAAGAACATTGCATGAGATGGGGGACAAAAATGGGTCTGTTCCTTTGGGCAGGAAGAAATGGCTGCTGCATACACATTCACATTGGCACAAGACAGTCCAGAGAATAGACCCAACTGCACTGGACAGGGGACCCAACTTCCTTTCCCCCCTATCGTCCTGCTGTGTTAGGGAGAAACATAGACCATAGTGAGCAGTGGGTGTTTTGCGTCAGTTGGCGATCAGATCCACTTCTGCTTTCCCAAAGCGGTTCCAGATCTCCACTCGTCTGGTCGGCAACCCCGATCTCCAGACCCGGAATGTGGAGCGCCTCCCGAACCGACAGGCTCTCCGCCGTGCTCGGAAAAATATTCCATCGTTCCCCCGTCCTGCAGTTGTAGAGGGTTGTAGAGGGTTCCTTGGTGGACCGCTCTCTGAGTGGTCTGAGGCACTCGAAGTCGCCGTTGTGAAGATCCTTTTCGGAGATGAGGGACATGACAGCCACTGACCAGGTTCTTGAACTGGCAACTTTAAATGCCTGCTTGTGATTGGAAGAGAGCATTACCCATGTAGTCCAGAGGGAGGAGCCTGTGTGAGTTTGAACTTTTCAGAGTCAGTCATCCCAGATTATGAGTCATCCACTCAAACCTGATACAGTATGTATGTGTGTGTGTGTGTGTGTGTGTGTGTGTGTGTGTGCGTGTGTGTGTGTGTGTGCGTGTGTGTGTGTGCGTGTGTGTGTGTGTGTGTCTGCGGCTTCACTATGAGATAAAATAAAGTCATATCAAATGGCTCTGGTATGCGTTTGAAGAGATTTTAGAGGGGAAAAAAAGAGGGATTGTGTCCATGCCATTGATGATTCAGTGTCTCTGTAACTAAAACATAAATTCCCCTCACAGCCAGTGATTAGTTGGAGAACAGTTGGTGAGCAAGGCGCACACAAGCGCTGCATATGGCTGTGATGAAGCCACATGAAGCTCTGCTGGTAGCTTCTTCTTCTTCTTCTTCTTCTTCTTCTTCTTCTTCTTCTTCTTCTTCTTCTTCTTCTTCTTCTTCTTCTTCTTCTTCTTCTTCTTCTTCTTCCAGCAAAGTCAGGTGGGAATTCTGAAATGAGAAGGGCACATAAAAGCCACATCAATAGTACAGGGGTACAAAATGATAAACAGAGCCGCCTCCTCTGCTGTGAATTCACAGGAGGCATCCATTTGTGAAGGAACAGGTTAATGTACGGGTGGAGGAATCGTATTGATGTGTGATCAGAGGTGAGACGGAGAGATTGATCTGAATGTGAAAGACAGCATGAGGGGAAGTGGGTAAACAGTGGATTTAGACAGAAAAATACTCCCTCTCTTTCTCTCTTTCAACCACCCTCTCTCGGGCGAGATTACTGTTCCCATGGCAACACAGCTGATTGCATGAACATTTTTGTGGTTGTGGGCGCCATGGCAACGCATCACATTATACTGGTGTTAAGAGCCTCCCCACACACACACACACACACACACACAGAGGCCGCTACTGGTCACATGGGTCGTCAGGGCGGCAACAAGTCGGACCTCCTCAGGCTCCACCAACAGCGCCTTGATCTTTTGGGTTCCCTATTCAAACTGAGATTATGTTTAGGAGACTAATCTCCTGTTGCAGGCGCATTACAGCATTAGTGTGCTCGCCAGCCAGTAAGCAGCAATAGGCATTTCATGGAGGCTTGAGTCATAGTATTGGCTTTCTCAAAGCATGTAGCCTACTTAGGTGTGTGTGTGTCTGTGTGTTTGCGTGTGAGGTGGGATATAAATACAGTCAAAGACGTTACAGATAGAGGTACTGAATGTTCTAGTAGGAGGTACTTGCGATAAAATCTTGGGTAAGTTTCAGGCCCCGTTGCTCATCTGTTGTCTGTGTTTTTTATTCACTGGTGAATAGATTTATTGTCTTTTTTTTCACACTATTGGTTGGAGATGATGGTGGGTAAAATGTGCACGGCACCTCCTTTAAAAGTCTGCACACACACACACACACACACACACACACACACACACACACACACAGCTCCTCACTCCTTGCATTCAGACAAGATATTTATTTCTCCAGTGGATTGTTTCAGAGGCAGAGCGTCTCCATGGTGATGGCAGCCCACAGATCAGGACGAGTAAGGGAAGGAGGCGGCAGAGAGAGAGAGAGAGAGAGATGATTCCAGCTTATCTGCGACTGCTGTACACTTGTTGACACACATATATGCTGATGTGTATTCATACAGGCGGTTAATACGCCCCATTCCTCACTCTCTCTCACACGTATCTCTCCTGGTGTCTTTGTTGCTCTCGCTGCCTCTCACAGCCTCCTTCTACTGCTTCTTTATGTTGTACTAAGCTGCACATCGGCTCGTATATTATATAACTTTGACAAAGTCACCGTATACCAAGAGTGCATGAAACATAAAGATTACTGCTATGTAGTAGTAGTTGTATTTGAAGAAGAAGTAGTAATACAAAAAACATACATCAAGAATATATACATTTACAGTCTTAAAATGACATTGTAAGAAAGCCATTCAATGAAAGTGGGTTGTGTGAATAAGATAACACTGAGTTCCTCTGGCAGATCATTCCACAGTGTAGGTGTTTAAACAGCAAAGGCTTTGTCCTTAATAATCTAACTATATGGCAACAGCAGGCCGGGTCCTGGACCTTAAGACCTCAAACCTGCAAAATCAGTATCTTGTTTTAAAGGAATAACACTGACATATAATAAAATATGTCTAAAAAAAACAAAACAAAAACGCAAAGAGAGTAATTCAACATCAACAAAGCAAATGTGTACAAAAGCATACTTTAAAACCAGTGGGTGTCAGATATTATGCACAGTATAATAGTATAATTTCCTGTATCGCATAACAGATAAGAACATTACTAGTATTTCACTGCTGAATATTTGACCCCCTAAATGAGTCACTACAAATACCCCACAACATTTTCGACATTTGAGAATATTTCTAAAATAAGGTCCTTGGTTTTCACGTATGCTCATCTCCCCCCCACTATTTTAAACATGTAAGCCTTATAATAATAATATATCCTTTATTGATCCCCATGGGTAAATTCTTCTCTGCATTTGACCCATCCATAGTCATTAAGGAGCAGTGGGCCCGGGGAGCAACTGGGGGTTCAGTGTCTTGCTCAAGGACACTTCAACATGCAACTATGGGGAGAGCGGGGATCGAACCGGGGACCTTGTGCTTACGGGACGACCACTCTGACGAGAGGAATAACCGGTCATCTTCGGCTGTGAGAGCTGATGCGTTTGATTTAGTGTTTTAGCAGCAAGAAAAAAAGCTCCAGAAACTGCTGCACTGTGCGCTACTATGAAGGTATATTTGTGACTTTATTACACAAACAAACAAAAATACCCTTTTTTTTTTTTTTTTTTTAACAAATATTTTATATTTGCAGCCAAAAATTATTCTAGTCTCACAATGAAAAAATAAACTAAGAAATTATTTATTCTCAGTTTATATATTTTTTACTTGTTCTGTGTTTTTTGTTTGCGACACAAATATACCTTCATATGCTACCTGCCCAGCACCAAAACAGCAGACAGACCCCCGTTAGCGGCTAGCTGGTGAACAAACCGCAGAGGAGCATTCAGCGGCTAAAGAGCCCCACAGTCCCTCAGGAGTCGGTGGGGAGCAAAGTGGAGCAAACCGGAGAGTAAATATTGGACTTACGCTCACCAGGTGGCCAGAAAGATGACTGTGTGACTGTTAAAAGTGTTTCTGCTGCATGTGTAAATAAGCAGCTGTTTGCTAACGCGTAGCCGCGACAACTTTGCTCATAATATGTCAATCTTGTGTTTACAGACTGTTGTGATACAAAATGAAAAAAATAAATCAATGAAAACCGTTTTGAAGAAAATGTCGAGTCCATCTTGAGCATCAATTTCATCACATTATTGCTAGTTGTTTTAATGACCTTGACCCATATTAATATTGACCTTGATGTTTCTGACCCACCGACTTGAATTGTCATTCTCAGGTACCTCATGAATGTCACATTTGAAGGCCGTAACCTGTCATTTAGCGAAGAGGGTCACCAGATGTTCCCCAAACTGGTCATCATTCTGCTAGACAAGGACAGACAGTGGGACAGGGTGAGCGTCTTCCCTTTCCTCTCCACTTCTCCCCTTCTGTCTTCTATCCTATTTCATTCATTCTTCTCTTTACTCTTCTTCTCTTCTTCACACCACCCTGTCTCTGAGTCCTGTCCGTCTCTCTTCCTCGGGGCTGTCCTCTGCCTTTATTTCCCACTCAGTGTCCTCCCCCCCGCCCCCTATGATGCGTCTGTCACGTCTTCCTTTGGAGTGGAAGTAGGTGTTATAGTGGCCTGTGTATCACTCCCACTCACTCCTGCAGGTTGGCAAGTGGGAGAGAGGCTCTCTGACGATGAGATACCATGTGTGGCCTCGCTTCGAGCTGTACTCTGCGGCGGAGGAGCGGGAGGACCACCTGTCCATCGTGACTCTGGAGGAAGCGCCGTTTGTCATCGTGGAGGACGTGGATCCGCTCAGTGGCACCTGCATGAGGAACACCGTGCCGTGCCGCAAACAGCTCAAACTCAGGTGATCATTTAGACTTTGGAAAACCTGTGTCGGCTTTCGTTTTCCTTGCTTTCCCCTGAAAACTGACATTTTAGTCTCACGAGATGAGAAATCTGATTTGTTTTTAATGTGTGAATCCAGGTTCAGTTTGTCTTTTTATGAAACTTAGTGTGAGACATACTAGTATTAAATACATTTTAAAAAATCAAACAAGTTACCCAATACTATAAAACCATGAATCCCGAACAGCTGCATTGGTAGTTTAGCAGAATATTATTCAAACTGTGCAGAAATGAATCTTTGTTATGATAAAATGTGCATGTATGTGCAGCGACAGTCATGATTTCTTTACATTTTCCTTGAATTTCCCTTTTTTGCGTGTCTTTGGCTTTGTTTATTATTGTTCTGTCACTGTTAATTCTCCTTGTTTTCTTTGCATCACTTTCATCCTCACAAAAATCTCTCAATGTCGATGTTTTTGATCCTCCCTCCTTCACCTTGGTGTGTGATAATACATTTTCTTCAATGGCCTCGTTCACTTTTCCTACCTGAAATCTCCCGAGGGCGTCCTACATCAGTGCTTTTTTCTATTGACTGCTCTTCCACGCTGTCCTTTCTCTTGTTCCCCTTTTCTCCTCTGACAAAATAAACAGCTGGCGGTAAGTCAAAGACGTCGATGTATTTTGTTGCAGAGAGATCGACTGAAATGAGCATGATTACCAGAAAGCAAAGTCGGCGTATGAGACAGTATTGGGAATCAATGGCAGCATCAAATTGCCCAAAAAAAGGTGTTTTGAGAAAGTTTGTCACTGCAACCTCGAGAGGCCCTTGAACGTGAAGCCATAAATATTATGCACGGTGGGCAAGATCACACACAGAGACGCACACAACTCACGATCTCATAATCTTCTGGCGGATAAATGACTAAAATAATCGATGGATTAACAAAGAAAAGTTGCCATTTAATGTTCTTTCCACATTCCTACTGACTTCAGGTGGTTTCCTTGGCCAGTTCCAGTGGTCTTCTTCTTTCTTTTTTGTATGTGTGCTTATCAGTTTTTGGGTGGCATTAAAACCTACATATTCTCTCAGCCCCTTTTAAATAAAAACGTGTATTCCATCTCATCCCTGCTGCTGTCTTCTCTCCTCTGAATCTGCTAGTTTAATGGACCTGAACCCAAATAAACGGGTCCTCCCGTGCCCCTCTCTTTGCTTGTCGTCCTCTCTGCGCCGCCTCCCAGCAATCAGACTGGCGATTCAGGGATTTACATCAAGCGCTGCTGCAAAGGGTTCTGCATTGACATCCTGAAGAAGATCGCCAAGGCGGTGAAGTTCACTTACGACCTCTACCTGGTCACCAACGGCAAACATGGCAAGAAGGTGAATGGGACGTGGAACGGCCTGGTCGGTGAGGTGAGGACACGACTCTGTATTTTACACATGAACCAAATGGCCCTGTTTATTCCACGTGCCCTCGCTGGCTTCACTGATCGGTAGTGCACGGATACTATTTTCCATTTCACTATTTTCTTAAAGGCGTAGTGCATTCCGCACGCCTCAATGAAGACATGCAACACCATTTGCAATGGCAGTGAAGAATGTGCGGAAAGATTGTCACAAATGAATCGGCTTCAAGTTGCAGGAGTCAGATTTAAACTTCTGCTATTTTGTAAAGTGAGAAAAAGTTGCTATTTCAGACGGTAATTTGGTTACCGAGCTTCCCTCTCTCTCTTTGCATTTGGTGCATGCAGTCGGATGGAGGTCATTTTTAAAATGGGAAAAACTAGAATGTGAAACAACAGCTACGGATTGAAATGTCTTGAATCTAATTCCGTCTTCATTTGTTCATTATGCCTTGCGTTTATTTATTCAACATTTGTGAGTGTGTTTGTTGTTTTTTCACTCTCTTTTCCTTTGCTCATCACTTTTGCCGCTTTTATAGCAGTTTGCAATTTACTATTCTTTATAAAAAATATAACTACAATGCGCAGATCAAATTGCTTTGCAAAATGTAAAAAAATAAGTAAGTAAGTTAAGACTCCGCCAACTGGTGAGAGTGTTTTGGTGCCCGTGGGAATGAGTTTTTTATGACGGGGCTAATTATATTGTCTGAGTGTCTCTTTCTCGCCGTCTTTGTCAGCCATCGAGCTGCACTCGGTCCCCACAACCCGGCCTGAGGGGGAGCTGTGATCAGCTCCGGAAAACCTCTGGAGGAGGACAGTCAGGCTCCTAATCAGAGAAGGAGAAAGAAAAAGACAGAGAGAAGGAGAAAGCCATTGGAGGAGAGAGAGAGAGAGAGAGAGAGAGAGAGCAGCCCCAGGGAAAGACCCACTTCTCTACTGCACACATTAGACATTCAGCGCTAACCTTTACAAATCAATGTGACGTGCAACCTAATTGATTATGGCGTAGAACCAGCTACTTTATGACCATCTTCAGAACATGGTTGAGTTAAGATGTGCAGGGTAATGTAAAGATGACAGCGTCCGACGTCCACCTACTGTCGATTTAGTTTTAATGTTCCTGTGACGTGCATCAGCACGAAGACACGGGCCACGCAAATGTACAGTTCATGCATGCCTGGAAGCGTTAGTTCACTTCCTGAAATGCCTGAACAAGCAGCTAATGATTTAATGTGGCACAGGACAACAGGACAACAGGACAACAGGACAACAGACACAGAAAACAAAACGAGACAAGAGAAAGAAATGAAGCGTAGGAGAAGCATAGGATTCCTGCTCACTCCGGCATACATATCGCTTATTAACACAGTCTTTTGTGCTCCTTTTTTTATTCACGGCCCGAGGCTCCCAAAAAGTAAATGTACCTGAACACACTCGGAGGGATGCTGGGGTCGGTGGGGAGTCGATTACTGACCCAGTGGTGTAACGATCCTCTTCTCCTACACTACTTGTCAAAGGCGGCGCCTTGTGTGTACGAACTGCAGCACTGACTTACTTGCCCCAAAATGCATCTTCCACCTCTCTGTTTTCACCGCAATCCTGAGTATATATCAGTACTGACCTTCCAGGTCCCCTCCCCCCCCCTCTGTCTGTCTGTGGTTGACCTTCAGGTGGTGCGGAAGAATGCCCACATGGCAGTGGGTTCGCTCACCATCAACGAGGAGAGGTCCCAGGTCATTGACTTCTCCGTGCCCTTCATTGAGACGGGGATCAGTGTCATGGTCTCCCGTAGCAACGGCACCGTGTCCCCCTCCGCCTTCCTCGGTGAGGAGACAGACACCTGGTGTTTATGGCTGATGGACAACACAAATCGACACACACACACACACACATACACACACACTCAAAGATAAAATAATAAATGCACAGTAAAAAAAAAAAAAAAAGTACGCTGTTTAACACACATTTGGGGAATTAGTGACATAAAATGCAGCAGAAAAAACGTGCATCGCTAAATACTGAAACGCATGTAATCTCAACACAGAGGTCCATTCAGTGGCGGTTCTGGAGCTTTCGACCGTGTATCACACACACAAGTCATCATGGGATAATCAATGTTCAAAACTCTCATCATTCTTGAACGCGTTAAAGGGCGTCTCCTTGCATCAGAGGTGTCTTAAAGTCCTTATCGTTGTCCTCCTTAAGATGTCAGTCCTGGTTGATACGGCCACACTTGTGTTGCCGTGGGAACAGCAAGTGTGGTTTCAATACTCCAGGTCCCAGAAATGTCTTTGAGCAGCAATTTATTTTTCAGAAAAGCAAAACATTGGTTTAAATAGCAGCCAAACAAGCTTCATAAGGAGGTCTGGTCCGACATGTCGTGTTGATGTCACTTTGATACCACACATGGTGCAGAAGCGTTGGGTACCTTGCTGAGGAGCTGGAGATGGAGGCCGGTTACCAATTTAAAGAGGAAAAAGTGCACATATATATATTTTTTAAAGTGGAATATTTACAACTCCATCCGCTTACGAAGATTGTGCACTAGAACCGAAAGCTCCAGAGCAGCTACTAAATGGGCCTCGCGGTGAGCTTGTATTGAGTACTATGGAAACTCTCACTGACTGTTTGAGTGGTGGGAGACGTGCCCACTTCCATGAGTACACATCTGTCCATTCGCACTTACCGACTTCCCTCTCAGCTGCTCTCCTGAAACGTGCTTTGGGACTGGGGCAGAATCCATCACCGTGCATCACTTGTGAATACAAGTAATCATGTTGATTATGATTTTCTTTAATCTGGTTTAATCAACTTCCTCTCTCTGTCTCTTTTCCACAACCCTCCCTCCTATCCCTTTTCACTTCCTCTGCCCCCCCCCCCCCCCTTCTGTCTCCTTCTCTGTGTTTTAGAGCCCTTCAGTGCTGATGTCTGGGTGATGATGTTTGTGATGTTGCTGATGGTGTCGGCCGTGTCTGTGTTTGTGTTTGAGTACTTCAGCCCCGTGGGTTACAACCGCTGCCTGGCAGATGGACGAGGTGAGAAGACTGCACACACACGCACACACACACACACACACACACACACGCGTGCACACACACACACACACACACACACACACACACACACACACACACACACAGTCAATGCATGCTCCATGATCCAAGTGACAATGGGGTTCATTTTCAGGCGACGTCACGTGCAGAGATGAAGACTTACCAGTTGGCATGTTTCCTCGTGACCTTGAATGCAGCATGCAAACAAAGCCCCCTCGCACGCCAAGTGGATTTGACAATCCCCGTCTGTATGAGTGCGATCGGAGCACTTTCTATACTCGATGCCGCGGAGTACTTATCTCCGTCTCCAGTCACTTAAGCTCTTTCCATAATGAAAAGGATCATTGACAAGAGGTGATCTGAAGTATTCTTAGCTATCACACGTGTGAACAAAGACTCCTCTGTTCAAGCATTACGTCTCTCTTTCTTATAGTATAGTATAGTGCTGCTCTCAGCATTACACGCCGTTGTTACACACATCTCGGGTTGCAAAACTGGCGAGGACACTTAAGTAGATCCATTACCATACATTGAAAATATGTGTCAGGTTCAATGGTGTCTGACAGTATGGAATAACACGGCGCTGTTGAATCACATTTGGTTCCAGCGGGCCGTTCAAATCAATTTGCCACTCAAAATCGATGGTTCAGATTCAATCTTTTTTATTTATCCTTCTCTCCAGGTTTTATACACCAAGCTCTGTTTGACTCTCGTGATTGCATTAAGCTGCCACGACGGCAGCCACTCAGGATCAAATCAGAGACGTGTTATATGGCTGCTCACAGCCTTTTCTATTTATTTATTGTATATTTTGTATCAAAGACCAGAGGGGAGAAGAGTAATGGTGTGTGGTTTGGAGTTATGTCAGTGTTTTCTGTCTGTCTTCTGGCAACAGTGTGTAGTGTGTGTGTGGGGCTTGATCGCTACAGCTTATGTAAGGCTGTTTTCCTTTACTGCTGCTCCCGCTGTAGCATAATTGTCGCCTGCTGCGTACCCCCCCCCCCCCCTTTCTCCCTGTCTGTGAAGCCTCGGAGCTATCCAGTGGTGTAGTGCTTCCACCCTGCTTACCTTGTCATGCTGGATCAGAGGTAGTCTGTGTCAGTGGGCTGTCACGGCAGCGGCTGGAAGAGCGCACGTTGATCCTGCGACCGCTGGCAAAGTAAAAGGATTTGGGAATAAATCCAGTCTTTGTAGCCGCCATCCATCAAGTGGCGTCCCACGACGGCGGTCGCGAGTGAATGGAGATAAAGTGAAGTAGCATCTGGGATCTGTCAAACTGATTCCTCACATTCCCTCTTCGCTCTGTCATCTTTCTTTGTACCCCTCCTCCCTCTCCTCTCCTCTCCCACGTCTCTCCCAGAACCCGGGGGCCCTTCCTTCACCATCGGCAAGGCCGTCTGGCTGCTTTGGGGTCTGGTTTTCAACAACTCCGTCCCCGTGCAGAATCCCAAAGGGACCACCAGTAAGATCATGGTGTCAGTGTGGGCCTTCTTCGCTGTCATCTTCCTGGCCTCCTACACTGCCAACCTGGCGGCCTTCATGATCCAGGAGGAGTACGTCGACCAGGTGTCGGGCCTGTCAGATAAAAAGGTGTGAGCGTGAGGCAAAGTGTGGGGCCGCGCGGCGGGGGAGCGGGTGTGTGAAAGTAACGTGGGGGGGTTGAGACCGAGTGTGTGTGTAGATGAAGGTCTGTTAGCGGATTCACGGTTCAGGGCTGCCGCTAAAGATTGTTTTCCTTTTTTACTATGTATTTTATTTGACCTTCTTACTATACAGATTATAATTGAATCCTCAGTATTTTGTTTGACGACCGTCTGTGGTTCAAGTTGCTTGTTTCAAATTGTCTGTTTTGCCTAATCTTCAATTTACAAAGATATGAAACAAAGAAAAGCAGCAAATCTGAGGATTTTAGAAGCTGGAACGAGAAAACATTTTTCATATTTGCTTCATAGACCGCTTCAACGATTATCACCATTGCTGATTCGCACTGAAATATGATTCGCACTTAAATATGTATGTATGGCTTGTGACTTTGTTGACCGATCAATTAGTCGAACAACAGAAAGAAAAAAAATCAGCGACTTTTTTTATCAAAGTTTCATCAATTTCAAAACACTTTCAAGGAGAAATGTCAAAATGTGAGTCGCTTATTGTGAGGATCTGCTGCTTTTCTTCTCTTTCTGTCCTTTCTTTGGCTTACATAATCGGAAGAGGAATTGTTTTGGGGGTTTTGGACTGTTCAGACAAAATTGTCAGCCTTGGCTTTAGAAATCATGATTGGCATTTGATAGTTTTTTCAACCTCCTATCCATCAAATGGTTAAACCAGAAATTGATTAATCCAGAAATTGAATAGTCCGTGATGAAAATGCTCGTCAGTTGCAGCCCGACCCTAATCGTCCGATTGGAGGGTCTTTACTTTTGGACTGGACCCGGTGTACAGTACATGTTTGTCTGTGTATCGGAGCTCAACTTTCATTAATACGTTCCCTGTTTCTGTTTTGACGAAACAGTTCCAGAAGCCCAACGAATTCTCTCCGCCGTTCCGGTTTGGCACGGTGCCCAACGGGAGCACAGAGCGCAACATCCGCAACAACTACAAGGACATGCACAATTACATGACCAGCTTCCACCAGAAGAATGTAGACGAGGCGCTGTACAGTCTGAAGAGCGGGTGAGGAGGGGGGGCGGGGGGGGGGGGGGGGGTAGAGAAGAGACTGAGGGGAGGATAAAGAGACAGATGATGGGGGTGATGTGCGGAGGGAGGGAGTTGAAAGGATCCCAGCGGGGAGAAAAAGAGACGGGCGCCATGAAGCTGTGAGGTCCTGTGCTGATGCAACACAGAGGAAAGATGATGAAGGAGTAAGGAGAGGGAGACTGAAGGAAAGGAGGGAGCATTCTGGGTGATGTTCGTGGGCAGCCAGTGGAGCCACCGGCACCCAAAATAGCAGCGTAGCCCGTGGTTGCAGTGAAAGCTTGCTAATATTCACCCTCCTTCTTTCTCTCTCTCTCTCTCTCTCTCTCCCTCCCTTCCCTTTCCTTTTCCTTTTCACTCTTTCTCTCTCCCTGTCCTACGATGTGTTCATCAACCGCCGCTTAAGGATTAACAATGGAAAGTATTGATGTACCGGTGGTGAGAGACTGAGCTGAATGACCACGGAGGCCTGCAGGGCACCGGGGCACCGTTTGATGGTAGTTTTGTTGCCAAGATGGAGGTCGTCATGCCGATTGACCTGAGACGTCATTCAGGGTCGGTCTGGATGGATCTGAATAGAGTAGATACAAGGAACTGTTTCAGCTCAGACGGTATTAACAGTTACATGGTCAATTGAGCTGTTAGGCCTAAACGATAGTCATACTTGAGGGAGACACGTCAGGTGATTAGGGTCAAAATTATATCAAAATACAGATATCACTATAAAATGTCACCATTTGATTACTGACATTAAGGCATTACATTATATTTCTGAAACCGTGTGTTTAAATATAGAAATGAGGCATTATTTTATGAAATATGCACTCATTTGCAAACATTTCCACAACAGAAAGCTGGACATTGGATGAAACCAGGTTCAGAATTCACGTTTCATTTTGTTGACATTTTAGAGTCACAGGTTTTTACGAGGGGGGAATATTGGATGTCTCTTTACATCACTCCATGAATCAGAAAATTATGCCAAAAGCCAAAGAAAATAGGTTTGTAGTCAAAAAGTGTTCGGCATGAACAAACCATCACAATACAGAGAGGAATGGAACCGGAGAGTTTGGTGTATGTAAGTGATGCTGATGTGGAGATTTCTGGCTCAGTCTGAGAACATTTAAAGATATGTGCTGTAAAATTGCCTACGTTTTGAAAACATTGAACGTGAATAGGGTAAAATAAAATGATATCACCGTGACACTTCTCCAGCTGATGTTACTTATATTAAGACAAAGTAGTACAATAAACACCAACATGTGTATTTTGGATGTTTTCTTTCGACTAGTCTAAAATAAGACGAAGCAAAATCAGTTCATGAAAAACATGTTTTTCTCTGTAGTTACTCATCCTAAAATAATTTAATTATTGATCTTGGTCAAACGTACCGTTGTTTCAGAAGCTTTTAATTTGTTTTTTAAGAAGTGAGCAAAAGTGGTCTTTGATTCAGACTCGGTGTTCTACCTAAAACACTACCGGAAACCCAGGAATAAAACAGAATAGAATAATAAATATTCAGAGATTTCATCCCGAATCACTCCTAACTGGTTCCCTATATTGACTGATTATAGAGAGTTTGAACTCAAAGAGAAATATCTCTGTTATTTTTTGAGCCCTCATAGCACGCACACTGCCTCTTCCTAAACAACCCTCAATGCAATGTTTGTACCTGGTAACTATTTATTCTATGAAGCCATAAATGTATCATAATTTATTTGCCATTCATTATCGCTGAAATAGAGAGAGAGAGAGAGAGAGATCAAAGTTTAGATTAATTAATTCCAATTTAATGCTAAGCCAGTGTTTCCTAGAGTGTTTTACTCAGAGCACAGCAGGTCGCCTGAACACACAGAAATGTGCACATGCAATTCAACATTTATGGAGAATACAGTGAAATAAATAAATCAAATCAAATATGTAAATATTGACTTTGGTAAATGTAAATGACTCCTGAAAATCAACAACAGTTTTAAGACTCGACGCACCCGACGAACCGACTGATGCGACGCAGTCTAAATCTACAATTAGTGCCAAATTACAAAGCTCTTCAGGAACCTCTCCAGAAATGTGAAGGAAACAACAAGGCGCTCTTACGATGCCAACGTGTTCTTCTAACGCACTTTCCTCTCCGTGGCGCTCGGCAGCAAGCTGGATGCCTTCATCTACGACGCGGCGGTGCTGAACTACATGGCCGGCCGGGACGAGGGCTGTAAGCTGGTCACCATCGGGAGCGGCAAAGTGTTCGCCTCCACCGGCTACGGCATCGCCATCCAGAAGAACTCCGGCTGGAAACGAGCCGTGGATCTGGCCATCCTCATGCTGTTTGGAGATGGTAAGGGACTTGGAATAACATATCGTATTCTGTGTTATTTGAATGAAGATGCCTCGTAAATATCATCGCAACACAAGCAATAATGGTGGCATTTCTATTCGGCTCTTCATCTGCTGCTCTGTTGCAGATGATCAGGTGTTACAGCTGCTGTTGTTGATTGCCACTTCAATGTAGAAAATACACACACGCACACACGCACACGCTCACACGCGCACCATTTTGGAGATGGTGGTAAACACGGTGTCCTATTCTTTTGTGAAGTATCCTCACCGCTAGATGAGAGGTGTGCTCTCATCAGTGACTTAAAGCTGGGGACGGGAAGTCGTTCAAAGCAGCTGCGAGGAGGCTGCATGTGACTCCGAAGGGGGTCCGTGTTTGTGATGGTAACAAGCCAAGAGCCTGCTGGTGGATCCCGGCATTTGATGAGGCCTCCTGAGCCAGACTGGCACGGTTCAGTCCTCGATCAACAGCGAGGCACCGGCAGGCCTGAGAGGCTGCAGCTGCTGCAGCTGGAGGAGTGCACGCTGGAGTGTGGAAGGAGTTTGTTTGTTTGTTTGTTTGTTTGGTGATTTCAGAGGTTCTGGCAGCGTTCACTGCAAAGGATACGCTTAAATATATACCTTAAAGGGACAGTTCCTCTTCCCTGTCGCAATCTTGTTAGTTCCTCCACGAACCTCCTCACAACAACGTCTGTGGACTATCTTGAGTAGCCAGGTGAGGATTTATGGGAAGTCTTTTTTGGGGCGCTTTTAGCACCACAAGCCGAGTGCCATATCGTCCCATTATATCTGAGAGAAGGCCGACATCTTCAACACCTGGCAACTCACACCAAAGCAATCTGGGCACTACGAGTAAGAGGATACATTTGGGGTAATTGTCTTATTTCTTTCTTCTGTCGCATAGACTTATTCATCCAACAGGGGAAACCTTAAATATTTTTGATTTGTCGCCAGTGCGAGCGCTTTCTGGTATGAACGATATGAACCCTCTCTGATTTAGTGTATAGCTTTCTAAGATGTTCTCTCCTACAGCTTGTGAGCTACATCAGAAGGATCGGACAGAAAGGCTGCGAAGCTCAGCGTACGGTTTTGAAAAAGCGCGTAAATAATTTAAGCCCTTTACCACCTCCAGTGCCCGCTAAGTGATGTGCAGGGAGCGCAGTAGTGGGCTACCCCGAGTGTTCATAAGCACACGTGTCTTTGTAGAAATTGATTCGTGTAGCACCGTTACACCGGCTGATCAATTCACTGATTTGAATCATCAGTCCCACCCCAGTACTTCAGTGAGGGAGCAGCCCCCGTGATACCGCTGTCGGGTTCGTGGGTCTGCTTTTGTTTTTTGAGCTCCAGCTGTTGTTGTGTGTTTTGGGTCGTGACCGAAAGAAGACGTCAGCGAGCCGGGGAGGGGATGGCGAGCAGGTGCTGGAAAGTGATCGGTATTAGATGGGTGGATGAATGCTGGAAAGACGAAAGTTGTTGTTGACTGAGGAGTGAAAGAGTTTTTACTTTTTTAACTATCGCAAGTTTTGTCTTTAAGCTTTTGGGGCGTTATCTATAGTAATAATAATACTCCAAAATAGCATAGGTTTAAGTAAAACATATTTTTGAGGGCGGAACACAAAACCTCTCCTGTAGCTTTTATTCACTGTAGAGATTCAGAGTGTGTCTCTTTATCCTGACTGGGACACTGCTCCTAAAACCTGAAGGCATAGCTCACACCCTGTCCCGCTGGCTGGTGTGGATTCCAGACCATAGACATCCTATAATAAATTATAGGGCGATACAATAGGCCACAAATAAAGCACTGGAAGAATTAACATTGTAGGTGAATGTAGAAACACACCACTATTATTGGAGTGTCATAAGCCTGCTATCGCAGATGCATAGCTGTATAGTAAGTATAATAATACCACAATAAAATCACAACGGAAAGTATAACATGCTGAAATAAATAAATAATAATGAGCTTCATGTAAAAGAAGAGATTGTTCATGATGTGAATCATTGGAGAGTACACCTACAGGAGCACTCCACCTCCAGAGACCGTCTGTGCTCCACCACATGCCAAATCATATATTGTACAGCACGCTGACACACACACACACACACACACACACACACACACACACACACATACATAATGGTCTCCAATGTGCTACCAACTTCCATCCCGGTGTGTGTGACGGATGACGGGGTCAGTGCAGGGGGAACGTTCACCTCGGATCACATCTTTAGGAGCCAAATTGACCCAGACCTCGACGTACACTGATGTGTGACGTACGCTCAGATGCCAGTCCTGAAACTGATGCCCGGTTCAGAGATCAGACTCCTCGATGTTTGTTCCTATCCGTCACGTCCTAGAGTCCAGAACATATGAACATGATGCGAGTCTTGTGTGCCGAGGGAGAGGATCAGCAACGGTCTACTAACAGGAAACCAAGGGCCTCTTCATGTGGGCAGGATCAAGAGGGAGATGGGAGAGGTGTTGAAGATGGAGGAGGAGGAGGAGGAGGACGTATGTCATTGTCATTGAAATCCGTGGGCGGATATGAAGAATCAGCTGCAGTCAAGAATGGGTCACTGGTTCTAAATGGGAACCAATTCTTTGCCCGGCCTTATCTGAAGTTAAGGGGGATATCTGGTCATCACTAGGAATTCATTTAAAAACAGGATCAAAGAAAATTATATTAAAGTTATTTGAATTTTTGCCCTTTTGAAATGCAGTTATCACGAACACATGTTCTCGTTAGACATCATTTGAGTAAGTCGGCTTACTCGCTTTCTTTGCGGGAGCCGGATGAGAAGATTTCTACCTCTGTCGCGTCCGTGCACTAAACACGGAGCTGGACGCAAGAGGCTGTTAGCTTAGCGGACTGGAAGTCAGTGGGAGACCAGTCCCAGCAGGTCGAAAGCTAATTTATTAATATGTTGTATTCCTGTTTCTTTAATCCGTACTCTGTGTGGCGTTGTGAGGAGTTATTTGATTAAAGTAATTACAATAATTCTTGGTTGCCAGGTTGGCGCCATCGTACAGAGGAAAATACTGATATATACTAAATATATATATTGTTTTACTTTGGACAAGCTAGTAGTTTACCTCCTGCTCCCAGTCGCTAAGCTAAGCTAAGCTAAGCTAATAGCCTCCTGGCTCCAGCTCTGTAGTTCACATGAGAGGGGTACAGATCTTCTCACCTAACTCAGAGAAAGAAAGTGAAGGAGTGTAAATATTCGTTAATTTATTCCATGAGCAAAGACCATGAAACAATAAAGTTTTCCCCTTGGTTCCAGATTTCATATTTTCTGTTTTCGGCGCTCATCACCATGATAACTATTCTACCACTAAGTCGATGTAGTCTGGAGAGAAAGTCTCGCTGAAAACTATAGTGACGAGACAAACGCACGCACACCCATACGCCTGCACACCCTCTTGATCTCCTCCAGACACACACAACATCAGTTCATTGGTGCAGATCAAACAAATCTCTCTGGACGTGTCCTCCCCCCTCAGCGGTCCCCCCAGGGACGTGGAACTGAGGGGGAGATATTTTAGGGCGGAAGCACTCGTCACATGACCACACACACACTTCCTCCCCGAGGACTGTCGAGTTCCGGCGGGCGCTTGTGTTTCTTTTTTTTCTTCTTCTTCCCCACAACAAGGAAAGGGAAAGCCTTGCATAAGCAATCCTTAATGAGGTAGATCCTCGGGGAGACGTTCAGTCAAAATAATGCAACCTGACATGTGTTGCACATACATGAGACCTGAGCTGTTTTTGGCATCAACTCCCCTTCCAAAATGTGCCCTCTCTTTTTGTACTCACACTTAAATGTTCAGACACCTATGGGCCAAATCACTCAAGCGCAAACATCCCTGACGACCTCGATACAGTAACCTGTGTGTGTGTGTGTGTGTGTGTGTATGTGTGTGTGTCTCTCCTTACTCCAGGTGATATGGAGGAGTTCGAGGCCCTGTGGCTGACGGGCATCTGCCACAACGAGAAGAATGAGGTGATGAGCAGCCAGTTGGACGTGGACAACATGGCGGGGGTCTTCTACATGCTCGGCGCCGCCATGATCCTGTCGCTGCTCACCTTCATCTGTGAGCATTGGTTCTACTGGCAGCTGCGCTTCTGCTTCATGGGCGTGTGCTCTGGGCAACCCGGGGCCACCTTCTCCATTAGCAGGGTGAGTGTGCTCGTGTTTTATTTTAGGTCTGACCTTTGTCACCCCCCCCCCCGCGCCCCCTCGCCTCGACAGGAAGATCAAGAGAGGGGTTGTTTTCAAACCGCTGACTTTCGGTTGAGGTGTATCGAGTCAGTCAGCGGGATGCGATGACTCAGCTGACTTAACCTGTGACTTTTTTTTAGCCCATTTGTTAAACAACAAGTCAAAAGCATCAGTGAGCTGTACGGGAAAAGGATATCTTGTATAAAACACTGTCAGTCAAAGGGAGCAGTTAACTTTCATTAAAATAACCAGCACTTAAAAAATAAATTAATACAAAATGTTTCATCTGAATAATTAAAGATTTGTGATGGATATTTCTTTATTTAGAATTACAGGTTTGTCTTGAAAAAACAAGTTTATTTGATCAGAATTCTGGTGTAATTATGTAATCAAGTGACACGGCTAACTTACGTTTACCCATGAGAAATATATGAGATATATGTATTAAAATATGAGATACATGTGAGAAATATATGAGATATATGTGGGAAATATATGTTAAAGTTGAACGTTTACTCAAAGTTAAGGTGTCAGATATTCTCATAAGATGTGACGTCTGAAGGCAAAGTGTTTATGGCTTTCAGAACGGCCACCCCCGGATGCGGGATGAAAAGGCCGCCGTGGTGGAGAGGGGGGGGCGAGATGTGATAAAGTGCACATTTTCAATCTCATCAAATGCATCTTTCTTTTTTTTTTACACAGGAAAAATAATCAGCCTCAAAATGAAGAAGCCTAACCTTATTGTCGTAACTTTCTCCCATACACACAACTGGGCCAATCGCTGCATGAAGTGGCCGTGATTGCCAAGACCTCAGTTCACTCAGTTCATAGAGGTCAAGAGTGAACACTTGTCAGTCGTTTACTAAACTGACCAACAAACACAGGCAACTATTTAGCCTCTTCACTTATTCAGGAAAGTGGAAAGCGAACGTGTTTCCTGGATTGCCACACAAGAAGTGGTTACAACCCGCGTCATAAAGACTGCGGGCTGCTGATGTGCGGGACCACAGCGGGACCAACCGGCATCGGCATGCGTGCGTCGCTGAAGCCTCGAGGCCCTGACAGACAAAACAAAGCCCGCGGTCTTCCCCCGTTTATCTGGTTATCAAGCGCGTTGCGACTCTGCTCAGATGCGTCACCTAATGAGGTGTCTCAGAGTTATTGAAACAAGCTGTTTGGGGTCCATATAAATAATCATCAGAGGTGTAAAATCATTTGCATAATGTTGCCTTTTAAAGAGGGGGATTGGAGGAGGAGGGGGTGGAGGGGTGGGGGGAGGTTGTTGCATGCAAATTGTCTCAGTTATTATTTGCCTGAGAAAAGGACACCAGTGTTTATGTGTGTGGTGCTTTCTAATTGTAATGTCGTTTGGTTAACACCTACTCAGAATAACCTGAAAGCACTCTTCATGAATAGATCTGGCCTTGAGCACTTCAGAAACACGCCATTTCCTCTTTTTTTTGTTCAATTGGCAGGAATTTCGTCCTCTCTTTGTCGCTTCCTGAAACGGCTGTTTTTTCTTTTTTTCGTAATGCCAAACATAAGCACTGTTTTGTGCATGGTAGCTTTACGATTCACCCGAAGCACTGACACGGTTGAGACCGATTTTACTTGCATTACAACGTCCATTTAGAGCGCATACACCGTTTCAAGAGGCTTGATATCTTTTATACATTTCCACCCTTGGTTTAGCACTCGAGTTGCGGTGCGAGGACGAAAAAATATTAAAGATAGCGCGGCATTGAAGAAAACAGTTTTCTAATACAGTATAGAGAAAACGTACGGACGGACAAGTGACGAGAGCACAAAGGGCTAATAAAATACAGAGGAAGAAAAAGAGATCAGTTAGCCAGAGTCATGATAAAGAATAAAATGGGTAGCAGGACAAAGGCAGTGTAGAAAAGAATAGACACAGTGGTGAGCAAGGAACCTCTGTTCTATTACCTTTTCACGGCAGCTGTAGTAGCCATAGATGTAGAGAGATAAAGGCTGCCGCTCACCGGAGCACCCGGAAACGGAGATAAAACAGACACAAAGAGGGAACGGAGGCATCAAAGAAGAGCAGGGACGACGATTCAGATACACCAATGTGGCTCGGCGATGGGGAGAGTGACTAAGAGACAGACAGAAACTGTTTCTGACAAGTTGACGCCTTTGAGGAAAGTTGGCCCGCGTGCTGTGCTGGTGGGTAGTGTGTCCTCGACCTTTCGGATTTGGCTGTCGCCTCGACCACAGATCCCCTCGGCCCCCATTTAAACACGCTTGTTTGACTTCACTCGGGAAGAGGCTTTCCCCTCCCTCGAAAATCCCGATCCGACCGACAAACCTGAAGCGAACGCGCACGCTGATGGATTATGATGGATTATGAAGAAGACGATTGATAATGTAATGCGCCTCTTGATATATTGAGAAAGTTGGATTTACTTTAGCAAAGTGATTAATTTTCTTTGACAACGTGTGTTTTTTATGAAAGGGAAATGAGGAAAAAGTAAGTGCCACCAGTGTCTGCTGAATTAAAATGGCATTGATTAAACCTATTGATCGGGGGTCAGAACCATGAGCTTACAGCTCCCCTTGTGTTATCAATCAGGGCTTTGATCGGCTCCCTCAGCTCTCGTCAATCTAAGGTGGAGTGCTGAGCAGCTGCTGTGAACGTCAGCACCGCTCCCCTGAGAACAAGTCACTTATGAACTCAGCCCCTATTACTGTTTAATAGTGTGTAAACAAGAGGATGGTCAGAGAAAACATGGCGAAGCAATAACCCTTCTCCGCCCCTGTTTGCCTCCCTCTATCTCTCTCTCTCTCTCTCTCTCTCTCTTTGTCATTCTGTTTATGTGTGTAACATTAAAACCCCCTTTGGTTCTCGACTCCTTCCTACACACTATACTGGTCTTTGCTTCTCCCTTGGCCTTCGTACCTTACCACTCTCACTCTTGTTCTTTCTTCCTCCCATGGCCTGTCTCACCCTCTCTTCCTCTCTCCACCTCCCCCTTGTTTCTTCTAATCTTCACACTCCAGGGTATCTACAGCTGCATCCACGGGGTACAAATTGAGGAAAACAAGTCCACCAAAGACTCGCCCTCGGCCACCATGAAGAAGAACATGAACAACACCCACTCCAACATCCTGCGCTTGCTCCGCACTGCCAAGGACATGACCGCCGTCCCGGGCATTAACGGCTCTCCGCACGCCGCCCTGGAGTACAGCCACAGCGGCCGGGACTCGACTATCTACGATATACAAGATCACCGGCGCAGCCTGGTGGGCCACCCCGTAGACTGCAAGTCAGCCCCGCCCTACCTGCCAGAGGACAACATGTTCAGTGACTACATCAGCGAGGTGGAGAGGACTTTTGGCAACTTGCCCCTGAAGGACAGCAACCTGTACCAGGACCATTACCTGCACCACCACCCGGCCTCGGCTCTGGGTATGTCCGGCCCCCCGCCTAACAGGCCGCGTAGCTTAGGCAGCACTAGCTCGGTGGAGGGGGGCATGTTCGATTGCGAGAGTTTAGGGGGAGGGGTAGCGCCCATCTTCACAACCCAGCCCCGCCCCTCCATGACTCACAGGAATACCAATAAGTTTGACCTGATCGCTGGCCACACCCCTGCGGATTCCAGCCAGGGTGGGTTCAAGGGAAACAATGTGTACGGCAGGTTTTCTTTCAAAGGAGGTGCATCCAGCACGGGGCTCATCGGGGGTCATGACAGGTACTGTGGTGGGCGTGGGGGAGGCTCAGGGGGGGATGATGGGAACATTCGCTCGGATGTCTCGGATATCTCCACGCACACTGTCACCTACGGCAACCTGGAGGGCAACAACAAGCGACGTAAGCAGTACAGGGACAGCCTCAAAAAGAGGCCAGCTTCGGCCAAGTGCAGACGGGAGCAAGACGAAATAGAGCTGAGCGGCCTCCGGAGGAGAGCCCACCACCACACCGTCCACCACCACTTCCCCCACGGTCCCCTGGCACACCGCACGGTCTCACCTCCCCTGGAGCGGAAAAGGGGAGGCGGAGGGGGTAATTCTTCACCTTACTTGTTCCGCAAAGACAAAGAGAACCTGAGGGATTTCTATGCGGACCAGTTCCGCTCCAAGGAGGGCAAGGCCAAGTGGGAGCAAGAGGGTGGAAGTGGAGGAAGCGGCGTGGGCGGTGGTAGTGGTGGTGGTATCTGTAAAAGCTTAGTACCTGTGGAAGACTTCCTCAAAGGTAAAGGCAAGAAGCCGGAGTGTAAAGGTGGGCTTGGCTCTGTGTCGGCAGGGCAGCAGGCCCACACCTGCTGGGAGAAGGGGGTTTCTGGGCTGGGAGGTGGGGGCATAGCAGGGGGCGACTGGGAGTGTCGTAACTGCCATAATGTGTGTCACCATGGTGGAGGCGGCCCTTGCCCGGCTAGCGGGGTTGGCGGCAGCAGCAGTCGCCCCAGCTCCGCTAGCTGCAAGCGCAGCGACTCGTGTAAGATCCCGCAGAGCAACCTTTACAACATCAGCGAGGATATCAACATGGTGTTCGCCGGATTGAAGAGTAGCGTAGGACCCAGCCAAGTACCAACTCAGGCACAGGCGCAGCGCAGGAAGATAGGGCCGGGCGGGAGGGTGTTACGGAGGCAGCACTCGTATGACACATTTGTGGACCTGCAGAGGGAGGGGGCGGGCCGCCGGGGAGGGGGTAGTGGCGGGGGGAAGTTTCCCCAGCCGCGGAGTGTGAGCCTGAAAGACAAAGACCGCTTCATGGAGGGCCCCAGCCCTTACGCCCACATGTTCGAGAGGTACGCAGGGGAAAGAGAGTCTTCCATGTTCGGGGGAGTAGGCGGGGACCGGTCGAAGGGAGGCTCCTCCTTCAGTTTGTTCCGTGGAGGCGAAGGTGGGTTGCATCAGCGGTCCGTAGGGGAGAGAGACCTGAGGGACAGAGATAGAGCTATGATGGGAGGTGGGGGCTGTGGTGCTGGTGGTGGTGCTGGTGGTAGCAGCAGAGGGGCCGGGACTTACTCCTTGTCTAAATCTCTCTACCCAGATAAGGTGAACCAGAACCCCTTCATCCCAACCTTCGGCGACGACCAGTGTCAATTACACGGCGCCCAACCGTACTACGTCAAAAAGCCACAGACGCAGCAGCAGCAGCAACAACTTCTCAACAACACCCGGGGAGGAGGGGACTTCCACGGCTCCATGGGAACGACTTCCTATTTGCCCGTGTCCGCCACAGCTGGGGTGATGTCCAATGTGGCCCCCAGGTTCCCCAAAGAGCTGTGTTTGAGTGGGGTGGGGGTGCCCATGGGGAACCACCACGGGGCCAGCAAGCTACTGCCGGTGGGCAGGGACACGTTAGGCCTGGGGCCGGGACAGAGAGCCTTCAATGGTGCCAGCAACGGACACGTTTACGAAAAGCTCTCCAGCATTGAATCAGACGTATGAGGGTGAAGACGGAGGAAGAGAGCACGAAGGGAGAAGATGAAGTGGGCGAAGAAAAGAGGGAGAGAAACATACAGATGCTGATGACCTCTCTGTGTGACGAGAACGAGGAGACACGATACTGTGTGTGTGTGCGCGCGCGTGTACGTGTGTGTGTGTGTGTGTGTGTGTCTGTGTGTGTGTGTGCGCATGCGTGCATGCATACGTGCGTGTGTGTGTGTCGTTCTCGACGATGTTGGACGATGCACAGAGGCCACTGTAGGCTAAGCTGTGAAGTCTGGCGGGAGACAAGTTCTTAATGAGAAGAGAGGATTCTGGTGCTGCTCCGACGCTCAGAGAAAGATAGGAAGGGAGGGAGGGAGGGAGCGAAGGAAGGAAGGAAGGAAGGAAGGAGGGGGGGGGGAGTGAAATCAAATCTCCAGTCTCTGCTCTCTGCACACGCTCATCGTCTTTCCCTCCTCCCTCCTGCAGTTCCTTCACACCAAAACAAACATTTTGTTCAACAACGGAAATACAATCATGAATGAGAAATCAACGCTTCTGTTGAAGTAACAGGGTAAACTAAGAATAATTGTATTGATAATGTTAATAATATTATTGAATATTATTCCAGTGTTTAACGATGATCAGTTTTGGATTTTTTCTTTCTTTTTTTCTTTCTTTCAATTTGATTGATTTAACTAGTTCATGTTGCATATTTGTATGATGTTAATTCTTTCTTAGCTTACCAATATCACAGGAGACCAGTCGTCCGATCTATTTTTGGGGGGTTCCTGTACTTTGGACTCTTCTTTGCTATTAATTCTTCATGTTTGATTTGTTTTTTTTTACATTTCTTACTCTTGAGTGCTGTGAAGTGTATGTGAAAGGCATGACTTGCTGAGTACATTCTATGTACTTATACATTTGCAAAGAAGGTCTCTTTTTTTCTGCTACAGAAGCAACATCATCATACTGATTTGCCGTTTCCTCTCCGTTTTCTTTCTGCTCGGCAGTACCAAGTGGATCTCACATTTTGAGCTGGATGTGCCTTAAAGGATTGATACCGATTTCCTACGCACGCGATCTGCTCTGTTGGCAGACAGATCCACCTGCAAACAATTAGTCCAATTGATCAGAGTGTGAAAACACACCTGAAGAAGTCCGACGAGCGCCGAGGTTTCACGAGCGTGACAGACTTTTAGGCATTCGACAGATGTTGTAATACAAAGCTGCCATAAAGGAAACTGAAATATGTAGATTCCCAACAATAAAAGTAACCAAAAGCAGGTTTACAAGGGTTAAAACCGCAGTGCCATGATTAACACACATTCCTGCCCCCAACCCCAGAAAGTCAGCTCAGCAGAGCCTTGTAAAGACATACATCAAATATAGGAACTCCTTACACTTTTAACTCCCCAATCTGTCTTAACCGCAACTCCTTGAAATGATTTACAAAGAAGCTCAACAGGCTTTGTCCCCCCCACACCCCCTTCCTCGCCTCCTCAAACGTTGCTGTTCATGACAGATGACTCCCCATTAAATACATGTAAATCACATTTAATGTCCGCTCATTGCCTTCATCGCGCTTCACTGGGTCCGGCTCAATTGGCCGTGACAGTCTTGCTGTTCAGGACGAGCCACATAATGGACCCGCAGATTGAGGCCTCCGTTGCCAGGATGAGCAGCGGTGACGTTGAGTACGGCTATCAGCCCGGCCGGCTGCGTTTGGATTGGTCACATTTGACTGATGCGGGGAGGAGAACAAAGTGTTGAACATATTCACTTGCTGGTTTAAAGGAGTCCAGCGAACACAAGTACGTTCATTTAGATAAAGTTACATCTTTATAGCATAGTCATTTCACTGTTTTTCTTTAACAAATGTTTCTCGGTTAAAAATGGGGTGTATAATACTAACAGTGTGTACTCACTGTACAGCTACTGGATAGTGTTCCCCTTTGGTTAAAAACAATAGTTTGACATTTTGGGGGGAAATATTTGCTTAAAATTATTCGATGAGAAGATTGAGACCACTCCCACATTTCAGCGGTAAATATGAATCTGACAAGTTAGCTTAGCTTAGGTTAGCTTAGCTGAAATCGGGGAAGCAGCTAGCCTGGCTCAGTGCAAATGCTAACAAAATATACCTCGCAACATCTCTGAAGCGCACAAATGAACACCCTCTATATTCTTTGTGCAGGCCATGCAAAAACTGCAGTGTAACATTGACACTTTCTTGTAGTTGCCATGATGTTCAGCTACGACATTGTCTGCACAACTTGTCACATCTTTTGACAGATTCAAAAGAACAAGATATAACGTGTGAAATTAGAGTGCATGGTCGGCAGGTTTTCTTATCTTTGGACGGAGCCAGGCTCGTTTCCAGTCTTTGTGCTAAGCTACGCTAACTGGCCTCTGGTCCATTAAAGATCTGAGAATGGTATCAATCCTCTCACCAGTCTCAACAAGGAAATAAAGCCTTTTTTATTTCCAAAACGTCAGACTATTCCGTCCACCAGGAACAAGAGAACCTTGATTATATCACAATTTCTTCTACCAACGGAACATAAGGAATAATTGCACTATGTATTGTTACCTTGATTTCTAACCCCCACCGGCACACAATCTGTTTGACATGCTGAGATTTTGATGAAGGAAGGAATTTGCCCTCAAGTCGTCCGAAGGTCCTGCGTGGATTGTGTCAGCTGCAGAAGTTTGAGGAGAAAAAGAAGAGGAGGGCAGGAGCAAGTAAACAGCGTCCTGGAAGCAGGTGGTACGTTTAGTGGAAAGCATCGCCTTTGTTACGGCATCAGACACACGGGTCATCTCTGCTCTCACGTTGCATTCACAGCCCCGTTAAAAACCTATCGGTCCCGATTATCCATTTCCAGGTATTTATTGTCACCTGACTTTTAGTCCAAACCAAATTTTAATACCTAAGCACAATCTGACTGAATGGGTGGAATATATATTTAGTTTGTTGTACATCCCAGTCAAAACTTCGGAGGACTTCCCTCCTCTTGGTTGACAAGTCAGTATGTATGATACTAGGGGGTCTCTAGTGTTTGTAAGGACCTGCATGTATACACTTTACTTTCTTTCTCTTTTTTAATATTAACGTTTAGCCCAGACAATATTTGGAATTTTTATCAATTTCATTGGTACTAATGATCCATGTAGTACTGTGGGTGCGTGTGTGTGCGTGTGCGTGTCCTTGTGCTTGTTTGTGCAGGGGGGAAAAAACTATCTTAACCGTCAAAATTTGTGTTATACTTTCATGAATATGGCTAAATTGATTGAACATTTCACTAGGATAGAAAACTTATTTTTGAAATATTAATCTTCTGCAAACGTTTTCTTGATAGTTTGTGGTAATACTTTTAAACAAGGTTGAGGTCTTGATTAATACATTCATTGTCACTGAAGAAGCCTTTTTTTCATTTCAACTCCTCTTGTTTCCCTTTTGAATATCTTGTTTCCTTATTTCTATTATTGTACGTGCCTGAATACATACGCTTGATTACCTCTGTGTGTGCTCATATGGGAGAGAGACAGAGAGTGTGTGTGTGTGTGTGAGAGAGAGAGATAACTGTTTTGTTGTACATGTATTATAAAACTGTATGTAAATACTTTACCTCACGCTCATGGACTTTTGATAAAACACACAAAAAGAAACCTGTACAAAAACAGCAGAGAATAGATCTATTTGGGATACATCTTTGATTCGTAGGTTGCCCCTTGCGAAATTGCTTTTGTAACGACTTCAGGCCAGGATATGTGCAATCGTGTATTATTACACACATAGTGTGCACATTCAATGAGTCATGGCTCCTTCTTGTGTTTTTGATTTGGTCCAAGACCAATGCTAAGAAGGTTGTTTTCTCAAAGCACCGCCATTAATTGGTACACAGAAAGCACAATAGATTATCTGTTGCATTTATTTATTTTGTACACAGGAAGTCTCTTTTTGCTCCTCTTCGACTACACTTCTGTTTTTGTGTTGTTGTTTTATTTATTTTGTTGCCACAGAAGACTCAAAACAACTCCACCCCTGAGCTGTACAGATTGTGAAAAATGTACATACGACAAAAAAATCTAGTTCGCCCTCGCAATTATTTTGTATGGAGAGAAGTTACCTGTGTGAAGAGAGTATTTCGAAATTGTATTGCATATTTAGTAATATTGAAAATGAGATTAAACACAGTCGATGTGAAAATAAGTGCTGAGAAATATTATTCTTCTGTCTCTTTGGAATAAAAGTGTTGAGTATTAATAAAAAATGAGAAATCTCAAGCTCACTGGTCTTGTTCTTTTAATTTGTATTGTCTTTTTTCTTCTTCTTTCTTTCTCATCGCTTTCGTGTCCTCGGGTTGTCTGTAAGCAACAGGGCGTCTTCCACGCGTGTCCCGTCGACGCTGCAACGGACCGAGGTGTTACGTCTAATGGCTGCAGCCGAGGGGGGTCTAGAGACGCTCGTCGTGCATCCAGATTGATTCACTCGTGTTGAATACGTGTTCTTGGGGACCATAGAGGAAATAAGTATAGATAGCTTGAGGATAAAAAAGGTGGAGCAAGAGGCAGAAGAAGAGAGAGAGAGAGAGAGAGAGAGAGAGAGAGAGATTGAGGGAGGGAGGGAAGAAGTGATGGAAACTGAACGAGCAGCAGAGATAAAAACAAATATGGACTCCCCCTCAATCCTCAGACTCTCTCTTTCACTCCGAACGCCTTGTCCAGCAACAGGAGTTATTTAAAGACACCTGCAGACTTGAACATGTATACCGATGCCTCGCGGGTACGGATTTGGTGGAAGAATTTTAACATCTAAAGTCCGCTATGGGGGGGTTGGGGGGGGGGGGTTAAATAATCCTTTAATCAGTTTTCATCTCCTGCTTCTCAGAAAATTATATTTTCTTGCTCACTTGTTTCGCTCCTTGCACCAACCCAACAAGCTCAGGATGCATTGCAACACATGGAACTATACTTCTTGACAATTAACTGTAACCTAGCAACTGGCTTTTTTTTCAGAGATGGGGAGGGGGTTGAGGAGGGGGGGCGTAGACAGAGAGAGAGAGAGAGAGAGAGAGAGAGATTTATACAGTATTCCCACAGCATCTTAACTGGATCAGATGCAACAATGCATTGACAATACACTACCAAAATGGAAAGTACAGCCTGAGCCCGACGCCCACACAGCGTAAAGAGGAGAAGAGAAGAGGAGGAGGAGGAGGAGGAGGAGGAGGAGGAGGAGGAGGTTGATGTACAGAGACTGTACTGTTTGGAGAGGAGAAAGAAAAGGAGGGATTAAACCTGTGCAGAAGGGCCTGGAGAGGGGGGGGGGGGGGGGGGGGGGGGGGGGGGGGGGGGGTGGGGGGGGGGGGGGGGGGGGGGGGGGCAAAACAGGAGCTGCTGACAAGTGAGGAGAGTGCACATGCAGGTTGAGAAGTGAGATGCTGCGGTGTATGTGGCGCGCGGATGATGACAAGTGGAGTCGAAGGGATGAAGAGAGGAAACTGGTTGCTGTAGAAACACTTGGCAAAGTTTTAATGAAGGCATAAAGTTTGATGCCAGTGCCCACAACACGCGCGAGCGCGCACACGCACGCACACACACACACACAAACACACACACACACACACACATGAGATCACCATACGCAAACAAACAGTATAATTATGTTAGCAGATAATAGCCCCCCCCCCCCAACACACACACATAAATAAATCAAGCCTCAATGAATCAGATGTCACGTCCGGTTCCGTCGGCAGGAGAGCACTGACACCTTGTGGCCACAACTCGCCATCCTCCGGTTACCGTGTGTGCTTTTAAGGCACCGTGCACGTTTCAGTGACACCTGCTTATCTTTTTAAAGAGATAATATATCAATGTTGGTATTGCACTTACATTAAGTTTGAGTTCTGACAAGAATCTGAATAGTTATGTTCTCAAAGGACAGAGGCAGCAGAGGCCGAGATCTCTTGACTTATGCGTTCAAGCTTCAAAGACACCGGGGACATGCTCCACAATACAACTCGATCTTTCAAACGCCACAGTTCAGTTTATAATGAAGGCTTTCTGTAAAAGAAAAACATTTCCAATCAGTTAAGTTAAGGGTAAATCTAACCCAAGCGGTGAAAACCTCGATGACATCATTGTTAATTGTTTTAATTTTGGATTTATGCCTTTTGCTTCTTCACGTCTCCTGTACTTTTGTTTGTGTTCTGCTGTTCTGCTGTTTGCATAGACCGTCACAGAGTGCAATATGAACTGAGTAAATGAAACGTAACTAAATTAATTAAAATAAATACAGGGAACATAACCATGAACATGGGAAATATAACAATATATGTATTTTCTCTTTTTATTTTTTAATCAGACAATTATCTTCCTGCTTCATTGCACAATTGTTCTCTATTTAACGTGCATTAGTTGCATGAAGCCTGTTTTAATCAAAAACTCCAGACTGTCAATAATGACAAGTATGCAAAATATTGATTACATTATTGTGCCAATAAATACAACGCAAAAAATGTAGATCACGTGATAACAACAACATTTTCTCCATGAGAGGTGAGCCACTCAATCTGCGCAGGGGGCCTTGAGCTAATAATAATACTATTAATAATAATAATACTATAAAGAATATGAAATATAAAAGTATATATATACTTTTATATTTCATATTCAAGAAGGAGGGTTGTGTTTCCGTATGTCTTGACAGTAAATTAAATCGGACAGAGCTGGACAATAAAATAGTGATAATAGTTTATTAAGAGTTATTTATTGATTAATACAAACCATATCATCTCTGATCCCACTATGCAGCATGTCTGGAATATGTTAGTTTTTACAAACGTTTAAATCTATACAGTTAAAAAAAAAAATTCTTACATGACAACATATTTGTATCTAACTACGTCAACTTCATCCTCGCCTCCACCATGTGTGTTTATGTCTCTCTCTGAACCGGCGTCCCCCCCCAGTTCTTCAGGACTCTCACCCGTCTCTGCCTCACCACCCGGCTCCCCCTCGGCGGACTCGTCCTCCCCGGGGTCCTCGGGGTGTACCGGGCCAAAGCCGCCTCTCCTCCCGGGCTCTGAGTCGCCACAGCCCGGCTGCCTCCCGCCTCATCCTCCCCCACCTCCCGGTAGCCGTGGTGACGGAGGAACGGTTCCAGGGTTGCTAGGCGATGAGAGAGCTCGACGATGCGCTTGCGCAGCAGGGAGACTTCTCTGAACAGGTCGTTGACGGACTCGGACAGAGGGCGCACCCTGCAGGACGAACAGAGAATGTTCACATCATGTAATATAATCTTGTATTATATAATATAATATAATAAAATATATATTTAATAATAAAAAAATATATATGATATGATATGATACAATATAATATAATTTAATATGATATGATACGATAAAATAGGATATCATTTATATTATATTATATAATAATAAACCTTGCAGCCGCCGCTCTGTGGTTGACTTTTACGGTTTTGCCAAACTAACTTCTATAGGAAATACCAGTCCACGCTTCCAGCCGACTGCATACGTCACCGCTTGTTTTTTGAGTTTGAATTAAATGTGTTAACGCCTAACATCCCCGCGGTGTCTAGACCTGGCGATAGCCAATGGTTGATAGTGTTCATTCAATCCCACAATACAGCAGTGGTCTTTGCAGACACACCTGACAGGGATCTTCCCTCTGCACCTTTCAAGTTGTAGAAAGTAAACTCTTGAACCAAATGTGTGATTAGGGAGGGGTTAAAGTTACCGGGAGTAGTCAGGCAGCAGTGCACTGGGCTCCGAGTGCAGCAAAGTCTTGACCTCACGGAAGATGCGTTTTCCCCAGGCATCTAAAACTCTGGTCACACTGCGCACAGAGGCCACATTAACACTATCCGCTGAAACCAAAATAGAGAAACACACTGTATGAATCATGAACATTACAGACACATGCGTCATAATACCTTTAGGATCCAAACATTACCTCATCTCTGTAGAGTTTCTCAAATTGCAGCTTTCTATTCAGTTCATCAATTCATTATCTTAATAATTCACAACTTCAAACGTTTTGCCACAAAATGATTTACAGGCCTCCAATCTGCAAAGCGTCAAGAGATCAAAGGGAGGCTCGTGATTTACCTCCCTCTCTGTAGTTCCAGTACCCATAATCCAGATAATTCTCATTGCCGGCTGAACAGGCCCCAGTTGCCGTGGCAACCACCATGAGTAGCGTCAACAGAGAAGGAGGGGCCATGGCAAGCGGATGCTTCCCCTTTTTAACTAATAAAACAAATGAAAAAATAGAGAAGAAGATGAGAAAAACTCATGTGTTGCTAACGGTTGAAAAGGGAAAACAAATAATAAAAGAAAATATTTTTCAAAAGCATGAGAACAAACAGATATAAATAATAGAAGGGATGAAACAGAAAGGAAAGAGTCATCAGATGTGGACACACATCTGTATGCAGTGGTGGAAAGTAACCTGAGTTATAGATGTACTTATACAAGTACATTGGTACGATTTTGATATATTTCTACTTTAAACGTGTTACTCTCTTTACTCCATTTATCTGACAACTGACACAAATACTTTGTAGATTGGGATTTTACAAACAAAATATGTTTAGGTTTATGATATGATGCACTTTCATAGCGGAATACATATCTGTTCCACTCTTACCAGCTACAACATTAAAATACCAATACAACAATATAATAAATATACATAATGCTTTCTTCACAATGGATTCTTTTATTTTTGATACTGTAACTCGGCCCACATTACTTCTGTGCTTCTTTATTATTATAATAAGGGTTTAAACTCGACCACCACGGGTGCCTTTCATTCTTTGAACTTTAAAACTAACCATAAATAAAAGATACCCTCTAGTTACAACCTATCTTTTTTTTAACTTTATCATCTCCCCCTCCACCCTGAAGCATTGTGCTGACCAGCTGTCTCTGGTGTTCACCGACATCTTCAACACCTCCCTGGAAACATGCCACGTCCCAGCCTGCTTCAAGGCCTCCACCATCATCCCCGTCCCCAAAAAACCTAAGATCACAGGACTCAATGACTACAGGCCCGTCGCCCTGACCTCTGTGGTAATGAAGTCCCTTGAACGCTTGGTCCTGTCACACCTCAAGACCATCACCGACCCACTGCTGGACCCCTGCAGTTCGCCTACAGAGCCAACAGGTCTGCAGACGACGCAGTCAACATGGCCCTTCAGTACATCCTCCAGCATCTGGACTCCCCAGGAACCTACACCAGGATACTGTTCGTGGACTTCAGCTCTGCTTTCAACACCATCATCCCGTCCCTGCTGCAGGACAAGCTCTCCCAGCTGCACGTGCCCGACTCCACCTGCAGGTGGATCACAGACTTCCTGACCGACAGGAAGCAGCACGTGAGGCTGGAGAAACACGTCTCAGGCTCCCGGACCACCAGCACAGGTTCCCCCCAAGGCTGTGTTCTTTCCCCTCTGCTTTTCTCACTGTATACCAACAGCTGCACCTCCAGTCAGCAGTCCGTCAAGCTCCTGAAGTTCGCGGATGACACCACCCTCATTGGACTCATCTCTGGTGGGGACGAGACCGCCTACAGGTGGGAGACTGACCACCTGGTGACCTGGTGCAGCCAGAACAACCTGGAGCTCAACGCTCTGAAGACAGTGGAGATGGTTGTGGATTACAGGAAGAACGCAGCCCCACCCGCCCCTCTCATCCTGTGTGACTCCCCCGTCGACGCTGTGGAGTCCTTCCGCTTCCTGGGCTCCATCATTACCCAGGACCTCAAGTGGGAGCTGAACATCAGCTCCATCACCAAGAAGGCCCAGCAGAGGATGTTCTTCCTGAGGCAGCTGAGGAAATTCAACATGCCAGGGAAAATGATGGTGCACTTCTACACTGCCATCGTTGAGTCCATCATCTGCTCCTCCATCACCGTCTGGCACCCTGCAGCCACGGCCAAAGACAAGTGCAGGCTGCAGCGCATCATCCGCTCGGCCGAGAGGGTTATTGTCTGCAGTCTGCCATCCCTCCAGGTCCTGTTCACTTCTAGGTCACTGAAGCGGGCCAGAAAGATTGTCACTGACCCCTCCCACCCTGGACACAACCTGTTCGAGTCCCTCCCCTCTGGTAGGAGGCTGCGGTCCATCAGGACAAAGACCTCCCGCCACACCAAATGTTTTTTCACGTCGGCAGTCGGGCTCATCAATGGAGCCCGGGTCCCCCACTGACTGACTCTGTCACCCCCAGGACTACCTCCTCTTCTTCCTCCTTCCTCTCTCCTCCTTCTTCCCCCTCCTTCCTCTTCCTCCTCCTCCCCCTCCTCCCCCTCCTCCTTCTTCTTCTTCTCCTCCTCCTCCTCTCTCCTCCTTCTTCCCCCTCCTCCTCCTCCTTCTCCTCCTCTCTCCTCCTTCTTCTTCCCTCCTCAGGCTCCTCCTCCTTCCTCTCTCCTCCTCCTCCTCCTCCTCCTCCTCCACACACATGTCACTTTAACATGCACTTTAACTTAAACACACGTCACATGTAACATACACTTGAACTTAAACACACATGTCACTTGAAACACACACCTAAACACTTTAACGTTATTTGTTGTCCGAGCACTTTATCTTTATCTTACACTTAAGTTAATACACACATTGCACTGTTGCCGTCGCGTTGATTGTTGTTTGTCATGTTTAATGTTGCACCTTCCGCCAAAAACAATTCCTCGTTTGTGTAAACATTCCTGGCAATAAACGGTTTCTGATTCTGATTCTGATTCTTTAACAGAAATACTTCTTTGTCCGGCGACAGTCCTCCCTGTGTCTGTTATCATAAGAGAATGACCACAGTCCAATCTGACTAGACAAAAACAACATGTATTTTTACTGTAATCCCGTGACTCCATGTGTGTGAGGAAAAACAAGAGCGAAGGAGAAAGCCGGCGACCCCGAAGAGAGGCGTAGAAAAAAGAAAGAACAGAATTGCATCCATATGACAAAGTCTGTGAATCAAGCTGGACAATAATAGGCCGCTGACTCACCGTTGAAGGAATTTTATAATGATATCAGGGAATATGAATTTGAAGGGCCCATCAAAAGGCGCAGTAAAAATTAGCCTGACTTTAATCCGAGACGGCTTGTTTTCACATCTGGACGACAACATCAGCAGCAATCAAACAGTGTCGTCTGTGTAATAAATGTAATAAAAGTTCAGTGGGAAAAAGCGTCGCAGGCTGGAATAAAAGAGCAAATGAGCCAATACTCACGACTTTGAAATTATGATAACTCTCCGCAGGAAGTCCCTCTCCGATCTTATTGAATGCCAGATGCTCCTCTCCACGGACCTGGTCTTTTCTCCTTATTTCTTCCCCTCACTTTCTCTCTCTCTCTCTCTCTCTCGCCTCACAGCTGTAATATAATTCGGAGGAGATTGTGGCAGAACCAGTATTGAGTTTAAAATCTCCTTATTAGTGGAGAGCTCTCTTTACACCCCCAACACACGCCCAACTCCTACTCTCTCTCTCTCTCTCGCTCTCTCAGAAGCACTATGACACCCACCTGCTGCCAGATGTGTGGCACGGGCTTTTTTCTCAGATCAGTCTGGTAGCCTCCTCTTGTGAACAGACAGGTGGATGTGTCCCGCGGCTCTAATCGGATCCCGTTCCTCCTCCAAACTTGAGTTATAGACCCTTTTCATCTTTCTCTGTCCCGCCTACTGCCCTTTACCCCTCACAAACGCAGCCCACAGCCTCCACACACCATGTTTAGAAAAGAAAAGAAGGACTCCTGGTTAAAGAATGCAGAAAGATAATGATGAAATGATGAAGAGCACCCGAGAATATTGCTAACACAGTCAGCTCCACTTCCACCTGTCATAACATACCGGTAATAAGTCAGAAACTATTATGCAATATACAGTTTACACTCTTACTAACTTTAACACGTTATCTATTAAACAAAATATTCGAGTTACTGAGTCCAAGTCCTGGATTCAAAATGTTAGTCAAAGTACAGAAGTTCTGACAACAAAGTGTATTCTCAGAGTAAAAGTAATGTGTTGCATTGTATTATTTGGTTGTTGGATAATTTTCTATTGATGCATTTCGAGTAAGCCAAACTTAATTGCAGCGCAGCCATTGATAAGGTTGAGCGACGGACATTTACTAACTATTTTGGTAGACGTTTAGCCATTTCTTCATGCAAAATTGACTAAATGAGATGGAATGACTTATTCTTGATTGACTGGCATCCAGATGTTATTGCAGCTCTCTGCGTCTGTTTTCTAGCCGTGAGGTCAGAGTTGGCCACTAACACCGCCAAGAGAGAACATGGTGAAAGAGTGTGGAGAGGGGAGAGAGGAGAGAGGAGAGGAGAAAGAGGAGAGAGGAGAGAGGAGAGGAGAAAGAGGAGAGAGGAGAGAAGAGAGAGGAGAGAGGAGAGAGGAGAGAGGAGAGAAGAGAGAGGAGAGAGGAGAGGGGAGAGAGGAGAGAGGAGAGAGGAGAGAGGAGAGAGGAGAGAGGAGAGGGGAGAGGGGAGAGGGGAGAGGGGAAAGGAGAGAGGAAAGGAGAGAGGAGAGAGGAGAGGGGAGAGGGGAGAGAAGAGAGAGGAGAGGGGAGAGGGGAGAGGGGAGAGGGGAGAGGGGAGAGGGGAGAGGGGAGAGGGGAGAGAGGAAAGGAGAGAGGAAAGGAGAGAGGAGAGAGGAGAGGGGAGAGGGGAGAGGGGAGAGAAGAGAGGGGAGAGGGGAGAGGGGAGAGGGGAGAGAAGAGAGGGGAGAGGGGAGAGGGAAGAGAGGAAAGGAGAGAGGAGAGAGGAAGCGTGAACGAGGGGAAAAGAAAAGCAGACAAACAAACAAGGGTCAAAATGATAATCATAGCTGCTGCACCTCAACATCTGCATGGTGAGTTACTGATGTGAAGAAGTCACAACCATCAGCCACAGCTGGTTCACATTACCAACAGGCAGTTTGCCACCTTTCAGCTGGATTCCAGCCTCATATACACACACACACACACACACACACACACACACACACACACACCATACTTTCTCCTGTGCTGCTCGAGTCGGTTGCTTCCACTGTCTTTTAATAAACCACATGACTCCAACACTGTCCCGCTGTGGAGGAAAGCCAACATTGCACTTCACTTCGCAACCAGAGGCTGACGTAACAGAGATCACGCCGCCAGAAAAATAAAGACCAATAAATAATAAAATCAATCAAGTTCGGGGCCAACGTTTGTACACTTTTATTTCTATGTGGATGTTTCCTGGTGGCGTCCAATTCTTTCAGGCTTAAATGTTAAATGTCACTTGTGAATGTTCTTTTCCTTAGTGCTCCCAAACAAGTCTGTCTCCAAATAAATAGAACATTTTGAGGAAGTAGTTCTGCCAGAGACAGGAAGGCCAGCGTTGCAATATATGTACCAAGACAAACTGAAACACTGACTAGGTACAGCTTCAACGAGGACGACGAATAGCGTCCCAGAAAGAACCCCGAGGATCACAACATGGAGGCTCAACAATCTTGGCATCTTTCTTTCATGTCCACCTTTTTCTTTCTCGCTGCGTGCTCAGGAATGGACTCACCAAGTAAGCCACCAAACTTTACTTTTTGAAAATGTACTTATGGAGTAAAGGTTGAAACGTGGTACAAACTACAGTGCGGACCACGAATCTAACTCTTCGATTTGCAGTAAAATAAGTTTAGACACGTGTTCCTTTAGCATCATATCAACAACAACTATTTTTTATTACCAATCTATGTTTTTTTTGGGGGGGGGGAGGGGGTAAACCCTATACACTACTTAATCTATAAATGTAAAAGAAACGATAGTGTTCAAATTGCTTCTTTTGTGCAAAGTGTTTATGCTGATATGAAAGGGAGAAAAACAGCAGACTTGCACATTTGAGAAGCTCTAACCAGAGAATGTATGATGTTTTTACTAAACAACTGGTCGACCTAATCATTTCAGCTCCAATATGACCGTCTCTGTCCTCTCACAGGTCTCCGCCTGGAAAGCAGAGTATTTGTGGCCTTCGCAGGCAAAGAGCTCGACCTGAGCTGTGAGCTGAACATGCCAGCCAACCAGAGCAGCGGCGAGCTGACGTGCTCCGATCCGCTCCACAAACCGATCTACAGCTGTCCCATCGCCGAGAGCCACGGCCGGCCGCAGAAAGTACATCTTACATTGGAGCTGAAAAACGTGACCGCTTCAGGAGAATACAGTTGCCGCTATAAAACAGCCAAAGTGTACTGGTATCTTCGAGTGAGAAGTGAGTATGAAAAGGGGAGAGTGCGAATGAAAAATTGAGGTTAAAGTGAACAGTCGTTTTTTTTATTTATTTTTTTATTTATTTATTGATGGGAATTGGTGGTATACAGAAAGTAAATTGGGAGGCATTAATGGTACAATCTCCATGTTTGTTTTTTTTCCAAACAAATAACGTCATCCAACAAATAACATCATCCAACAGTACTTTGAACTATAAATGAAAAATAAATAAAACACACAAAATAATACTAATAATAAAAATTAAAATGATAAACCCCCACAGTAATAAGAATCATGAAAAGAAAAGAACACACACTTATATCTTAAGCCCTAGGTGCCTATGTATCACGAATGTGACTAGGCGTTTAAGAGCATTATTACCAGTACCTAGGGTTTGAGTTTCGTTGGCAACGATTGATTCATGATTTCCATGAACGCAGAATGTGTAGTGATTTGTTGGAAAACCACGAAAATGGTAAGGTAATGGTGGGACAGGAAGTTCAGTTTTTAGCAGATGTAATCATGCATGTGGCACTTAATTAATTTAATTTTGGTCACCAAAAAATGTCTAATTTGTCACTTCTGGTTGCAAATAAACAAGATGGCGTTGGCCAAAACGTCGAACTCGAGGCTTCAAAGAGTCCACAAACCAATGGGTGTCGTCACGGTGACTACTTCAACTCTAGGGATGAATTGTTGGAATGTACATGTTTGCTTCCAATGAGTCTTTAACGTTTGAGTGGACATGAGGTTTGAATGGTTCAACCAACTGATGGTTTAATTTGAGCCCACCAAGGAAAAGAATCTTATAAAAAATATACAGAACTGTGTGACTGAAATAAATAAATAAATCTTTATTGTCCCTTGAGATTGATCTTGGGACCCTTTGGAGGGTCCCTGACTCCCTGCTTGGGAACCCAATATCAAAAGCCACTTGTGAACTAATACTGATCCGCAAAAAAGTCTGGTGACCTTCCTGCACTGCATTGTGGGTGTCTTTCCAGGTGACAGCGACTGGGACCTCGGGATATCGTATTTCACAGAAGTCCTTGTCGTCTCCGTCTTCACCGGTCTGCTGCTGGTTTTCAGTGTGGCCAGCTCTGTGTATGTCTTCAGAGGACATTGGGTAAGATGTGTCCTGCTCAGGAGCCCAGACGTTAAGAAACAGCATGTTGCAATGTCAGAATGTTGCTTCGTTATGACAGATGAGTTGAGTTTTTTAATGTTCAATGGAGTACCGGCGACTAAGTCACCTCTTGAACTCATTAATTTTATTCATTAATAAATAATTGATAACACAGACGGACTGGAAAACTGGGCCGGAGTCCTGCTCCATCACAAACCTGTGTGTCTTTTAGTCTATAGTTTTTGTTATTAATTAATCTTTCGATGCCTTCAATTGTCATTGTTTAGACAGACTGCCACACTAAATGTGGCAGAAAAGACAAGCAGAAAAGAGAAGAAAGGAAAGAAAAAGAGACAGAGGACAACGACGCGGATGTGATAACGTCTCCGACTATGTCTTTCTATGCCGTAAGCACCTTTCTACTCATCAGTGTAAAAGACAGACACAGATTACACCTGAATTCAACAGCAGCACGTGATGTGTGTCCACCAGATCCCCTGCATTCACACATGTTCATTGTAATATGTCTAAATCATATATCCTCTCAGAGTCTAGAGGCTCGGCCCAGGTCCATTTATGATGTGCTGGACCACTCAGCTGCCAACAGAGAGCCAGACCGAAGCAAAGCTAAACCCAAGAAAAAGGAACCCGAAAAGCCGGTCAGTGTGGACTTCAGGCATGTTTCTCTGTTATCAGCGGAAAGCAATGCAACGTGCAGTTGGTGACCTGTCTCCTGCTTCCTCCACAGGTGGTGCAGACCGCACAAGACCAGCAGGAAGGCGTATTTGAGTCTGTCTATGAGAATTTTTGAATCAGAGATAAACTTGTTCCAAAAGATTGTGACATTTATATTCGTGGCTGAGAGGATCTCAGTTTGCTTTTCTGAAACATTGTCGTTTGTTACCAGTATTTAGATTCTTTAAACAGGAAAGTAACAAAAGCACAATGTAAAAATACTCGGTTACACGTAAATTAGTCAAGTAAAAATACAAAATTATTATCAGCAAATAATACTCAAAGAACAAAAGCAAAAGTACCCATTATGCAGGCAAAATCTGCATTGTATTATTTTATTAATACCGATATATTAACATTGTAATGTTTGGTTACGGTGGAACTAGGCTAATAATAACTATTTGATTTAGAAGTAAAACATTTATTGCAAAAATGTAATGTATAACAATGCTGCATTGTTAATAATGAGGTGTCAAATAAATGTAGTTGAGTAAAATGAACATCCATCCATCCATTATCACCCACTTATCCGGGGTCGGGTCGCGGTGGCAGCAGGTTCAGCAGGCCGACCCAGGCCTCCCTCTCACCCGCAACACTTTCCAGCTCATTCTGGGAGATCCCGAGGCGTTCCAAGGCCAGCCGGGAGATATAATCCCTCCAGCGTGTCCTCGGTCTTCCCCGGGGCCTCTTACCAGTAAAATGAACAATGAAATGAAAAAGTACAATGTTTCTCTTTGAATTATAGGGAGAGGTACAATAGTAAAAGTAGTAAGAGTTTTACTCAAAATAAATAAATCTGCCACCAGTCTCAGGCAGAGCATAGAACCATGAGATCAGAGGATAGAACCCTCAGGTCAGAGCTTAGAACCCTGAGATCAGAACATAGAACTTTGAGATAAGACTATAGAACCCTAAGATCAGAACATAGAAATCTGAGATCAGTGCATATGACCTTGAGGTCAGGCGTAGAACAGTGAGATCAGAGCATAGAACCTTGAGGTCAGGCATAGAACCCTGAGATCAGAGCATAGAACCTTGAGGTCAGGCATAGCACCCTGAGATCAGAGAACCATGAGGTCAGCGCATAGAACCCTGAGTTCAGAGCATCCTGTGATCAGAGAACCCTGAGGTCAGAGCAGAGAAACCTGTGATCAGAGAACCCTGAGGTCAGAGAATATACCTCAAGGTTCTATGCTCTAATCTCAGATCTCTCTGAACCCTGAATTCTTTTATTTAGGTTGGTCTCCATATTTGGGCATTTCCTTCTGCGATAAGCGCCCTCCTGACCAATGAAGTTGCAGGTATTGATTCTACGAGCCAATGCCAACGCTCTGGCCAGTTGGACTTCCGGGTTTGGTTTGTTGTGCTTTTCTGCATCGATCATGGCTGCAGAGGGCGATTTTCTGGCGAGATACCGTTCCGTTTCAAATAAACTGAAAAAGTAAGGGGTTGAGTTACATTACTTCAAATAGAAAGAGGGCTGCAAATGAGCGTTAGCGTGACGTGTCTTGACAATAATGATACGTATCTAGCTAAAAGCTAGGCTAAGGTCCATGTTAACTTGTCTGTCATTACTGCTGTTTATCGTTAACTTACATGTGAGTGCTTGTGATGCAGTTTGTTATGAAATATAATGTTCATAGATTGTAATTGTTTAGTTCCGGCTCATTAAAAGTAGTTACTGGTGAGTAGTTGCGTTACTCGACAGCTAAGCTATCGTTAACGGTTTGGCTAGCTGCAGTGAACTAGTCTCACGTTCATTCTCCTGTTTAGCGCATGAACAGTTACCTGGACGCGAATTTACTCCAGCTGGATTGATAAATGTCTAATTGTGATCTTTTAGAAATGTTAACGGCGTGTGTTTCCTTGTGGCAGACGTTTCCTCCGGAAGCCCAATGTAGCAGAGGCGAGTGAGCAATTTGGTAAGTGTCTCTAACGCTGCCTTCACACTCAGCTTACAACGGCCCAGTCCCAGTGTCCCCCCAAAGGCTTTAAACCTTGGTTGCGTGTGGTTCCTGTACGGTCTCGAAAGGGTGTAAATACGAATGGGACAGCACATGAGCTGTCACATTCACAGCTTCAATAACCAAATTCCATGTTTGATGATTACATAAACCTGTGTAACATAATCTCTGCTTCCATTCCTCTGATTTCATGTGTTTTAATGTTCCATCTTTAATCCTTAATGTTTCTGAGGATATGTAATTTGCCAGACTGAACACACATGTGCCGTCCTCTTTGTTTACCTTTTTCTTCCACTTCCACTGGTAACCCACCTGGTGTTTAACATCACATTGCTATAAATTATGGGTAATTCCCTTCGGCAAAGTCTGCAGAAAATGCGGTTACGGAAAGCGTTCGTAGACGGCTTAAAATGTCTGCGAGAGAGCCCCCAAACAACATGATGGTTTGACAGGTGTGTTTTCCTGTTGTCCCTTTGTGTTTCAGGTCAGTTAGCTAAGGAGCTGAAGCAGCAGGACTGCCTGCAGTATGCCGCCTTCTGTAACCTGGCAATGGCTCGGTGAGTGGACAACCTGTGTGTCCTCGTACCTGTTGCGCCAGATTGACCAGGACCAGCTCAGAGTCCAACACGACACAGGATGCCAAAAGCATGCAACCACCTTTGTCCACATGCGTGGGTGTACTTGCATTTGTGCAAGTACACCCACGTGTATACAGGGAAATATTTATGGTAAAAACATACAGGGAAAGTTAACACAATAGCCCGCTTACAACCTAGTGGTTAAACACTTTGGGAAATGCCCTTTTCTGTGTTTGCCCCTCGTGCACAAATCAAGATCCATTAATTAATTAAAATGTTATTTGTGACGTTTAATACCATGTCTATGCATTCATTTAGTAATTCGTCAGCTCTATCATGGTTGTTACAAACATTTGAAATTCTTGCTACTATGTCTTTGGTTCAATAAACGCTGCTTTTTCTAATGGAGGTCACATGCTCACTGTGTGTGTGTGTGTGTGTGTGTGTGTGTGTGTTGCACACCACCAAACATCTTGTCTGCAGGTGTGAGCAGACCCTCTTCAACGCGCCTGGAGAGGCTCTGGCGTTAACCGATGCCGCCCGCCTCTTTCTCTCGTCTGAGAAGGAGAACCGGGCGCTGCAAGCCCCGGGCTTTGACGAGCACCTTCAAGCGGCTCTCAACTGCTACAGTTTTGCCGTCAAGGTGCGCGGCGATTCCTCGTTTTGTTTCGAGAGGCTTCAAGCGACAGTTGTTCTGTGAAAGTATCTGGAGAATAGAAAGTAGTAGTTTGTGGTTTATACATGAGTAGATTTTGGGAGTAGATTTTGGAGTACATTCCTGTGTCGTTTCCCCAGTTCTAAAGAGGCTGTAAGATAATGCTGATGTGAAAATGGCTTACAGGTGCACATTGAGATGAACCAGCCTGTGATGGCGGCCAGCCTGTGTCTCGAACTTGGCAACGCTCTCAAGGTAAAACTCACCTCCTGGCTGTCCTGAAAGATAAATTAACTTGATCTTTGCTTTTAAAATTTTAAATATGATATACAGTTTCTTCAAACGACACTTCAGTCTCAACTCCTCCTCTGGTTTCACCAGGAGATGAACAGACCAGGAGAGGCCATCGTTCACTTCCAGAGGGCTGCCGAGCTGCAAACGCAGATGCCAGTTGAAGCTCTGCTGTCAATGGGAGAAATGGCCACGTGTAAAATTCTCACCCGTGAGTTCAGTCTGTCTGTGTTTGCGTCTCATGCGTAGCTGATGTGGGTTTTCTGTGCACATGTGACTTGACTATCTAGTGTTTAAACGTGCGCGTCGCTTGTTGTTGTTTTTTATTCTTCTTTTCTGCAGGTGACTACGACGGTGCTCTGTCGGTGTTCACAGAGATGCAGCTGACGTGCCAGGAGAGAGGCCTGCAGCTACCGGGCATCAACACCCCCGTTGGTGAGGCTTCACTTTCATCTACAAGCTCCACCCCTTTTGAAATAGTCGCGTGTATGAACGGAGGCGTCTCACTTTCTGCTTAAATATTGTTGTTGCATTTTATTTGACCACACTGACGGGGAAAACAGCAATAAATATTGAACCGTCTTCATTTCTCTTTTCCTGAAAAAGGGGCATTTTTGGACATTGTCGCAAAATGTGAAATATCCAGAGTTCTACTGCTGATGTTGCTTGAGGTAAGCATGTTGATTTTAATATAGAAAGACAAGACATTGCAAAAAAAAAACATGTTCATCAGTGAAGTGGAAAAACATGGCCTCAATAAGGGACCATATTGATTTTGTTAAGAACGTATGAACCAGTTATTTACGCGTCACTTGGGTAAAGCTATATGTAGGTTGTGATAAAACACTGTGCAAAGTATGTCATTTTTTACCACTGGTACACAGCAACACCAACACTTGCCAACACTTCAGTGTCGGAACGCTGCTTTTACGGATGCCAAGTATTGATCTCTCCTAGCAATGCCAATGTATCCCACACCTGTACGTGACTTACGTTTTAATGGTCCAACATTGCTTGTTTGCCCGAGCAGCCCCCCCCACAGAAGTTGTTACCAGAACATGCCCAGACCCTGGAGAGATACGCATGGGAGTCTTTTGACCCTCACAGCCAAGGTAAAACATTGATCCATTATTGCAGCAGAAACGTGTCAAATGATACAAGTTTGTCTTTTCACTGTGAATGTGCAGCCTACGAGTGACTTATTTTAGTGTAATCGTGGGTCTTGTCCTTTTCTTCAGTGACCTTCCTGCCTGAGAATGTTTTCCTGCTCCTGCAGTCCGTAGTGGTGAGCGTCATCGTCCACATGCTTGACCATTTCACAGGATTTCCTGGTCCTTCATACAGGAAAGATAATGGAGTCCTGTCTTTCCTCGCCAATTGTGTGTGTGTGTGTGTGTTCAAAGTTCCTGATTAATGTTTACTCGTGGCTTAAATAGAAAAGATTAAAGCAACTCTATCTATAATTGGAGGAGTTATAAATGAGCATATTCATCGACAAGATGCTGAGAACTTGTCGAGGTTGTGTGACTGCAGTTCTGGTTTCACTTTTGTTCGTCGTTTAACAGTAAATCTGTTTTGCAGATGGCGTGTCAGGAGAAAGACACAGAGTCCCTCAAGTCTCTTCAGACTGAGCTTTGGTGAGCACTCAAAAATCCGACCATCGTGCGCGGCGTCTTTCTATATTTTCTTCTTTACCGTGTTTCAATCTTCATTTTCCATATTGATTATGTGTGGTTTCTCCTCTCCCCTCAGGCCGTTTCTGACTGCAGAGCAGAATCATCTCCTCCACCTGGTGGTTCAGGAGCGCATCACGCCGTCTGGACAAGGCATTTAGTCTGAAGGTTTTACTCACTTCCTCTGGGAGCGACGCTTTATAGAATGGAACATTCCTGTTTCTGACTGGGTCTGTTGTAAGGCCCGAGGACTTGTTGTTCTCAAAGCCTCAGTGTTGTAGCTTGCATTTTGTTGTTGTTCTTTTTTAATTGTAATTCAAATGAATTTCGAATGAAATCTTGTGTGCACAGCTGGACCTATGAATACATATTTATTATGGAACAGTGACTTTTTGTTGCATTTAATAGATGAAAGTTTAATAGATGAAACACAAAGGCCGTTGTTATAATTTGTTTTATTAAATGATATGGCTTGAATTCCAATGCAATTACAAACAAAACCTTCTATTGCATAGTTTTGCATTATGGTAAAATTAAACAACATTGACCTCCATCCTGGTTCACTGAATTCTCACCTGTACACATTGCATGTACTTTTCTTATGATAGCAGCCAACTACAAACACAAATTAAACATAAAAGAAATACAAAATGTTACAAAAATATAATGGTTACAATGTACATGGATACAAAATTAAAAAAAGGAAACACTATTCTTCAGTTGTAAAATGAGGATACATGATTAAAACTACTTGTGCTGTATATTGAGGCTGGTCTTTCCTGGTTGTTCTGCAGTAGGACTGCTGTCATTTTGCCAACATGCTGTACGTTCACAGATACAGTATTTGTCATTTTCCACTCCTTCAATCTGGAAAGCTGCAGTAGTAACTGTCAGCCTCACCACGATGCTATACAGGATGATAAGCACTTTCATCTCAGTGTTTTCTTTTAATCTCAAAAGGGCTTTCCTCCTCCCACACGGTCAACTTTGTTTGATTTTAAAAACATTTTTTAAAGGAGCAGTTTATTGGAAGTACTTCTCTTTTCTTTCTTGCAGAGTTAGATGAGAAGAATGATACTTTGCTCCTCTCTGGTAAACGTGAAGCTATCCGCAGCAGTGGCTTAGCTTAGTTTAGTTTAGCACAATGACTGGTAAGTCCACAAACCAGCACGTTTCCTCTCGTTTGGTTTAGGTCGACACGTGGCTCATATTTACACTTTGCTTTTTAGCTAGCTGTTTCCAGTCTTTATGCTAAGCTATCCCTCCGCTGCCAGTAGCTTTACACTTAAACGCACAGATACAAGACTGGCATCAACCCTCTACAAGAAATCCTATATATTTCTCAAAATGTCAAACTAGTCCTATACATAATGGTTATGTACTATTCTCCAATTGTATCTGTAACTGAATTTTAAAAGACCATTGCTTTATTCATTATTTTATGGTTACACTTCTAGGAAATAAGCACCCGCCTCATCACAACCATCACAGCGTTTTTTTTTAGCCCGCACTGCGCTCCTCTCCCTTTTTAATCGAATAGAAATCTATGAAGTAAAATGGTCACGTTCAGCCCTTTGTGTAACGTAAGCATGAGCTCCATTTCAATTTGTAATATTCAAAATATAAACAAATGGCTCTTGTAAGCAATCTAACATTATTACCCCCCCCCACACACACACATTTTTCCTAGCTGCAGATGTAGTTCGTCAATCTTTACGTTTCTCCTCCCCACCCCCCCCAATTTATTAATTCAAATTCAAACCGGGATGGTGATCCCAGGCCTGACCTCGTTCCCGGTGTCCTCTCACTCGCTCTTCTTCCGCAGGATGAGGTAGGTGATGGCTAAGATGAAGGTGAGCACAAAGGAGATCCAGGCCAGCACGTACGAGTGTCCGTAGCCTCCCTCCGTGTCGTTGGCGTGGAGCTTGGCCGTGTAGACCGAGGCCGCTATCATTATGGACAGGCCTGCCGGAGAGTGGAGGGGATAATGTTGTCACACGAGGCACTTAAGAAATCATTCTTTTTTAAAATGTGTATATATATATATTTTATGTATTTATATATATTATTTATATTTATATATTTGTATATATCTATTCATATATATATTTATATATCTTTATTTTTATATATATACAGTATATATATATATTATGAGACGAGGCTCAGGGACGGTGTAGCAGACGGTTCCTCTGAACCCACAATGACAACGTTCCCCGAGCTAATTTCCCCAATTATACCTAGTCATGACTAGAAATTTTTTATTATTATTATTATTATTTGTACTTTTCTAGTAGTAGGGCCAAAGATGATTCATAATTAACCATCTAACCCGCTTGTGTTGTGGTTTACAAGTCTTCTGTCAACATGGATACGTTGAGTTTTACCAAAAATCTGTCACAGCAAATAATCCATAATTACAATTATAATAATATACTATGTCAGCTGGGATAGGCTCCAGCGCCCCCGCGACCCTAATGAGGATAAGCGGTATTGAAAATGGATGGATGGATGGATAATATACTAGACCTAATTCATTGGTATGAATGTGACTCAACTTCACCATTTGGTTTTGGATATGGTTTATGACAAGGCGTTGATAACTACCTTACTGCTTACTTACTTCTACTTAAGTGACATTCTGAATGCAGGACTTTTACGTGGAACACAAAACTGCATCCATAAAAAATGTATAACATCTCAACTTAATGAGATATTTAGCTCTGCTTTTCCTCGCTTCCTGAGGTAAAGTTAATGCATTTTAAAGCCGTCCTATCAAATGAAATAATTTACAGTCACAGGTCTCAAGTGGAGCATTTAGCCCACATCCTCCGTGGAGAGGTACAAATCTCCGCTGCAGGCAGCAAGAAAAACAAATCGATACTTCTTGCAGCTGCAGGTCGAGACACTTGACTCTGGGTTACTTACAGGCGATTAGCTGCAAAATGCCGGTGAAGGTGAACCTCTGGCCCTTGGGCAGGGTGAACAGCTGAGCCACAAACACGAGCAAGGCCAGAATGGCGAAAATGCAGGCCAGCACGGAGGTGGCCTGCACCGCCTGGAGGTATTCTGCAGCGGCAGGGCGACAAGACAGACACGCAGTCGATAAAAGATCCACATCAACACGGACACAAGGCAATAGCACTGTTCAAATGGTAGTCATTATAACTACTCTAATATTATTCTTATTAATATTAACACCTATGCAATAATCACTGATAACCTCTCAGCATATTGTGTTGCAATCCCCTAATCAGCATCCCTCCGGTTTCTACATCTCATCACATTGAATCTCCACTCAGACCATAACAAGGTGTTAACTTTACCCTCTGGGTAGTCTTTCAGGTTGGAGTAATGCCAGGCTGAGTTGGTCAACTCCCACCTGCCCCACAAGTCGGTTGACGCCGTGTTGGTGATCCACCAGGCCTGAAGACAAACGGGAAGATGAGAACAAACGCATGTTGTCCAGAAAGTGAAGGGATATTTCTCATAGTTTTACTCTTTTTTTAAATTTTTTATAAAGGGGACATATTGGGCTCATTTGTAGGTTCATACTTGTATTGAGGGCTTCTACCGGAACACATTTACATGCTTTAATTTCCCCAAAAACTATATTTTGTCTGAATTCTACATTTGGTCTCCATATATTGTACAGTTGTGGCGTCACAACCGGTTCGTTTTAAAGGCATCGTGTATTTCTCACTGGATTGAGCGATTCAATACTTTATAAGTAATACATAATAATAATAATAATAATAATGTATCCTTTATTGATCGCACAGTTGGGAAATTATTCTCTCACAATATATAAATAAATATATAGAACTTATATGGGACCTTTAAATGTGAATGGGGGAACAATAATCCACCTACATTATCAATGGCGGCCACCAGGAGCAGGATGATGGTGGTGATGTGCAGAACAACGATTCCAGCAAGCATCAACATCGTTGCCTTCTGAAAACTGATATCAAGTGTGTGTGTGTGTGTGTGTGTGTGGGGGGGGGGGGGGGGGGGGGGGGGGGGTCGCAAATTAATAAGGGACACTCAAGACAGAAAGAACAAAAACATATATATTCCTGGTAGAGACAGAGAGCCGTTGCATGCGAGCCCAAACTCGCCCCAGAAGTCTGAGACAGACGGACACATTTTTTAATCACGCACATCTGCTATCACACACACACAGCGCGCGCGCACGCACACAGCGCGCGCGCAGACACACGCACACAACCAATTGCACATCTTAAAAGTGTAGTCGTTTTTTTTTTTACAACACGTATTTCCTCCGCTATTACATATGAACATGCGCATTGCGACGCGTGTCGGCCGCAGACACGCTCAACCCGTTTTGCTGGACGACGTCAGTCGGTTTCCGTCGACTAGAAAGGCGCATTTGTTTGGTGACGGCGATTTGGGGCATTCCTCAAACGGGCTGCGCTCCGTCACGCGCACGCGCACGGGCCTGTACTATGGCGAACGACTTTGAAAAGAGCGCGAGAACGACGGTTTCTCCGACAGAAACCGAATAATAAACACATCACTAACGTATCCGCGCGCACATAAACACGGCAAATAGTGCGCAGAGTTGAGCGCTGCGTGTTCTTTCAAAAAGACTCGTTTTCGTTTCTTTCTTTCTTCTTCTCCGCGCTGTTCTTCAAAGAGCTGCTGGCAAAACACATCTGCACTTCAACTTCTCTGCACTCGACACAACGACAAGAAACAAAACAAACGGCAACGACAAAAAGTTCACGAATGATGCGCGAGAGCGCTTTTAACGGCACGCGCTCCCATAAAACATAACTTCGCAAAGCATAAACGGCGATGGGTTGAGAGTTACCTGAAAGTGCTCTGACGCACGGGCCCGGGACTGATTTGGGAATGTGAAAACAGCGTAGACCCACCCAGCTTTGACTTCGCAGCACACACATCACCCTGTTTCCCTCTCCATTCCCTCTCTTTCCTCTCACCAAGCCCCACCCATGAAGTTTCTTTTTTTTCTTTTCTTTCTTTCTTTCTTTCTCTTCTTACCCCCTTCTCAATGAAATGTCCAGACCAGTTTGTCCCCGTCAACTCCAAAAAAACGGTGCTTCGAGAGGTTCGCTCTTCAATCATTCATACTTTCTTGGCACCTCTTTTTCTTCTTCTTTCCCAACAGCCTGATGATTTATTTTTTTATGAAATTGATCATCTGTGTACAGCTTGCCGCTTATTGCCATACTTTTTATTATATGTATTAGCATTTAAATCTCTCAACATGCAGCCCGAGCCTCCATTGTCATTCACAAAATACACGTAGCAACCTTTTTTTCTGCATTCATAAACTCGACTATAGGACGGAGTAAATGAACATATACTGCACTCTGCAAACCGTCATATTTTAAATAGACACTGTCAGACGATGATATTATTGTCTGCAGTCAAATCATATGTTATTAGGGGATTACTCGGCAGACGGTGCATCTCTGGTAAAACCTTTCATCACTCGCTCTCCAGTAAATATGGGGCTTCTTATTTCTACAACAAAGCAGTATGTAAAAAAAAAAAGGAAATAAAAGAACATCTTACGTCTCCTAACAGGCCTCGGCTCATGTCTTATCTCCCCTCGGGCCGTGTGGTCTCTCAGTGACGACCACATGGACCGAGGAAGCCCCGACTCCCGCACCACAATGGCGGCTTTGTCCTCCCGGAGGTGGGATGAGGAGAGATACCATAATTGCTTCCTTTTGCTCTTTTCACACCGATGCTTCCCCACTCGGGGTCATCTGTGGCTGGGAGGAGGAAAAAAGAGAAAGAAGGAAAAAAAACACAGTCAAGAATCAAAGTTTACACGGCTCGCTGCAGAGAGAGGAAGAGAGGGTACAGTATGTACACATATTATGGGATGCATTTTCTCAGTGGCTACAGACATTTAATCAGCGTCATCAAAGCCCAGAGGCTCGTTTAACAACTTCTGAATGTATGTCTCTAAAGTTTCCACTGTATTATCTAATCCAGACGGACAGGACATCATGTGTCTTCTCTTTTTTTTTGGTGCTAAATATGAACACAATATTTTGTATGAAAATGTGTAATATTGGAACGAAACATCAACATATTCCGATATTACTGATATTATATTTTGATATGGAGTTCAGGCTGCCATTATTGCTTTAAATTTGGTAACAGTAATAATAATACTACACTAGAAAAACTCCACTGTAAAAGTCCTGCATTCAACATGTTGCTGAAGTAGAAGTAGTAATACTACACTGTAAAAATACTACTTCAACTAAAAGTCCATGCTTTCATAAACAGCAAAATGTATCAATGTAAAAGTACTTAATGCCTGTATTGTAAAATGTCTCCTGTGACTGATCTCTTACATTTTGACATTATTGGATTCTTATTAATGACGCATCAACGTGTAAGAAGCATTTAGCTGGGAACAGTTTTAGCTGCTTTTATCAAGCATTAATCTGCTGTATAAAGAAGGGCCATTTTCATTAATTTAGTTTTTTTAATATTAGTATTTTGTCATCCACATCTGGAAATCCCTTCAGGACAGAAGCACATGTTGTTTCAAAGATCACTTCTCAGAAAACTGGATGCCGATATCTTCGTGACTTGAATGGCGCTGTCGCACGCTAGAGGCCCAAACTGGAGGGAGGTTTTGTCGAAGTCGAGCATCTGCGGATTAGAGCCATCGAAACCTAGAGTATCTCTTTTAGAGCGCACGCGTTCCTCACAAGCTCTGTGTTACATAACTGTGTTCTACACGCCGACTGGGCGCTGATGGAGCCATTAGACTAGAGTAAGTTCTAGCGTATCGCCGGGATGACAATCATATCGAGGGCTGTTGTGATTGTCACGTTGGGCGTAGGAACAGACGAGGGGAAGTACTTTTCTCTCCCATAATCACTCTGAATAAAAAGCCCGACCATAACAGCTGACCCCAGATGGTTTGTCATCCCCTCACAGTTGAATGGTGAGTGGGTGCTCAGCAGGCCTGGTTTCGCCTGATCTGAGTCACTGGAGTTTTCTATTCCCGGCACAACATGTGGGCCTCTAGAAAGTACAATCTATCGTGCACTGTGCATGTGGGGAAAGACGTGAGGGAGAAGTAGCTTCTTTCAGGAATGAATGCTGACAATAGTCTCCGGGGATGGCTACGTATACGTGTGATGACCGGTCCACCTTGGTCTATGGGCTGGGGCGAAAAGTCAATATGATGATTTATTGTCTTCCAATGGAGTCACATCGCGATGTAATCATATGTCGAGATATGGTGATACACCAATACGTCGTCTAACTTGATACCGAGAACACACTCAGACAATCGGATTATATGAGAACAATACTCCTCATGTGTCAAGTACTTCATTCGCTCAAGACTCGAGTATACAAAACATGGGGTCCTTTCATATTGACCATTGACTTTGTGAGTTACCAGAAAACAGGTTATATTGTGACACATATTGTTATTGAGATATTAAATTCCCTACATCAGAATCAAAGGTATTGGCCGTATGGCCCAGCACTACTTTTGTCCTGACTAAGGTGTCGAGGATCAGGTGTCTTTTCTTGTCTGTGAATGAAAGAGGACATATTCAGTATTTCACGCGGATTTTAAATAATGCAGGATAACCACCGCTCCACCCGGCTTCATCTTAGCTAAAAGGTGCTGCAGGTATATCAAAAGTCCAAACTGATGAAAGAGTCACACGCACACTTAGATCTATGCCGTCAAATAAAGTGTTCACTGCGGCTCCAAGGAGACGTTGCTGGTGTGTTTGTTTCTTGGGGTTCTTGGCAGTCAGATTGTGATGCAATGTGTTCACGCGACAAAACTGAGCACGATATGGTCTATGATGTACTGATATGCAGAATATATATATATATATTCTGCATATCAGTAAATCAGTTGCTCATACCATGATTGGTAACGGTTATTGAATAAAGTGTCACTATAACACCCTCAAAAAGTGCACTGAGGCATCTGATTATCCATTTTCTTCCTCAGCCTTCAGCCTGACTGGTGCAGCGCTTCCATTGGTCCGTTGTTGATGACTCTTAATTGATCGCGCTCATGTTCAGCTGAGCCCGGTTGCGCGCGTGAGCAAAGAAATCATCGACCGTACTGCGATGTCGCGCAAATATAGAAGAGATACATTAACTTCCCTTGTATTCGTTGTAACCGTTTATTTTTACACCTTTCAGGCGAGTCACTCGGTAAGTTTGGGACCGCGTGGGGAAAGTTTAACTTCACACAAAGTTCAAGAGTCAACCGCCCCCAGGAAGGAGCGGATTAAGCAAGACCAGGACGCCCAGCGGGGAGACCGGGACCCGGGTGAACCCGCTCCGGGCCCACGTCGGAAATCGCGTCGCACAGAGCTTCGGTCAGAATCTGCCGTCTTCCCCGCGGAGCCAGTCTCGTTTCACGGCGCTGCAAACCTCGATGACCGCTCGTCCTGGACCGTTGGGCAAGTCAGGATGGACTCGAGGTCCTCGGCCCACGACTATGAAGATGGATATCAAGCAGATTTTACAGGTAAACGTCACACCGCCGTGGGGTGGGTAACGCACCGGCGCAGTTAGAAAAAAGAAGTAACGTTTAGGTTAGCTAGTGTAGCAGTTAGCCTGCTGTGGCTCAAGAGAAGCTGCGTGAAAACGTGGCCTCATGCGACGTCATTTGAGTCTGCTGTCTCTCTTAGAAGCTAGTAGCTCGAGACTAACGTTACATTAGCACTAGCGTAAGTGTAGCATGTTGAGGTTACTTGTTATGCTCTTTTTATATTTATATTCCCCTCATTTCAGAGAAAAGTTACACTTTTTACATCACTACATTTATTTAAGAGCTTTTTAATTAGCTATTTTTCGTAATAAAAACAACACAAATGTATATAATCTGGTCCGTTGTTACAGATTTGACCATTTAAATAAGTAACGTTACATGAATCGGCTCCACTGCTTACATATTGATGCGAAGTCTGCAAACGTTAACATATGGACTCTATGGCATTGCTACTTTTACTGAAGATAAGTAAGGATTTGAATACTTCTTTCACAGCTAGTGCAGGAGTGCTTTCGCCATGGACCTTATTGCATTTTTATTTACATGCTGATGGATGTCCTTTTTAAGGTTCTCGTGGAGTCCAGGGGAAAGTTTTGGGCCCATCGTTGGAGTCCAGTTCACATTTCTCTGAGTGGCTGGCTATGAACCCTGTGGTGCAGTGTGAAGATGGGGTCATGACCTTCACTGCCTCTGGAAAAGAATTCCGACACCTGTTCGTGGACAGAGGTAAAAGGCCTATGGCGCCGCGTAGTAAGTGGACAGTGCTGGTGCTGGAATATGCTAACGGTGCGAATTACAACTGCTGTAAAATAAATTAGAAAAATAATTAGATGTGAGATGGAGTCCTAAAATGTATAGTTTTGTGGATCCCAAAGTTTTAACAATGATCTGGAACCTGAGAATTTGGTATTTTAAGCTTGATAAATGCCGACACTGGCTCGACCAATCGATTTGAATCACGTGATTGTTTCAGTATCTGTCAACACTCTTCACAGAGAGAGACGCTCCCATCTCCCTGTTCCAGTTGCCTCCGTACTGCCGTTACTCAGTGACGAAGTCATGGAGTGACCTTGAGATGATGGTGCCTTATGATGCATGTTACGTTACACAGCAGGTACCAGCAGCACCTGCATTACATCGCCACCAGTTATTTCCTTGTCCTATGTTCATAACCCCCCCCTTTTTTCCTCCATCAGAATGGCAGTTATGTGTTGCCCATGTTGTGGTGGGGCAGCCCACTGAAGCTCTCTTGTCCGGTGCAGACGTCCATTCCTGCCCCCGCTGTCTCCAACTCTGCCCTCTCTGTCTTGTGCTTCTCCTACGGCATGGCAGTGCAGATACATGGGCTGAAACTGGATATACAGATACCGGGGGTCATGGGTATTTGGGTTTTTTGGGGGGAATAATGCAAAGTGTTTTGACAACATATTTGTTTTTAGAGTAACTCACTTTGTGCATGGTACTATATAGCTTAGTATAATATAATTCACATGCAATACAATTCAAATATATAGATTGTTTCTTTATTATTCCTGCAAGGGCACATTTTTTTGCTACAGCAGCATTTATACATACAAGTGAGTAATACAATATAAATGAAAATGCACAATATATAAAAACAATTAAGTAAAATGCACAATGTATTACATAAAAGAATATTAAATTAACTAACAACTGTGGTTGTCCATAGTACATTCTATATGAATAAATAGACTTATCTGAAGAATAATACTAATTATAATCAATTAAACATTTTTTTTCTCTCTTTGCTCTTTGCAGTTTCTTTAGACCCAGTTTTAGAATAACTGAATGTGACTGACTACTTTTAGGCCAACAAAATAAATGAATAAACCAGAATAGTTTTTCTGGCATCACGGAGACGGCTTTGAAACAGAATTTAGACTTTAATTTTGGGTAATGAAGTGGTCATGCTTTTAATTTACCAGTCCACAATTTTTTTTGATAGATATTCTAGGACAAATACAGTATGCAATCTGATATTATGTATATGTAAAACGGGGAAAGCTCTGAGACAGTTCTTTTGGCTAGAGCTTAAGTGTGTTGAGTTTATAATTTTTTGTTAATTTCCAAGGGAATATCAGAATTTACACAAATTTCCAATTTTGATAAAACCTAATCAAAGTCTATATAACGTACATATTTGACATTGTTCTATTATTCAGGCAGTGGTTGGATTGCATTGTTATTTAGTTGGAATCTCCTTACAAGGACATTTAACTATATTTCCCTGTAATTATACAGTTCTTTAAAGATCACCTGGGAAATTATGGACTGGTAAAATATAGACTACTGTTTTATTTCCCAACAGGACGGTCAACATGCTGTCAAAGTCCTCCCCACTGCCAGGAATTAATGGGCATAAACCGATCCTTTAATTTAATTTTGTTATCCTAAAAGTAGTCAAATTAAGTTTTAGATATATACTCGGCCTGTAAGATTATCAAAATGTTCAATAAACAATACTTCAGTGGTATTTGTGTCACTGAATCTGAACCTTTATCGACTGAGTCTGACGTGTAATCTGCTTTCCAGTGACAGGACGTTGGAGTCCGTTTGTGTCTGAAGAGTGCGCATACCGTGTGCCCTCCCGTCCTGGAACCCTCACCTTCTTCATCCCCTACGGTGCTCCTTGTATCACTCGTGGTGGAAATCATGTGGTAAGTCATTTAAAGCAACTACACAGAACTTTTCTTTGTGTAGATTTTTGATTTTCTGTTCAATGGCGGACCATGGTTGTCTTGGCCCGTGCTCTATCACTGTCTTTTCTTTTTCTTCTTTCTGTTAATCGGTCAGTCCTTTTACTTTTCCATTAGCTGATTCTGCCCCAGTTCCAGCAGAATCATATAACATCAAAAAGAAAAATCTCCTCCGGCTTCCTTTTTAACTTGCTAACATACAACTTACTGCTAAACTTTTTCTGTGAAAATGTAAACATAGGCTCTTCTGGTCTGCGTGCCCTAAATAACTTCTGTAGGGATTCATACCAGACAAATATTTATCTATTTAATTATTGTTAATGGCTATCTTCTTGTTGATTGGCTTGTCTGCTCATGTAGAGGCATCAGTCATTTTATTTCATAACCAGTTTTAAAACTCCTTGAAGTAATTTTAACATGACTGGATTATTGTGGCCGGCTTGTACCAATTATATATTTGTCATGTTTTTTTTTTCTCCCAGAATGGTCCTCATCTCCATCTCCTGTTAAATTATCAGGAATACATCTTCTCTTGTCCAGTCAATTCTCAGTTTACCTACGTCCCTCCTCCTCCTCCTCCTCTTCCAGCCCAGGGGCAGCTGGCTCAGCTTCCTGGCATCCCCCACTCCCCCTATCCTGGATTCCAGTACCCCCGCTTTCTCCAGGTCTATCCTCCTGGCCCACAACCTGCCCAACCTACAGTGGCACAAGCTACATCATCTCCAAACATTAACCAAGAAAGTTTTCCCCATAAATTTTCCGAATTACCTGTTGGCTCTTCTGAATATGCATCTGGTTGGTATTACCCCTACACGCCGTTCTACTACCCTGCAGCGACACCAGCGCCGACCTCTGCAGCTAAAGAATCTACAACTACTACTGCTGTTCCTCCAGCAAATCCTAATTACCCTCGGTATTATTTACATATGCCTGACTATCCTGCAGCACCATGGACTCAAGCGCCTGCTTCTTTCAATCCCAGCCAGCAACCAGTCCATGATGCATTTCACCCCCCGGCTTCTTATAGCTCTCATTATGGACATTTTTCCTACCCCGGCCTTGAGATGCAGCCTGCTTCCTCTTCACATCCTATCGCTCCACCATCCCCTTTTCTGCCCACTACCACCAGGACGATGGTTCCCACACAACCCGTCAATCCCAGCTATCCATCTGGCCAGTTTCCCACCCAAACACCCATTTGCTTCCCACTGCCCGCCAATGAGCCACAAGCCAACAGTCCCCCTAACGCTCACGCCATATGCAGCCACTACCTTTATCCCTATTACCATCCTCTCTACCCACCACCTTACCAGCCTTTGCCCCAAGATCCACAGACTCAACTACCAATCGCCACCACTGCAACTCCTCCCACCACAAGTTCTACAGCATCGACCACAGCTGGACCCACTTCACAGATCCCCCGCCTACAGTGTCTAGTTGGGAAACTGGTTGTCTTCCTGCCTTCTGCTCACCCAAACACCATCCAGGTCAGAGGTCAGTGTTTGTGTAAACATAATAGCTCTTTGTGTTCGTAAGAAGTGTGGCTTTTTGCGTTTTTTAAGGGAGCCATATGTCCATCTTCAATGGGCAAAAGACCTCAAGCCCCCATGTAAATAACTTTTAGCCGTGCTAGCGGCATGGCTGTAGCAAAGGAAATGTTAGTCTGCCTATCGGGCCTCCACTTTGTTCCAGGCTGGAATATTGAGCTATTTGGTAAATGTTGAATAAATAATATGGTCCCCAGACGATGAATCGTACACCGCTAATCACAATTGTGTAGCTTGCTCAGAGACCCCAGTGTACCCAAATTAGCTTTTACTTCTAAAATGAAAGTATAATTACTGTGTGCCAGATATCTAACAATCCTTGTTTCTAACATCAGACCAAATGGAGACATGGCTGTTGGTCTCCAGTGTGTCTCCACGGTGTGGGTACCTGCTGCAGACGGCTGAGGGCTCCGGGGTAATCTTTCACTCTCCTCTGCCCGCCTGCCACAGCCAGTTATCGGTGAGCTCCTGCGTGTAGCCTCGTCTTTGCCTGCTAATGTGTAATCTTTATATAATTGCTTTACTTTAATCACGTCCCTGCTTTAAAATGCATTATAAGATTATGTTTAGTTATCTGATGACCTAATTAACTTGTTGGAACACTCGTACAAAAATAGTATATTTAAGTCCAAATGAAGTGGCAGTGTGAGCCTTTTAAACTGGAATATACGGCAAAATGAACATTGGCATATATGAAGAGCGCACATTTCAAGGAAAACGCAAAGTCTTGTGCTGCCTTCACACTATGAGCAATGCAGGAACATTGTAGTCATTTTCAGTGGAAGTTGGTAACATGAAGCCACTAACTGACTGTCGCCATGTTGTGTGACATGCTGCAAATCAAAGTTGAGCTGGTCTTAACTTTATTTTTTTGCATTCCAATGATGAAGTGTCGACGTGATCCATTCTGTCAAAGGGCCGATGGCCATATCCCAATGCTACTTACCAACTTAACTGTCAACGAGTGCTCATGCAACGCCGTAGCTCTCCAAGCTTGGTCGTTTGGTAGTTGAGTCACTCGTAGTGTGAACACAGCATTAGTGATCCTGCACACCATCCGCCACTTGTGCTCACTTAATTAACAATGTGACGGCCCTTTTGATGAAGGGCTGACTACTGAGGTTTATGCAGTATGGTCCATATAAAAGTAGTGTACACATTTCCAAACCAAAAGACTCTTAATTATAGACTAATTTGTACGCTTATAAAGACAATGAAAATGATAGATGTAATTCCGATTATAGTTTTGTGTGTGTATATCTATATGTGTTCAGAGGGAGACAAAATACTTTAAATGCCTCAATGCAGTCCAACATAATGCCACCACAAATAACAAAATAATCTTGGATTGCTGACGCTTGGGTTGTCACTACAGCAATTTATGACACCAGTGCTGCGTGTATATAGGACGGGCTAGCAGTTTTTCAGCAGCTCATATTCACGATTAATCCCATATGGACTGTATGCAGCGTTAGCTCTGCATGCATCTGTGCTGGGTGGAGTTTTTGTATGTTCTGTGCAACCCAAATGTTAAAATAAAAATGCTTTTTGTTTTATTGGGTGAGTTGAGCACAACTCTATTTTTGACTACAGTAGCTGTAAACCATGCGTGGTAGTTCATGCTGACTTTATTGCTCTTGCTCTCTTTAGACTCCCACGGCCATTTCCTTAATTCTGAGGTTTTGGGACCTCTCTGTGGCGCAGTATAGAAGTCTAGACCTGCGATGCCCGTATCCAACTACCACTGAAACTCCCGTACCAGTTACCCCACCAGTGTCTCCCACCCCACCCAGCACCACCGAGGACAAGGTCGACCCGACGGTTGTTCCAAAGCCTAAAGTCTACTGCTCCTCCCATCAGATGACAGTGGAGCTCCCCTCTGGTCCTTTCTCTGAAATTGTTATTAAAGGTGTGTGGGGGGGGGGGTCGATTGTTTATGTTCCAGATGCATATGGTTGCCATCAGCTCTGCATGAGTTGAATTTTATCATGGTTCACGGGGGCCACTCTGGTGTACATTTGAATGGGGGAAGGGAAATGGGTAGGCTTGGTTTTTCTTTAGATTGGGTCTGCACTTTAAACTCTGTGCCTTGCCATGCTGAGATCTCTCATTGTGCCTTTTTTTTTTTAAAGTCGACACAAAAGTAACTTAATGTATGATCCCACATGTACACCTTCAGACATCAAGGGGAACCAGATGGGTTTCCAGGATGCCCCAGAGCACTGTGGGTATTCTGCAAAAAAAGGCAAAGATGGCAAAATACGTCTGACTATCCAGTTACTCTCGCGCTGCCACATGAGAGTGGAGGCAAGTATTGACTCATATTTCACGCTGAGCACATGACCTTTTTGTTTAAGTGGCCGTATGCTGTTCCCATTACTGTCGCATAAACATTTTTCTCTAAAAGGGTACAATGTACATGATCACTGTCGTCTACATGACAGTAAATGGGAGACATGAGGCTCAGTTTTCCTGTCCAGTTGTCATCCCAGGGTCTGGACAAGGTAAATGGATTTAATGTTCACGACTCCAGAAAGGCTATTCAGTTCGTGAAAGGGTTGTTTTCACCCGGCCAGTCAGTTATTTTAAGTGATGTGGTTGACATTTGTTGCGCTGTCCCTCAGAGTGCAACCTTCCCAGTGAACAGCGTCTCCCCTGCGGACTCGCCCCTGTGTCCCAGCCACATTGCTTCTCCATCGGCTGCTGCTTCGACGGCCATGACTGCTTCTACCCCATGGATGGTGAGTCACAGTTTGCGTCCACCCCCACTTTCATTTTCACGCCAGAGTATAGTTAAGCAGATTCGGGCGCGGGTATGAATAAAAAAGGGCGCTCCAGCTGCTGGATGTGTGAAGCGGTATATTCAGGGCGAACAGTGACATGTTTCAAGCTGGCAGTGACTAAAAAAAGGGGATGCGATACCGTGGGACTCGTAATCAATCACCTCCTGAGATTTCTGACCTTTTTTTTGTTTTCATCTGACCTTTTTTTGTTTTCATCTGACCTTTTACATGACTGTTTGTGTCCTCCTCCAGAGTGCACTATTGACCGCCACTTTGTCTTCTCCGTGTCGGCCTCCCTCACGGAGCCCCCTCTGTCCCCTGGACTGCTCGTCGTTGCCGGCAACTCCACCTGCAAACCACAGAGGGTGACTGCCGACTACGCCTTGTTCAAGATCCCGATGGACGGCTGTGGGACGCGCAGAGTGGCAAGCTTTAATAAATGACAACGTTTCCAAAAACATTGAAAAGCCAGAAGGGCCTGGAGTCATAACTACTTGTCTAGATGGGTTTCAGTTAATGGATTATTTAATTTAAAGGCCTTGTCTGGTGATTTTTTGGTAGTTCTAGTGTCCCACATTCAAAATGTCATGTCTGATTCTGTCCTAACAGGCAGTCGGGAACGCAGTGATCTACATGGTGGAGGTCATCAACAAGGTCCAGGCAATCCGCCTCAACTATGGCACCATCACAAGAGATTCTTCTGTCAGGTCAAAGCGTGTTGGGTTTTATTCTTGGTGTAAAAAAAACTGGATTAGATTAAGGGTTTCAGATGACTTAAACCTGCAAATCATTGTTTCTTTGGTCTGTTGGTCATGCGTTTTAAGTGTAATGGGCCAACTTGCATACATTTGCTTACACATTGTGCTTCTGTCCACCTGATGCAAGTCCAGTATTAAGTCTCTTTTAGGATACGTTCACACTAATGCGTCCACAACCAGCAAGCCTGAAAACGAATATCACATGACCATTCAAGTAGCTCTGCTTAGTTACAGAAGATACGACAACATATAGTAGTCTTTTAATAATGTGCCTGATACTTAAGCTCTTCCTCTGTAAAATCAAAAGGACACATTTTGTGGAAAGTTTTTAATTTTCAAACTTCGTTACAATGCTGTAGGTCTTTCTGTATTGTTTTGTTTTAGTCTCCAACTCCTGAGAGAAACCTCTGGTTGTTTAGCGGTAGTTGATGCTGCTTTTCTGTTTCCCTGTCAAATTGACAAAAATCAAACAAAAGCATTGTGTGTGTTTCCATTCTCAGGTTGTTGGTGGAGTGCAGGTTTGTGCCAGGCACTGTTGTGAGTGTGAGCTACTTGGTGAAAACTCCCACCCTGGGACCTGAGGTTACGGCCAAGGGGATGTTTGGGGTCCAGCTCCGGATCGCCAAAGGTAGACAGTCTTCATTTTAATACCAACAACTGCTCTGCCTCGTTAAGAGTTTGTGGTTGTTGTGTTGTTTGACCCACGCTTTATGCCAGTCAAGAGGCATGGACACTGATTACAAATGTAATTACTACCCAGTGTGGCTGCTTCAAGCGCATCCGGCTCAGCTGTTGAACTAGGTTTAAGTGGGTGGTATGTGGTTCGAGAACTAATCTCACTTCTATTCCAACACACCTCCTCTCACCACAGACGCCCAGTACAGCAGCTACTACCCCCAGAATCACCCGCCCCTGCAGATGCTGCTGGGGAAACCCCTCTACCTGGAAGTGCGGCTCCTCAATGCCTCGGATCCCACCCTGGTGCTGCTGGTGCACTTCTGTGTGGCCTACCCCATCTCTGGAAAGGCTGTGTGGCTGCTGCTGTACAACGGGTATGTCGAAACACCTCCTGAGAGGAGATAACAGGGGAGATGAAGGGAAGTGTATATATTTGGCTACCTATTGTCCTGTCATCGAACTGGCTCACTGATTCAATGTTGCTCCCAAGATGTCCCAACCCCTTGGACCCAGCCCTGCAGCAAGCTCTGCTCTCTGGTCCTCGGCCACCCACTCCTCAGGCTCAGACCCGCCGCTTCACCATCAGCACCTTCCAGTTCCTTCCTGATGGTGACTTCAGGAACCTGGATGAGGAGGTAAGGATAAGAAGAGGCCCTAGAGTTCTCTCAATAACAATGGTGGCACATTATCACGATCTAACTGTATTTGTTGTGTTCTTTTCATGATTACTTGTGATCAAACTGAACTAGAAGTCACAAAATGGCATTTTAAATCATTTATCGCCATATTTAAAGGAACCGTTGGACATTTTGAGATATGCTTTCTTGCCAAGAGTTGAATGAGATGATGGATGAGGCCTCGTAATTGAAGGACAGTTGGTTTAGCTTAGCATAAAAACTGGAAACGGCTATTGGTCAATGTTTACAAAAAGAATCTGCATTCCGGACCTCTAAAGCGCCTCAATTATTATGGTATCTCGTTTGTTTAATCAATGCAAAATAGTGCTGGTAGGATAAACCTTTTAAGACTTGTGGACAGAACCCGACTGCTGTAGGTTCTGGCTTTATATTTATTGGACAAATATAGGAGAGTACCGATCTTCTCAACTAACTTTTGGGGTGGAAACGAAATGGAAAAATCGTTTCACTATTGCTTTAACCCTGCTTCCCGTATAGTTTTTAATGTGTTGCTGTAAACCGTGCAGCTGTCTGCATAGAGTGCCTGTGAAATTGCCCCCTGGAAATCAATGAAGCTTTATCTTAGAGTGGCTGTTGGCATTGGACCTTTTTCTCTTCAGACTTCCTGTATTAGTTTTGTAAAAGAAAATCAAAAGGTAATGTGAAAGCATGTGTCTATACTTTCAGTGCAAATTCCCACCGTATTTAATCTTATGTAGTGTGGGCATAGTCCGTGGTAAGTGAAACCATTAACAGTATCTCTAAATCTCCTAAGTCCGCATTCATTACGAGGAAGTGTGGAGAGGCCATTTTTGTAAACTGCAAACTCCGGCCAAATCTCAATTGGCAGCAGCTGCTTCTCAAAGTACGCTCCACACTCTGGAGACCGGACGCTACATCAAATCCTGCTCTACTTTTGTGTGCTCCCTCTCAGAACAACTTCATGTGCTCAACCGAAATCTGCTCTCCGCGTGACGGGCCGTGCGTTTGAGGGATGCTTCGGCCAGTGAAGGTGAGGAAAATGAGCACTAGATGCACACCCAGGAACGAGCCCCCGTTACAACGCTCGTCACTGAAAAGAGCCGTACGACAGCAGGTCGATTTTAGTAATGAGAGTCTTTGAATTATTGATCAACTCTCATCCATTTCCTGTTTTTCAGTTTACGGCATGGAAGGCGATTGAAGACGGTGACGATCTGGTAGGCGGCACCAACGTGTTGCTCACGTCAAAATACACGGTCACTCTTCTGTACTGAACAGGTCTCCTCTCTCCCTTTTCAGGCCTTCAGACATCACTTGTTCTGCCGCCAATAAAAACTCTGAAAGGACAGCTGAGTGTTTCTGTTTATTCCTAAGCTTGCAGCCACCTGGTTTTACAGCAGGAAGTGGCACTGGCACAAAGTGTGAGGCGGTATTGTTTACATGAAGCCTTCAGGACGGAGCGTGACTAAGACTCGCTGTGCCGCCCTTCATGTGGAGCATATCGTAGGTTTAAAGCGGCGCGTGTTTGAACACGTGCGTTTGATGGCACAAACGGGGCCAGATAAACATGGCTGGGGGCCCTGAGACAAATGAGCTGGTGTGTCCCTATAAACCCCCGCTGTGTAATATATAGGACACCCGTCCTTAAGTTTCATGGCAATCAGGGTAGTTCTGTAATCCTGCTGACAAATAAAGCGAACGAACATTTGAGGTAATGAGATGTCTTCAAGACGAAGTGATGATGCAAGACATATACTTAATACTAATAATAAATGCATGCTTCTGTTGATACTGTTTTTTTTTTTTTTTTTTTCTTCCCCTAAATTAATTTAATTACCTCAAACTAACTGCCTCAGTAAAGCTGAGGCTTTTGGTGCTCTGCAGTAGGGCCCCACTTTGTTGGTAAAGCAGCCACGGGTACAGCAACTTCAAGTATTATTTATAATCCACCCGAATCACCCTGAGTCGCTGCACATTTCAAATATAACCATCAGACAGGGCTCCAACTTTGCAGCTGGTTAGCTTAGCATAAAGACTAGAAATGGTTCGCCTGGCTCTCCCGCCAACCAGCACCTCCAGAAGCTCACTAATTCACACGCATCTCGTTTTGTTTTAGTCTGCACACAAAACAACGGGTACAAATGATTCTAAAAAGACATTGTGGTTTCTGTGATTCACAGGGAGGCAAGCAGTGAAAAAAACCCCAGACGTTCTCAGCTCCAGGACAAGAAATAGTCAGATAGTTGAGGGTGCTGGTAAGTGAATGTTATCATCTTTGGCCAAAAAACACGGCTAGCTGTTTCCCCTCGTTTCCAGTCTTTATGCTAAGCTAACCATCTCCTGGCTGAAACTTCATATTGATCTTCTCAACTAACTCGCAGCAAAAACAGTTTTTTTAAAAAAATTTTACTTTTGACTTTTTAAAAAAAATAAAAAAAAATTTTTTGGGAAATAAAATAATTAGCTATCGCTTTATGGTAACAATGTCAACCCCCTTCCCCCTCCCTTAACTCAGAGGCACGCGTTTGAGAGTAGCTTCCTCCCGTGTTTTCTAATTCCGCTCCACCAAATTGCCCCTGAAGTGTTTCCCTCTCGTGCTCGCCTTTGACCACTGGGTGTCATCCAAGCAATAAAAATGCCAAAAGGAACATAAGGTACTCCATGCTGCATGACTCACACAGCTGGGCGAGTGTGAAGACCTTGGCCTGTGTTATCGGTTGTGTAATGAGTTAGGAATGAAATCTTGTCGAGCTGGACTTGATAAAGGGGGAGGCGAAGGGGGGGGGGGAACCACACGATTTATAAGAATTGGCTTTATTAAACCAAAAAAAGATATAATTTTTTTTTTAATACAAGGTGATAGATGGGTATTAAGAACTAACTATTGATCTAAATGGTTGGGTTTGTACTGTAAGAGGGTCTTTCTGGGGCCATACGACTCTCCCTCCCCCTCACACGCACGCGCGCGCGCGCGCGCGCACCTCCCCTCTGTGAAATGTATGGAAGCACTGCGGCACACTGCGTGTATTCTGCAGGCTGCATGGCTGTCTGCCTCTGCGTTCAAAGGGAGAGCGGAAGATAGGAGGAGGGGAACGACTACACCGGGAGGGAGGGAGGAGGACAGTTTCCTTTCTGAAACACACGCCACAAGATCGCAACGGGAAAACGGGGAGAGGAAAGAAAATTCTAGGCGAGAAAACGAGCGCGTGAGAGGGGGAAAAAAAAGAAAGAGGAAACGCCGCAGTCCGTTTGGTTGTGTGGTGGTTTATTTAATTTTTTTTTTTAAAAGGGGGACAAGTCGTGGTTTTTTTTTCCTTCCCTTTTTTTTTTCACGCAGACTCGCGCACTAACATGGGGGAAAGAGAGAGCTCCTGACGCGGATTGACTTTCAGTGAACCTCTGCTCCGTGCGGTACGAGGCTAATAGACAGGGAGGGGAGGGAAGAAAACGGAAGACATGTTGAGGGTTTTTTCGTCTTGAGGTTGCGGTAGGATGTGGATGTTGCGCTTTTAAATAGAGAGAGGAAAAAAAACCACACACACACCACACACAACCCCACACGCTTCTTCGTGGAGAGAAAAACGAGACGAGGGCAAATGGACATTTGGCGGTAGGTTGTGCTCGGGAGCTATTGTTTTGATCGCTGTTTATTTAATTGGTTTGTTATGATCTGAAATAACGTAGGCCTCTTGGGCAGCCCTGCAGTAGGCTGAATAAACACACGGTCAGCAAACAAGGGCTACATTAGCTGGGAATTAAACCCGAGAAAAAGCTTGTGGTGTTTTTTTATTTTTTAAGGCCACTGTTTTGTAGTCAGGTAAGATAAGTGTCTGAGCTACCTGGTGTGTTTTTAAACAAAAGCGGTGGTTAGATTGCGTTTCTTAAGCCAGAGCTAAACCTTTTCGAGATAGATCAACTCTTCAGTGAGGGGGTCATACAAAGGCCCAGCAGGAGATACAGTAAAGGCGTCTTTGCGGCATCAAAATATCTTTTTTTCTTTTTTTTAACTGCGGAGGAAAACCGTCCGCGGGTCTGGCTTTAAGCACAAAAGGTGCACACAGTAGGTGAGCCCACCCTCCTCCCAGTTTAGCGCAAGGCAGGGGGACAAAAGACGATTTCTAAATGTTAATGTCGACCGACGTTGCATCCATCATGCTGCCTGTGTCCCGGGGTCTCATGGACCGGGATAGAGAGCTGGACGCCATGGCTGGGGTGCACCCCAACGCCGCTCCGGCGGTCGTGCGGGCCATGAAGCGCGGAGACCCGGAGCCCGACGGACAGACGGCGGCCGCGCTGGTGGACTCGACCGGGGCGGAGTGCAAGCGTCCCCGGATCGACGGCTCGGGAGGGATCGGCGAGGTTGGCCAGGTGAGAAGGCGACTCTTTTGTCCAAATACAGTAACGCAGACACGACTCCTCGGGCGCAACACCAGCGTGGTGCACGGATCGCTGTTTTTTTTCCTTTTTGCACGGTGGCATTATTCATACATACTCAGGTTCTTGTGTTTGTAATCGCTCGTAGTTGCAGACGCAGCAACAAAAACAACAACAACAACAACCTCTGCTCGGTCCATTAGCAGCACTGCAGGACATGCCACCACGTTTCACAGCCGGTAATGACTACGTGCTGTTAATTCACTTTTACAAGGGGGCAGCATTAGAGCAGGCGTGTAATTCCACGTTGTCCACTGTGCTGTTTCAGCTGTAGTGTAGCATTGCAGCCCCCCCCCCCCCAAGGTTTGAGGAGGAAGTGCATTAGTCCAGCATTGTATGTATCAATCCACTGGGTCGTCCCTTTGCAACAAGACACCCAGTTGCCTTACAAAGTCACCAAAGACCTGTTCTGTTTTATGAATTTCAGTAAAGCAGGTTCTCAACTGGGGTGGGGAATGTAAACAAACTTGACCTTTTCATTATGCAAAACAAAAACAAACAAAAACTCAGCCGTGTGGTCTAGAATGGAAATTGATGTCAGTGTTGTGTTTGTGTGATCTTTGAGGCAGGCGAGTGGACACACGGGGTTTATTGGAGGTAAACAAAGGCCTCAGGTTTTATTAGGTCCCGTGATTCTCGTTTTTATCAAAACCAAACGCTGTGGTGTTTGCCTCCCACAGAGACCCAACAATTGTCAAATGTTTCTTAATGGAGCATCACGGGAAGGCAGGAGGATGTTCTGGTCATTTTATGGTGTATTATGTATAGGGGGAAGCACTCCAATGGGGGGAGGGGGGGGAGGAAAAGCTATTTCTCTGTCAGTGGAAGCGCCAGTAATGGAGGTGAAGTGGCCTGTTTGCTCCTGTTTGGAAAACTAAATGGCCGGCTCCACATCGTTATGCCGCCTGTGAGTGCTGACAGACAGGCTTAGGAACGTAATGCACTTAAAAACAAATGTGAGTGGAAGAGAGGGTGTGTGTTTGTGTTGGTGAGAGAGAGAGAGACACACACAGATCAATAGCTTCAGCCCCTAAAACGTATATTGAATGTGAGCTAGCTGGTCAGTCCGGAAATGAGTGGGAGAGGTGCCCCCCCCCTTCTCAGTTGGTGCAGGAACAGATTTGCCCTATCACTGGCAGTAAAGCGGCTTTGTTTCCAGCTAATGGGATCACAGCTCATACAGGAGGGGGCATTATAACCACACTGATCCTTATCTACGGCAAAGGGGTTTACGCACAGATGCACAAACATACGTTGGTGTGATCCACACGCAGATTATTTTCATCGTTGATTAATTAAACAAAACTCTTTTATAAAATATATATATATATTTATTTATTTATTTATTTCTGGGCAGTTGGTCGGACAAAATAAGACATTTAGATGATTTAAGATTACATTTATTTATACACACATACACCTCCGAAACATATACATAGAGCCATGAGCTTACAACAAAACACTATTTACAGTAAAACACTGACTTATTGCTAGTGTTTATAACCCAGTGACACCATCGATATTCCCAAAAGCAAACTGGGTTTAGTGGCGTTCAGTTTTCCTGCTTTTTTAGTTTTTTAAGTTGGAGCTTTTGGCTTTCAAAGAAACCTCTATTAAATATGCACACACGCACTTCTGTAAAGCTAATCTTCAGAGTATGGAAAATATTACATCATCCAGTATCCTGGCTCTCATGAAGCACAGTATCTCACTTCTTCCGCCCTTTAAAAAAAAAAATCAGCATTTATCCGCTGGGATCGCGGCAGGACTCAAACTCTGACCTGTAACTGAAACCACTGCGGTGGGGCGTATCCATTTGTACCGCTGCAGCCCATTAATGGGGTTCTTCCCCATTTGGCCCTTTGACTGCGCTGTTTTTCTCATTAGCGTCATCGCGGCGCAGAGGGGCGTCGAGTCGGAACGTCTGCAAAGTTTTAGCAGAGCTAAACGTGTGTGAACGGATCGAACTGAATGCATTCAACGGTATGAGAGGAAATGTTCGCCGCTGCTCAAAGACATTAGCTGCAGACCTCCTGCAGCCGACACTGTGCTCATCCAATAGTATGGATTTTAAATGAATATGAAGTCATCTGCAGCACAGGCCACCAGCCAGAGTGCTCCCAATAAAAGGAACAACACATTTTTTGTCTCTTTTGCATTCCAGTTCTGCACTGGAGAAGTCCTGCGCCTTTTCCTGGTAAGGGGGGAGGGGAGAGGGGGGGGATTCATAGCGACACCCTGCATCCCCAGCCCACGTCAGACTTTGGGAAATGTCGAGGTGGTTGTCCGCTCCCATATCCATCTGGCGTGCTGCTGAGCAGCTCGTGTTTTGTTGTCACTCTGCGCAGGAACCAGAGCTCTCTGCTAACCTAATAAGGTCTGCCCCTGGGGGCGGGTGACAGCGCAGAGGACAAATGACTTGATTTGGACATTAATGTAGGTGGATCACCCCGCTGTACTTTCATCTCGGGCCCGGCGCTGGAATAGGAAAAGAAATGTCAGCAAGAAAAAAAAAATACTTTTGCTGCTGAGTTGAGAACATTTATTTAGTTTTAGGGTCCCTTTTTAAAAATGTTTTTATTGCCGGCGGAGAGTCTGCTGACTGAACTATGTTTGTGTTTTTGGTGCTCTGCTCCAGGGGAGCAGATTTAGTGTCTTTTTAAGTGTCAATTGCAGTTAAGTGATTTGTCACTCTTGCAGTGTTTATTTATAAAAGTATACTTTATTTCCATTTATTTAAAATATGAATGCGTCGGGCTCAGAATTAATTTGTGCACACATGTAGAATAATATCCACTTGGGGTGGATAATAATGGCAGATATATCGGTATTCTCCGTTTGTGTCGTTTTAATGAAACAAGATAATAATTAGCAGCAGCAGCAGCTGTTCGCATAGTCCACATAAAAGTGCTTCAGATTACGAGATGTGTTAATTATCACAGTTAAGCAGGGTTTTTTTTCGAGCCATGTGCTAATCAGATTAAATAAAACCTCGCTCAGATTTCCCCCAAAAAGAAAACGACAGCAAGCGACATTCTCCACCAAAAATGGGCATCGCCGTGGTCCCAAAGAGTCCAGTATCGGGCTTTGGTTTCAGTGGAACGATGCTGCAACGAAGTCATCACCGAGAGTAATCCTCATGGATAATTATGTTGTGCCGTAAATAATTAAATGCAAATAACAATCTTCTCCAATCAGATGTGAAATAAATTGGGGGATTAAAAATACCAATTTTATCTTGAGTTACAGATCAGCGGCCACAAGTTTGATTATGTTTGAGTGTGATTCGCTAGCCGGTGATGATGGTTATTATTATTATGGTGCCAGAACTGTCACGCCGGCTTCCCAAACCCACTTGGCCTGCACCTCACATCCTCCTGGGGGAAAAAAAAGCATGTTTTAGGTTTACCGCGGAAAATCAGAGGGACGTGAAGTACATCGGGGGGGGACTTCAGATCGCCCTGGCCGACTGTTTCTGAGGTTTAGCACATAAGTGCTCTGTGGATGAAATGGATTCACATCCTCCTGAGTGCCCCGGCCCTGCAGCCAGGTAGGATGTCTCTCGGAGCAGTGAGACGCCAGAAGAGCAGCGGCCCCCGAAGGCGCGATGGGAATGGACACGGGTCTTGTGACTCAATTAGACGCCGCATGCACTCGCAAAAACAATCACACACACACACACACACACACACACGTGCGGACGGGACAGACGTTTCCCACCGCCCGTGGTTTTCGGGGGAGCAGTAGCAGGGCCTTCTTAAGAGATGGTGTGATGGAGGACATTAGAGGTAACGGGGCTTCTCCTCCCATCCGTTTTCATACATTTATCACTACAGGGTTGTCCCCCTCCCCCGAGTAATTTTGTTACTTTCTCCTGATTGCTCACTCGGTATTCCCCTGCAGCCCTCTTGTTTTGCCACCCCCCCCTTAAAAGAAGAAAAGAAAAGCAAAACACCACCATCATCTCCACCGCCCCCAGACAAGAATCAGCTGTGCTTCATTTGTCATCACCAAACAAAAGAAGGACTTTTTTTTTTCTTCTTTTCTTTAAAAGCACGATTAACTATCGTCGTGTTCTGTGCTGCGGCGCTGAGACTCTGGCGGCCTCCGCGCAGCCGCCCCTCTCATTCCTCCCAGCTCCTTAAGGAAATTGAGCACATGACTGCGCTCATGTATGAGTCATTGTCTTTGCTCTCATCTCTTTTAATTTTTCCCCCTCTCTTCTTGGCTGTCCATTTCCTGTTGTATTTCCAGCTTCTCATAATATGAATTCCAGATGTTCTATAGATGCGTCTCTCCCCCTTTTGACGTAACGTCTCTTTTTGTATTAATTTGTTTTGATCTTGACTCCTCGCCCCCAGTGAGTTGTGTTTAGAGTTTGGCCTCGCTGTAAAATAAGGTTTATACTTTATTCATGTTATTCAAGCCTCTAAGAGGTGATTCATTATTTAGAGCTTCTGCCTCCCAAAGCCAGTTCGCTAAGTACATTTTTGGCTCTGACCTGGACTCGCACAAACTGCATTTCTTTCTTCTTTTTTTTTCATTGCGAGGATGCTTCCTTTGCTCTCGCATTTGGAAACATTGTTTTGGCGAAAATGCCCCATGGGGTCCAAAGTTAGAAAGCTACGCTATCAATTAGGTCAAACTGAAGCCGTAAAGTACGCCGAGCAAAGTGTTCCCCCCGAGGACAGAGCAGATGAGGGACATTGGTTCCAGATGAAAGGAAGATTGTGTGTGTGGTGTGTGTGGGGGGGGGGGGGGGGGGGGGGGGGGGAGGGGGGGGGGGGGGGGGGGGGGGGGGGGGGGGGGGGGGTGGGGGGGGGGGGGGGGGGGGGGGGGGGGGGTTTTGTTTTATAATCTAGCGTTATGACCAGAGACGGGCAAATCTGTTTTCCCCCTTCAAAGCGTGTTGTAATTGCTGCGTCAAGCTCCCTTTTTTATAATGGAGGACATTAGCATAGAAGCGGGAACAAGGTGTTATGACTGCAAATAAAATGAGTTACAAACTATTTTGGGGTGCAGGGGACATGATTTCTGTTCATTTGGTCTCTCTCTCTCTCTCTCTCGCTAGTTCTTTATCTCTCTCTCTCTCAAAAAATGCATCTTGTTAAACTGCAATTAATGTGTCAGTGATTGCATCAGCGCTCACGGTGCCGTTTTCACACAGACGGGGCTCGCCGACACCCCTGACCTATTTATGATTTAAGAGCCGCGGCGGTCGCTCCTTCCCATCCGCCCCGTCTTTCATCTCCCTGCTCGCATGATCTGACTCGCCACCGTTATCGCGTCTTTACGGGCAGACAAAAGATCCGCCGGGTGGAAGAGCTCCGGAGGAGGATGCGGGAGTGTTTCGCCGGAGGCGAGTCGATTTGATTGTGAGACAGTGGCGCCACGCAACTGTAAAGTCGTATTAAGAGTGTGAAAGAGCGGAGGCGAATGCGACTGGGTGAATGAAAACGGCATTACTGTAAATCAAGTTGCTGGCCACTTATTGACAAAAAGTCTGCTCTCTTCTCTTACAGAACAACGACCCTTTGACCCTTGGTTACCATGGCTACCCCTCTCATAGTCAGGTAAGAACTCGCACAGTGTTTTCTAATATTCCACCACCCTCTTTTTTTTTTTTTTTTCCTCTGATATTTCTCTCCTATTCATAAAGCATTATTTATGGCTCACTAAGGCTCTCTGAACCACAAGGTGGGGGTGTGGATTCTAATTTATCAGTCGTGTAGAAGGAAACGTGCCTCCACACACTTCACTCTCCCAGCCGTGCACTCCCACCACTTTTCTCTCTGCACTCGACTATCAGCAATATTATTAATCATCTTTGAGCTTTTAAATCCAACTTATTCTTTCTGTTTTTCTCCTCCAAACAAAAGCTAATACATATTAAAGGAACCATCTGTATTGTGTGACTGTTCAAGGCCGCAATCTGTTTACCCGTGTTTGTATTAGCCTGCTGATTGTGTTATTAGACGGCTCAGTTTACGTGGTTAAGCCTTAGATCATCCTCCACTCAGCCTCTCATGCTCTGCCCATAATCCCCTCATCCCTCACTCTCTGCGATGCCCAGCACCTCTGGCTTATCTGCACTTCATCTGTCTTAAGCCATCGCGTGTACTTGAGTTTTGAATATTATTTTATGTGATGTGGCTTTGAACCGCTTCCTTGCTAATGATGATGTTCGCAGAATAATCCTGAAGGCCAAAGTGTTTCCCTCGTGCGAGCGACCTCTTGTTGGTGCGTAAAGGAGTCCGTCAAGTGCTGCTTGAGGGACTCGGAGGTGTAAACCGGTCTCTGAGAGGGAATAAAACAATGCTAGGCAGCGGAGGCTCCCACAACACGAGGTGCTAAACTGTCAACAGCAGTGTGAGAATGATGTGATCAAAGGGAGGAGCCTGGAGAGCAGCACTGTGAGGACACGGGATATGAAACTTTCCTCTTTTTTTAAATATCGAATAAAGTCATGTTTTGGGGGCTTCATATATAAATATAGTGGGGAGTTGCAAAAATAAGATGATTTTGAACCTCAACCCAGATATAGCCAACTTCTATTATTAAAATGTGATTATTTGCAATCTATCATTTTCCTTGTTTCCCAGGAAACGACATAGAAGGCAAACACTGTATATGCGAATGGGTTCAGTATAACCCTATTTGGAGGAAACTGGGTATATGTTTTTATTTAGAAACTAATGTGACGCGATGAATCCTCTCGCTGCCTTTCGGATGGAGTGGCTCCTCGAGGCACGTTTTCTTGTCCTCGGTGGTCGACACGCGTGCCATCTGAGAAACATATCTGGCTCTTTCGCGGCTAAATGCTCTACTACACCATGTTTGACACGTGCTTACTCTCTCTGTCTGCAGTTCGGTGCTGGGAAATCAGTGTAAAGTGTGTTTTTCTGAAAACCGCTGTCTTATGCTGCTTGACGGCTGTGGTGGGAGGAAACCAAAACAATGAGCTGAAAGATGCTGAAACGCCATTGTTAACCCTTTTGAATACAACAAATATGTATTGGTGCACAGTGGTGTTTGGTTGGCGTAATAGGAAGTGGACGTAGTCATCGTGACATCACCCATTAGTTTGTGGACTGCGGTTTTGAATCGCCATCTTGGCTTTTTTGCAACCAGTCAAGGGACGTTACCATGTTCGGAATGTGGAGGCGAGACTTTGAGTCTATGCTGTATTGAAGAAGACTTGAAACTAGAGATTAAGACCAAAAACTCAGGGAGTCACCCCCTGATGGACGTTAGAGAGAATGCAACATGTTCAAGACACTTCTGCAATAGCGTCACTCTTCAGAACCGGAGGTTGCCTCCCAGTTTACGACGGGCCCCAGTGCGACGATTCTGATATTATATTAAGGTCTTTGTGCATGGTAGTTACCAGTTAAGAAGCTTAGCGCCGCTTCGAGGGTTCTGACTGTAATGTGGCTGTGATCAGACTTGAGCAGTGCTGGGAGTGGTACAAGGACGATTTTAGGTCCGACATAGGAAAGTGAGTTGGCCGCTCGTTCAAACACGAGACAAACATGTAAATTGCCAGCACGTTTATGTAACATGGTGCATCTCTGAAAGATGCTGAGAGGAGAGTATTCACTTCCTTTCCCAGTGGTGCCAGCAGCCCCAGTTAACTCACCTACATGGAGAAAGAGAACAGAAAGAGAGAGAGAGCGAGCGGAGGGAGGGACTGCGACATGAGAGGGAAGGGAAGCAGAGGGGAGGGGAAAGTTTGCAGGTGTGACAGAGGCAGAGAAGTAGGAGGGAGGAGGGGGGGGGGGAGGCGTCAGGCTAACTGGGTGAGAGCAGCAGCAGGAGGAGGGAGAGGAGGAGGAGGAGGAGGCGGTGGCGGACTGGAGAAGAGACAGAAGAGATGAGCAGGCAAGGGCACAGCAGCAAAACAGAAGGCTGGGGGTAGAGGGAAAGGAAGGAGCGAGTGGGAGAGGGAAATAAAAGAGTGAGTGGGAGAGACGCAGAGAGCGAGAGGAAGGGAAAAATAGCAAGCGAGGGAGAGTGACAGGGACAGAGGCCAGCATAGGAGGAGGAGGAGGAGAGAGGGGGGATTGGCATGACAGACAGAGCGAGCGGGGGCAGAGAGAGGGAGATTTTGAATCCGCGAGACAGACTAGAGAGACTGAGCTGGTGAGGTGACACAGGATCGGAGCGAGAGAGAGGAGCGACGACGGTCTTGAGTTGTAGCACGGAATACGATGATGGGGCTGTACTATCCTTCCGTGATGTCGGTGAGTGTTTATCTCTCTCCTCTTCGTTCTTTTTTTTGTTTTTCCTCTGCGCTCGTCCGCTGCATCGCTCTTTGCCGCGGCCCGGGCTCCACTGTATGCGGAGAGCAGCAGCGCTGTCGCCGAGCATGAAATGTTAATTAACTGCGAACAGATGAGGACTCTTCTTGACCCCTTTTTGCTAGAGTGGTCCCGTCGGGGGGAGGGAGGGGGACGTAGAGTGCCGCCGGGGACTCTACGTCCCCCTCCCTCCCCCCCCCCCCCCCCCTTCAGTTGCTACGATGGAGATAACAGTGAAAACCGGCGTAGTAGGCAGAGAGATGACGATGAGTCGCAGCCTCGGAGATCGTGTCGCCATACAGTTATTATGGTCCGGAGAACCGCTCGAGCGGTGGCGTGCTACTCTCCGGTCCAGGGCTAGGAGTGCATGCAATCTGAACATGAAGAGCTCCTGCCAGCGCCAGAAACGGCGCTCTGCCATGTATTATGTATGCTCAGAAGATTCATTCAGTACAGCGCGTTAGTGTGCTCAGCTGGATGCAGCAGTATGCTGTTTCTGCGGTAAACTCTCGTCGGATTGGAACAGTGAAGGAATAGGGGAGGGGAGGGGAGGGAGTCTTTCTCCTTTATTGCCTCTGCAGCTGTCTCAGTACGTCGTTCAAGCCCCGTGAGCAAAAAGGACAGGTGTGCCCCCCCCACCCACAGAACAGTTGTCTCCGTCCTTTTCTTTCTTTCTCCTTCTCCTTCTTCTCCCTTCTGCATACTCTCCCATTCCACTAGCAACACCTCCTCACTGTAATTTCTGTGTCACATATTTATCTCACTCAGAGAGACACACACACACACACACACACACAGAAGCTGAAGCACACAGTGGGCCCCGAAGTTGGAGTCTCGCTCATATCATTCCATTTTCGTCAGTTCTCCGCGTGTGCGCCTCTCGTTTTCAGCAGTACCTTGGATTCCTGCTCCCCCCCCTGCCTCCTCGCTCTCCCTGGGGCCCTGGCAGCTGTTATCTCAATGTTTTTCCCCTCTAAGAGCCCCCCTGGAAGAGGGGGATGGGCCGGGAAAAGAGTGAGAGATTGGGGAGCGGGAGAATAGCAAAATCTTAACATTTTTGAAGTTGATGGGAGAGGTTGGCAGGGAAGCCCATGGATGAGGAAGCTGAAATAATGTGGAGATGGACAAAACAACAGGAGTTGGAAGGGATGGAGAGCAACAATATTAGGTCAACTGGAGAGAGCCAGTTTGCTCTGATGCAATTTCTGTCGAGCTGACTTTGCAGTTACGCCTGAGTGTGTGCTGCCTTCTGACGGTGGTTATTTATTAGCTCTTTTAAAGTGTTGTTGCATGCTAACATTTTGGACCTTTGCTGCAAGATATTTTGGAGCTCCATGGCAGAGTGCAAAAGACTAAAATACTTTCTCAAGCCCCACCTAAGTGTGTGTGCCCTAAGGCGAGGGAGAGACGCCTACCTGCTGCAAAACACACACACACACACACGTATGCAGAAGCACACAGCCACGTTTTCAGAAACGGTAAACGGGACATGTGGTCCCCCCCCCCCCCCCCCCCCCCCCCCCCCTCCCCCCCCCCCCCCCCCTCCCCCTCCACCATCCACACATCTTGTTATTGATTCTTTCGCAGGGTTTAACAATGCATGGTCGGTAAATGATCCAATGAGGCCGTGTTGCCGTGGCAACTGCATGAGTCATTCATTTTGTATCGGATTGTTAAATGGTTCGAGGAGTGAGGGAAAATGTCGACGGGAGAGCCATGTGATGTTTGCACTACGCTCTGGGGGAAGAGAAGAGAAGAAAAAAAAGAAAAAAGAAGCTATGAAATTACCCAAACCATTGGAGCTGGTTGTAACGTCTGTGTCTTCTTTCGCAGCCATTTGCATCTCTAATGGCTTTCCAAAAAGAAAAGCGCTCGCTGTGAGGCATCTGCGCCGAATTTCAAAAGAACCTGCCCTTTTGAAACAGAGGGGTTGCCCTCGCCGGCTCTCTGGACGGCTTGCAGTTGACAGTGACCACACGGCTCCGCGGCTCGCTTTGTGTACGCTCTCCAAACCACGCTTGACAGCCGGACGAGTGCTTTATTGTCACAGAGCTCGAGCTCCAAACCAGACCAACTCGTTTCAGGGCCTTAACTATTGTATAGAAAGAGGCAGGTTCCATGTTGCGTAAACACGGGTCAGTGTGTGCTCACCTGCGTGTGGCTTTCCTGATGAGGAATAGATGCGGACAGATAACGTTGTCTTTGTATTTTTCAATATTTACCTTTCATAAAAATGCTGCGGTGGAGCGGATCGTTGACAGTGTGTGGAGGGATGACGTGGGGAGGGGGTTCTGGCAGTGATACTGTGCAAATCCCTGCGCACATGTATGTTGAAAGGGGGGGGGGGGTCTCCAAAAATGCTTTCTGAGGAAGGGGAGACGTACGTGACACCCTAGAAGGAAAAGGATGGGAGGGGTTGTTTGACAAGCAGGCGTGTTACCCTATAAGGAGATGGAGAGTGGGAGGAGGAGCCTAGGCATCGGCGATATCTTGTTGCTATAATGCTTCATGGGCTTGATTGCTATGCGTGGTGGTGGTGTGGGGGGGGGGGGGAAACGTATGCGAGGGTCCCGTCTGGATTTTATTAAGCGTAAAGAGGAAAAGTGCACCGCAGAGACAGAGAGAGAGAGACAGGGATGGGAGAGAGAGGGAGGAAAGGGAGAACCGGCAGCAAGAGGAGAAAAGCAAAGAGGGGGTAGGAGGAAGAGTGATGGAGGAGCAGGGAGGGGGAGGGAGGGGTCGACGTGGGATGGGATAATTTAACAAGAGGGTTGTCTCCCTGGCTCATCGGTATGCCACAGGCACGCCGTAAACGCTTCCCCAGCTGTTCGCAGCTCGGCAAGCATCAGCACGGAGTCAGAAGCCAAGATCTGAGCCGAGCACAACTTCCCCATTTAATGCAATTATCGAGCCAACATGTGAGCTGCATGAATCACATTCTCCAGCGTCAGCCGAATTAGGCTGCGGACCAAATGTGCCGGAAGGCCCCGAGAAAGTAAGATACCGAAATGTCATTATTCGTGTGAAATGACCCGGTGTTGCCCCAGTTAGCTCTTAGCCATGTTCCTCTTCCTCCTCTAGCCGGGTGAGGCTGCTGCAGACGAGCACATTTTATAACATGTCTCCTCAGACGCACTTGCTGATGCTAACTGACCCGAAAGTAAGCCTGCTACAGCTACCGCTCTGAGTCACTGGCTTTGCCTGGCCAACGCACACACTTACACAACCCTTGATGCCTTAACACCCCAACGGCAGGGGAGCGGAAGCGCACACACACACATACACACGCGCAGACATGCACACGAGGTGTACACCAACGCTACGTTTACACAAAACCCTGAGTGCTGGCCCAAATGCTCAGCTTCCAGCTCGTCTGTCCACAGGGCAGCACTTTTCTCCAAATATGACCAGGAAATGCGCCCTTTGTCTTCTGCGTCCTTCCTCTCATCCCGCCATCTATGTGCATTTTATTCAGCAGAAGCTTTTATCCTGACGCGAAAGCACAAAGGCCACTCGCAGTCAGCAAAAATAAAGAAAAGATAGAAGAAAAAAAAAGGCCCCAGAACTTGACAGTTTTGAGAGAGAGGATAAAAAAAACGGATGCCGGAGCTGTTGACACAGCGTATCAGGTAGAGAGCGGGGCAGTCTGCAGCTAAAATGGATCTCTGAAAAGGCCCGGTCGTCGAACACAAATACAAGATCGTTTTTGGCTCGTGTTGCCGCTTCTATTTTGGTCGGGCAACAAAGGAAGAGGAGCAGCAACAGCCGGGGTTGTCCGTTCCCCTGCTAGGCTGTAGTCTGTTTCTGTAATCTCTCTCTCTCAAGTCCTAGGTGTGCGGTATTTAATCTTCAAGTCACTGTCACTCACACACTGAGTTGCATCACAGCTTGTCAAGTCCGAGACTGACTCATCAGTAGATGAGTGAGTTGCGTCGTGAGTCATCAATGTTGTGACTCGAGTACGGCGACACCCGGATCCGCGTTGAGTATTCTGATGGAGAGCAGGAGGGTTGTTTTCCCAATAAATTTCACCTAAAGATAGAATGATTTTTGCCGCATTTGCTTATTCTCTTTTTTTTTTTTGTGTAGTCAGTAATATATTCTGCACCAATCTCTTATTGCAGATGGGGGTGGGGGTTTCCTCCGTCTTTTGCTTATTGTTCCAGACTCCCGTAGTGGAAGAAACTCCCTTTGCAGCAAGTAGCACACACAATGCAGAGTAGCATCAAATGGGACCAAGCTTCATGCTGGTGCTTCTGGGAGAAGTTACGGCAGATGTTTGGGGTATGCAGACTGCACTACTCCCCCCCCCCCCCCCCCATATACCCAACAACCGAGAGTGCAACACCACGAACGTCTTCCAACTAAAACCACAACTCTGAGCTCAATTCTAACGTCAGCATTAGCTAATTTGCTCACAGCGACAATGCTAACATGCTATTGTTTACTGCGTACGCCATGATGCTGTTAGTGAATTTGAAAGTGACATGTTTTTTTGGGGGGGGGTCAGAAACCAAAACCATTGGACATCATGAATCCACGGGAATGAGCATGTACCAAATCTCCATCTGCACTGAAGTGCTGCTACTGTGGCTAAAATGTTTTTTATTTCCACTATGATAATTCTTCTGCAATGAGGTAATACTTTCTATAAGTAGGTTTAGTCTCAATGTATTGCGTCACTTGTTTTCTTTCTTTCCCGATTTCACCACTTGACCCTGGCTGATCAACTTTCCCTCGGGTTCAGGTTCCCTTAGTTCTGTCAGACGGCTCCGCCCACGCTCGCCTTTTACCGCCGCGCGAATGCAGTGGGCCCAGACACGGGGCTGACGCAAGGCGATGGCATCATTTAGCACACAAAGTGTTTTTTCACCCGATCTCCACCGACTAATGTTCCTCATTTCTGCTCTCCTCGTCGTCGTCTTTTTTTTCTGTCTCTCTCAAATGTAATGAATTCAGGATGTCTCATCAGAGGATTTCAGCTCGTGTTCACATTATTACCATCAGTGATGCAACAGTGGTACCGAGAGGAAATTCTTCGCACATGAACCAATTTTTTTTTTCTTCATTTTCAAGCTTTTTGTTCATTAATGGAGCAGAGCATTGCAACTGCTATTAACTGAAAACGCACTAACAAGGATGGAGTAATGTATTGGATAGATATGGATTTACAGGGCGTTTATATACAAGGCTGTTAAATTGTACAGTAGATTGAGATGTATATTTACTGCAAAACGATCACAGGGCACAGGTCTGTGCTAAGAATGAGCACATGTTTTCTTGATACTACGGGGGGACCGCCACACAGAACTTGAGGCGGGACAGGAAGAGCAAGGACGTGAAGGATGTTCGCCCTTCTCGAAAAATCCTAATTTGGAATGCTTGTGGATGAGATTGGGAGAGGTTCATACAGCTGCAGGGTTTCAGAGGAGCGGACACAGCTGCCATTTCAAAAAGAAAGTGTGAAAGAAGTTCAAAAAAGAGAGTTGTGGCACTTGCTGTATGTTATTGGCGGGGGGGGGGGGGGGCATAACGGGATTGCTCGGCACGACTGAAATCACAGCGGTGCTGCAGCCGTGAACTGTTGCGTGAGCATGGCACTGGTTCCCTCGACCGAAACAAGCCACTCTCTGATTCGTCCACTGGATTTTGGATCATTAAAGAAAATAAGCTCTGTAGCAAACAAACCTTTTTATGGTGCACACACGTTTCGTTCAGCGAGAAGAGCTTTACAAATGAACGCAGCGTTTATGATTTGAGTTTGGTTTTTTTTTTAAGCGTGAATGCAGGCGGCAGAAGTTTCACCTGAAGGCCGAGAGATTCAGATACCCGGAATGCGCGTTTGCAGCAAAGAAGACGTGAAAAGTGCTGCAACGGTCGACTTGTTCTCAATCCGACTGAGACGACGACTCCCCCTCCCCTCCCCCGCAGACTTGGTGCGACGCGACCCTCGGACGCTCTCATGTCACAATATCGATGTGATTCGTGTCGACCGCGTGCATCCCTCCGGTTTGTCACTGAGGCGAGGGGGTCGGCTACCCTGTCACAGGTGTGACGCCGAGAAAGGTCAAAAGCTGGGAGACAGATGGCACACACACACACACACACACACACACACACACATATATATACCCTCCCACGCACTTTTAACACTCCCAAAGGGACAGACATCTATTGTGCAACTCACATGGGCATCGCTGCAGCCTGTCAAACACACACACACACACACACACACACACACACACACACACACACATTGTAGCCAAGCAGATGTCTAACAAGCATGGAGTCTCTTTAGTGGTGAGACCCATTTATTCTGATATCCAGAAGACCAAAACACAGAATATTACTTTTACTAATTAGTTGTTATTATTATTATTATGACTGCCTGTCTCTGCTGCTACAATTACTACTTCTGCTAATGAAGAAAATAATGATGAAGTAGGAGGTGACCAGGAAGACTAACAAGAAGAGGGAGATTAAGAATACAGAGAAAGAACAAGAGGCTGCCAGATACAGCAGCCATTGTTTAGCCATATACATATAGATAGCTATTTTGTAATACTTTTCTATTGTAATCTTCTATTAGCGTCTTTATTTACCTCGTCTGTTTTCTGAACATGTTTTCTCAATCAGAAGTTCAGTTATAGTTCTCCTATTTTCTTGTAGAACCGTTCAAACACCAACGATGGAAACCAGTCGAGGACTTCATCATTCTGTTCCCGTCAAAGTCCGCATTGATGAATCCTTTATTTTATATTATTATCATTACTATAGTTTTTTTTTACCATGCTCGAATCGCTTGGAATATCATACAAAGGGTGAACTTGAAGTAAAAAAAACGGGTGCATTTGGCAATCGGCTCAGTTTGCGCGTTAAACACTATTTAAACGCTGCAGTCAGATGGCGTACACAACCAACATTACACCGGACAAACAGTCACGCGTTAGCGCCGCCGCCGGGCATATTAGCATTGGTTGAGGGGAGGGGGGTTTACCGGAGCAGCGTGGCTGTAGCCGGAGCTATAAATACATTTGTGCTGTTTGCAGTCTTGATTTGATTGAGCATTCAGTGGCGTTATTCGGCGAGTTATAAAAAGATCTGAAAGACAGCGATTGTTTGGTTTATCTTCTGCAGCGATGGATGAGAAGCAGGGCCATGCTTCCAACATCACTCATCACCATTTATCGTCCCCCCCCCCCCTCTTTTTCTCTGCCGTCCCTCCACGCTCTAACTCTTACCATTTAGGGTGTCCGTGACCCACTGCCAACACCAAGGAATGTGTGTTGCGTTATTGCCTTGTGTCGCGTTTGTGTTTGTGAGAACCTGCATTGTTCTCCTACGCACTCGGTGCTGCTTATATTTCTTTTTTTTCTGTCTGCCTTTCTTCTGGGGGGTAATAATAATGTTCCCAAAATACTTGGGCATGCTTCCTTACTAACAGTTGGTCTTTGTGTGAGCGTTGAGGTGTGTGTGGGTGTCTGCGTGTCAAAGGTGTTTTTTTGTGCGCGGAGGCGTTTGTGAGTGTGTGTGTGTGTGTGTGTGTGTGTGTGTGCAGGAGTTAGACACTCACCATTGTACAACGCGGAGTTTGGAGGCATCTGACCCTCAATAATAGATGTGGCTGCAGTGAATATTTAATGGGGGGTGGGCGTGGGTACTTGCGCACATTTACTCACACACACACACACACGTACGTGTGCGGGGAAATGTAATATCCACGCCTGTATGACTTTTTCGACCGAAGCTCTTGGAGAAGTGGTCGGGCGATGCTCTCTGTAAAAGGTACCGGAAGTTAGCCAGCAGCTTTCACTCCTTCCTCACCCCTCCCTCTTCCATACAGGGCTCTCAGGATAGTGCTGGCGGTCAGGAGGGACTCGTGCCTCCACCTTTCTCCGCATTCCCGCCGCCTCCACCGCCGCCCCCTCAGAACGGCATGGCCCTGGACTACGGGGGCAGCCTGTACGCGGCGGGGGCCGTCCAGGGCCCCGTGGAAGCCGGCGGAGTGGCGAACAGCGTCGCCAACAGCCTCAGTGTCCAGGTGAGCGCCTGGACACTTTATTCTCATGATAGAAACTCTACCACTTACAGATTCGATACCATTGTCCCTTTCCTCAACATCTACAAACCTCTCTGCGTGGGACTGATTGAGATCGTTCCTGATTTGTGTAAAGCAACGTGAAGCTGTTTCTACACTTTGTGTTACACTGCTTGAACTGCTAGCTTAGCATTACCTTAGAGACGCTAATGTGTTGGACAGACAGAATAGTGGATGTGAATGAGTAGGGAGAGTGAATGATACTAGTAGTAGTAGTAACACTTCTACTGCTGTAGTATTTCTACATCTACTACTTTCATTCTCAATTCTCTGTACTTGCTGTATTTACACTTTAAGGTCACCAGTTTATTTTTGACGCACATAGCTGAAGCTAATAACGTCTAATCCAACGGTCTGTGAAGGCTGTAATGTTCAGCTTTTATTGAAGCGGCTCGCTCGAAGTGTCCATTTAACTGTCTGGCCATTTGCGGTGCTGTTTAACTGTATTGTGTTATGGTGACAGGCATCATCCACCCCACCTATATAATTAAGGGAAAGCTAATAAAAGAAACGCACACACGTTTACTCTCTTTCCAAGCAAAAAGCTCTACATACACTTGTTTCAGCTTCTTAAAAGGCCATTTTTCCTCTGTTTTATATCACATTTAATATGTATTACGTTTGGGCATTGGACGGGAAAAAACAAACAATCTTTAAGCCATTACTTTGGATTCTGGGTAAGAGGGCTCCTAGACAAAATGTTTTGATCGATGAATCCAGAAAACAAGGAAATAATTGTTTCCTGTGTAATAAACCTCTGCCCCCCCCCCCCCCCCCACCCCCCCCCAAGCAATCGGACGGGTCCTCCCAGATTGACGGTCCATTAGTGGTCGGCTCAGGAGGAGTCGGTGGTGGAGGGAGCATTGGGGATGACTCGGACGCCAAGGGGACCCCCAAACGCCTCCACGTGTCCAACATCCCCTTCCGCTTCAGAGACCCCGACCTACGGCAGATGTTTGGGGTATGCAGACTGCACTACTCTCTCCCCTTCCCCCCCCCTTTCCCAATAAGCATCATTGCATAACAGTAACCCAGAAAAGTAGCTTTGGATTATAATCATGCCGTGTGTGCGTATATGTGTGTATATATATATATATATATATATATATATATATATATATATATATATATATATATATATATATATATATATATATATATATATATATATATATATATATGTATGTGTGTGTGTGTGTGTATTAATATTAATATTAAAAAATAATGTGTGTGTCATATCCGTTACAGCTAAAAGGAATCTGTTTGTTTGTAAGATTTGACTGAAAAACTAAACCTTGACCTGGCACATGTTCATCTTGTAGAAAGATGACTCTGATTCTTGAACCAGGTGTAAAAAAAAATCGGGCCTCACGATAAAAAAAATGTTTGCTTGCGAGAGGAATGCGTCTAAGATGTGGTGCAGAGAAAAGAGCAGAGGCAAAGAAGACATGGTGGAAGGGAAAAAAAGCCCATGAAGAGCTGGCTCGCTGCCAGCTCTTCATGGTTGAACAGTGCTGACACCCGGTGGCAAGATGCAGCACAAGACTTACATGCTGCTTCGTTTCCTTTCTTTCCTTTTCAGCAATATGGCAAAATCCTCGACGTGGAGATCATTTTTAACGAAAGGGGGTCCAAGGTATGAAGAACGGGAACGACGTGTCATCTTGAATACTTGTGATACAAAAAACAAGCTCAGCAAAAGCTCACTGTCCATTTTCAACCTCCTTTTGCCCCCCCACCCCCTCTTCTTTTTTTCCATTGTCCCCCGGCTCCTCTTAGGGCTTTGGTTTTGTAACATTCGAGACGAGCGCGGATGCGGAGCGGGCCCGAGAGAAGCTTCACGGCACGCTGGTGGAAGGGCGTAAAATCGAGGTAACTCGCAACCCTTGCCCCCACACTCCCACCCCCCTTTCTTTTTTCCTTTTCCTTTCTTTTTTTTTTATAGAAACGGCGACCATTTTCTCCTCCGTTTCCCCTTCCATGTCCGACAATGAGAATGAGTTTGTTCTGGTCGTCTCTTCCCCCAGCGAAGGGTTTTCCTGGTGGATGTATGTGTTCGACTCTAACCCCTCTGGCTTCACTACAGCATGGTGCAGCGGAGCCACGCACACAGACGTCTCCTCTGACGGCACTTCCTGTCGATGTTTATGCTGTTGCTGTTGTTTTTTGTGGATGTTGTGGGCTGTCCATTGCACCTTGATCTTAAAGCTGTGTGGTTTGCAAAGCATGCTGTGTGGAGTGGCTACGCAAACAGGCATGGCCGGCGAGACGTTGACGAGGTCGATATCCGCTTCTGTCACAGCATGTAGGATCTTTTCTCTTCTATTTATTTTATTTCATTTTGGGGTTTTCCTGCACCTTTTTTCCATGACCATCATCACTTCTTCCATGATCATGATGAGTGGCCATCTTTGGTTTATGGTTGTGTTAATGACTGGAAGGGCAGTTAATAGCCTCTTGTATTTTTAAGTGCTTGCCGGTGTCTGTGAGAGGCTACTGTATGTTGCATGGATGGGTCATGAGGTCAGATATCGTCAAGGAGATTTTACACGGGTGACTCTGGGTAGCAGGTGTGATGCGTTAACAGGCTGATGCATGATGGGGCGCATTTTCAGGGGCCAGTTTGAGTCTTGAAATGAGTCTGCCGTGAGAAGTGCGGTGCCATTTCTGATGCTTCATAAAAACGTGTACATTTAGACGTGCGAGAGAAAGAAAAAAAGAAAAAAGTTGCTTCCACACACACACACACACAGTTGCATCCACCACTCCTGGGGGAAAAAAAGGAAGTGCATTTTGTTTTTAATTTCATTTATTCGTTAGCATGAGCTCGGTTTTCAGTTGCAAATGGCCTTTGGAGAAACGGATACACCATGCTTTCGCCATTTGCTCTGGCTCTTGATTTTTTAATTTGTTTTAAAACGCTTTCTTTTTACTCGCTACTAAAGCTCCTCTGCATGCATGGTCTCGAATGTCTTGCACTCCTCTCTGTCTCTGTGTGTGGGTGTAAGCAGGACTAAAAAACATGGAGGGCGGAGAGAGAATGAACGCGTGAAGAGTACGAAATAGATAGCTGCCGTTCCCTCTTCCTTTTCTTCCTTATTTATTGGTTCTCCATCTCTCTTCACTCTTTTTTCACCAGGCCAGTCTGTCTGTCTCTCCCAGTTCGTGTGTCTCCATATGCACCTGCATTTCGGCTGCCCCCCCACCCCCACCGCCCCATCTCTGTCCGTTTCCCTGTACTGTGATGTAGTCGACTAGCATAAACATTGGAGGTTAAGTTTGATTTCAAGTGATTTTATTTTGTCAGTTATTTGAATATAATCTGGGCAATAATAACGGGTAGTCCCTCGCCCCCTCCCAAGGCTGTTTTTTTTTTCCTGACATTCTGTTTTTTTGCCCCTTTATCAACTTCTATGATCTGTGTTTGTAGTGGGATTTATTTCTATTTTTTGTTTGTTTTTTAACCAGTAGAGGCGAGAGTGTTGTCAAATGGCGGATACTTGCAGCTGACTGTTGACACGTGACCTGTTACATCACTTCCTCTCTGCCACATGGTTGGGGGTTGCTTTTCATTACCTCGTTTTTTAGTTATGTTTATTTTTTCTTTTCTTTTTTTTTTGTTTACTTATTTGGTTCATCATTTCTTTCTTACATATATTTTTCTCTATTTCCCTGATGATTTTTGTATGTTGTTGTTGTTGTCAGTCTCCACGGTAACTGCTCGCGTGTCCTCACGCTGTTTCCCTGGCAACGGTAAGTTGTGTACACATGGCATCATCTTTGAATGACCCCCTCCCCCCCCTCCCCACCCCCACCCCACCCCACCCCATCCGTCAAAATAGTGAAATAAAATGCACCCAACACCCAAATGAGGGACTCCTTTACTGGAGGGAGCCCGCTTGATTGATTGAATGTTTGACAGAACCCGATTGGCTAATCCTGTGATTGATTGGGGAGGTGGGGAATGAAACGATTACGAGATTAGCCATTGATCGCATGGCGGTATAACGGCCACCTGTATAACTGAATGTACTGCATCTATCTGCAAGTGCAACGACTTTGACTACCACTTCTTATGCATTCATTCCAATCACCTTCTCTAACTGCATTCAGCATTTAATTCCAGAGCCGTATCCTGCATGGTTTACTCTCTTCCTTCTCGTCATCTGTATGACGCCATATAGTACATCTCTCCGTGTCATGTCAGCCAACGGCTGCATTTCTTTTTGCACCGTAGCGGGATAGCATGCCGAAGCATGAGTGCTATGTTAGCGTTGCCGGAGAGAGGATACTAGTTGTCTGTGTATCCCGGTGTACTGCAGGCCTTGACGATCACTCTCTGTACCACTTTGTAGACTGGAGACAGTTGTGGAGGTACGGGCTGTTTGGACTTCACATTCAAATTTAAGATGGAAATGTGGATAAATAGTGGATGCACGCTTATTTTACTTCCAAGCGAAGCTGCTCTTACATACACACAGAAACACTTTTTGCATTTGAGCCTTTTTTTATTGAAGGGGGAAAAAAGAAAAGCTGCCACGAATGAATTTGTAGACCCCGGCAGAGCAAACCTAAGAATTCATGCCACTGATTAAGCAACGGCAGCTTTTTCTTTGTTCTGATTCCCGTGACGAGGTGTCAGGTGTTTTACTTTTTCAGTTTGGTTCTGGATGGTGTGCGTGTTGGTGGTTTGTGTGCTTTGAGGTCTCTTTGGTGTGCGACACTGATCTGGAATGCCTGGCACAACCATGGTTTGATTTGATTTTGATTACATTTTATGTTTGTTTTTTTTTTGTTTTGAGGAATGATTTTTGCATCCCCCATCCTCTCCGTCTTTATCTAGACTTCTCTCTCGCTCCCTCTCTCGCTCTCTTTTCATCATTCCGCCATTGTGGCTCCTGTACAGTTAGAGCCAATGTAGGCAAACGGTCAGATGTATATTTTGTATGTGTATCGCATCTTGTCTTTTCTGTTTGTTCATTTGAAGAATTGCACATTTGAATGGATTGATCTCTCTATCTCTCTCTCTCTCCATCATGTATGTGTTTTTTTGTGTCTTTTCATGTGGACTGGCTCCTCCTCCTGCACCCCTCTATATTTCTGTCTTTTCTCTCTCCCTCCTTTTCTTTTTTCTGTATGGTGTGTATTGGATCGGGAGGGCTGCCGAACCTTTTTTGATTGGTCTCTTACTGCATCTGATGCTTGCTGATTGGCTCACCTGGTGATGTGATGCGCTGTTGATTGGCTGCGTGTAATCTGTGTATGAACTCCTCGATCAATGTTTTTTTGCATTGTGTTCAACTGATGAATCTGCCGCTTAATTCACCTTCTTTTTCCTCCCTCTTTTTATTTTGGAAAAAGGTAGCAATAAACTGGTCTTGGATTTCTTTTTGAATGCGTTCGTTCTGAAATATTTTGTTTTTCTTTGTTCTGTGTGCCAATGGTTGCATTGTTTGTGTGCGAAACTGCCTGATTTACTCACCAGGATCCTCGTGTTCAATGTCTCTCTCCTTCAAAAGAAGCGCATGCATCAAATACCATCGCTGCTCATCAACAGAATTAACCTCTGTCATAAGTAAACAACTGTTTCACGTGTAATGACACCTCACACGTCAAGTTCAATATGAAAACTGTGATCATCACGTGCAGATTATCTCCCTCAGAATACATTCAGATAAAACATTTTTTAAATAAAGTTTCGATTCTGCATCATTTTGATAATTCCTCAATGCTTGTTTAACTGTGTCCACTTGGCCTCTGACCACTGCTTCTGGTGTCCAGGTGAATAACGCCACAGCTAGAGTGATGACGAACAAGAAGATGACCACCCCTTACTCCAACGGCGAGGGCCTCGCAGCGCTGCCATACGGTAATGCGCCTTAAACTTCACAACCGATTCTATTTTGTGTATATATATTTTTTAGAACGTGTTGGTTTGTTATGCATGTTACCCAAAAGTGGCTGCAACTAATCGATTGATCTGTCAATCGCTTTGAAATTGGTCATAAAATGGGGAGAACTGTCGTTTCCGAAAGCCCACAATGACGTCGTCGAATCACAACTCGAAGGCATCCAGTTACTGTCATAGAGGAGCAAAGAAACACATTTAAGAAACTCAATGTTTTTCCTAAATAAACAGATTAATTGTTTATCAAAACTGATCTGAGAGCTGATCGATTAATCGTTATAGCTCTAATATCCCACACAACAAAACAAAAGCTTCAATACACACGCACTCGCATCCTCTCTTGAACAGCAAATATCAATCTGCAGGGATGCACAATTCCTAAAGTACCCGCCTGCCATCTGTCACATATTGATTTAATTGTACTTTTTATTTTCACGTTGGTCGACTACAGCTGGATGGAAGTTGAGTCCCATGGTTGGAGCCATGTACAGCCCCGAGCTCTATACAGGTACGAGCACAAGGATTAGCTTCACACTGATTAGCCCCGTTGTGTTGGAGACAGGATGCACAGATAATGTTTTTACCCTAAAGGCACTTCAGCCGATCTGTCCCACCTTCTCCGTCTCTCAGTGCCGGGGTTCCCGTACCCGGCGGCAGCGGCGGCCGCTGCCTCCACCGCTGCCACCTTTCGAGGCGCTCACCTCCGGGGCCGAGCCCGACCCGTCTACAGCGCCGTCAGGGCCGCTGTGCCACAACCCGCCATCCCTACCTACCCGGGGTAAACACACACACACACACACACACACACACAGAAACTAAGCCAGCAAACTGCTCTTAAAACTAGACATAATGTCTTTCTTCTTAAATGCATTCCTTCACTTAGTTAACAATAATAATTGTGCATGCTGTGTGTTTGAATATATATCTATTTTTGTTTGAGATATTGACGTTGAAATACCATTTCCTTGTACCTGAAAGGTGATAATTTCCCAGTGGTTTAGTGATCAAATGGAGCAGTGTTTTCCTCCTGATAGACGTTTGTCTCGCGGTCTCGTAACAGTAGTATCAATTTAAAGTTGGTGCAGTCGTAGACAAAGAGGTGGTATTTTGTCTTGCATGTTGCACGGTGTGTAATAATCTCACCCTTCTTTCTTTTTCTCTTTTTCACAATCGGTTTGGCACCGTTCTCTCACCTCTCTCTCTCTCTCTCTCTCTCTCTCTCTCTCTCTCCTCCCCAATCGTGTTTGCTGTTTCCTGCAATGCCCACATGGTGGCGCATCACACCATTCTTTTGTTTGTTTGTTTCGACTTTCCACCACCGCTCCTCCCTCCCCCTCCTCCTTTCTCATCTCTCCTTTACCTACCCCTTCCCCCCTCGTCGCTCTCCTTACCTTCCTCCCCCCCCCCCCCTCTCTCTCTCTCTCTCTTTCTCCACTCTCTCTCTCTCTCAGTGTGATGGCCTATCAGGATGGCTTTTATGGTGCAGCTGATCTCTATGTAAGTATACCTCTCTCTGCCCTCTGCTGCCTCACTCCTCACCTATGTCCCCCACCCCCTCTTGCTTGTGGGTTTTCAAGTGTGGCACGGACTAAACCCAAAGAGACGTGTACTTTTGGGTGTTTGATGTTTTTAATCTTTAAATTAGCTTTTTTACAATTTATATTCATCACAAATATATTGAACTCATCTTTTTGTTTTCCTGTAATGTACAATCTCAACTGACATGTCCTTTCAATGATGCATACAGATATAGAAAATGTTTGCACTCGCACACACTTTCATCAAAGTGTTCATTCACGAATACACTCCTCTCGGGTTTGTCTCTGTGCATTTGTGAGTTAAGTTTGTACCAATGTGATTACGTGTGTGTGTGTGTGTGTGTGTGTGTGTGTGTGTGTGCAGGCGTGTGTGACCAGGTTGACAATAGCTGTTTCTGTTCTCTCTGTAGACTAGTGTTTCAGGACATTAGTGGCAGATTGCCCCAGGTAGGGTTTACACACTCTGTGTGAGAGCCAGTGTGCATCCTCCTCGTCTCCAATGACTGCGTGCTGCTAGACATTATTGACCATCTGAGATTGAAACGCCTTCTCTGTCTTCTTCTACTAACTCACTGGATTCTGACATGGGTGGAGTTGCGGAAGGGGGAGAAGAGAATTAAGTTGAAATCTTGATTTTTGCAAAGCATGTGCTACACGAAAATGTCCACTCTCAAATGATCTACAGTAGGAGGGGGGATTAGGCGCAGTATTGCAGGTTAGGCGCAGTATTGCAGGTCAATACGTGAACAGTGGGCCAATTTCTTTTGACCTAAACTACCCTAGGTGGCAGCCCACAGCAAAAATCCATCTGTAATCGTAGGACTTTTCACTGTTCTTGTGGCGAGATACATTAAAATACATTATTATCTTAATCACACACAGAAAACACGTAAAGAGAACTGGGATAGCCGAGAATAAAAAATAAAAAAACATGCCCCCTTCGTATAATTTTTTCATTGATTCGCACAAAAATCTGAATTACTATGTGTCAGCAAGCTGCATTCTCACGACTTGAAATACAAACGGGATGTGAAATAAATAAGATGTAAAAAAAAAACGAGCATTTTCCCAGTAGTCAGAGGGATGTAGGACAGTTTCCATCAGCAGTTAATTCCGACCCCTTCCAGGAATCTCCCTCTCTGTTTCACCTGTGGCATGCTAACTGAATCAATGTCGGCATGCGGACATATTGACAAGGCTGACTCCTCCCCCAGTCCTCTCCTATTTCCTCCCCCCTTTTTCTTCTCCATCTATACACCATACCTCTACCCTCTTTTTTTTTTTTTTTTTTTTGTGTCATCCTTAATTACACTTCTTCCTCAATAATTAAAACCTTTTTTTGTATGTTTCAAGTGTCTTCCGGCACCCCCTTCCTCTTCTTCTACTCCTTTTTTATTATTTACTATATCTTCTTTCCTTGCTCTGGGACTCTTCTTCCTCTCCTATTTTCTATGTGGCACTCTGAGATTATTGGATGAAGAGTGCCTTACAAATAGAATGCATTATTATTATTATTATTCTATGTCTCCGGCACTTTCTCCCTCCTCCCCCCTGTACATGCCATCTTCCTCTAGCCCTTACGCCTTCCTACCCCCCCCCGGTCCAGCCTCCCCCTGTAGCGGCAGTTGTGTGGTCCTGAATGCGGGGACTTGGTCGACTGATCCTTTAGGGTAGAATGCAGCGGTGTTTGTTGTCATAGGGATGTTTGGCCTAATACGCTGTGCGTTCGGGAAAAGCATGCTGTGTCTGTCTGTGATTGGCCGCTGGCCACGTGAGCGGGTGCGCGTGTGTGTGTGTGTGTGTGTGTGCCCTTTTTGTTTTTTTTAATCTGACTGGCTGACTGTCTTCTTTCACCCGTAGTTTTTTTTTTTTTTTTTTCCCCATCAGCTGTTCATCCAAACATAAATAATGACACAATCATCTTGCCTCCCCTTCTTTAACAGTGTGTTTTTGTTAGGGGAAGCGGGGTGGGGCACAGTTAGGGGTATGAACTCTCTCTCTCCCTCCATGTCCAACACACAGTGGGGGAAAGAAAGGGGGGGGGGGGGGGGGGGGGAAAGGCACTTTAATGTTGCACGGGGGCAACGCTTGCAAACAGCAACACATATGTTTTATTTTCCGGGTTGGTCATGGAGGGAGAGACCCACACAGAGCCTGAGCTACATCCTTGTGAATGCCGTACTGCACCAGATTAGCCAGTTTTGCTGACTGTCTGCTTGTTAATCTTTCGCTCTCTTCTCAGCAGTGTTTTGCTCACTATGTAACCCTTTTTAGATTAACCACTTGTCTGTCAGTGTGTAGAGGAAGTGCAGCAAACCCTTTTAACTCTGATCTCCTCTTGTTTCTCCTCCGTCGTGCACCACTCCCATCATGGCCTCGTCACAGGGCGGCTATGCAGCGTATCGTTATGCCCAGCCGACTGCGGTAGCGAATCCCGCGGCGGCGGCAGCGGCTGCAGCGGCAGCTTACAGTGACAGGTGAGCTTTGAAGCTAACAGGAGTTAGTCAGTTGCAGCATATTCAGCCAAATTCCTTTTTTTTCCTTTCTCATTTATGTGACTCCTCATGTTTGATGGCGTTTTTTTCTTTTCTATGAAGCTACGGACGAGTTTACACGGCAGACCCCTACCATGCTGCGCTCGCCCCGGCTGCCTACGGCGTTGGAGCCATGGTAAGTCCCTGAAAGATGAGGCCATTCTGTATTTTTCTTGTCTTCAATTCCCATGAAAGAGCACCCAACGACATATTAGTCCGTCCCGCAACACTTTTATGGTGCCCCTCTTCTGCCAGTGGCACTCCAAGAGTTCCTACTGAAGATAAAGATATTTAAAAACTAGTCACCAACATATAGTTTGTTTGTTGCGCTGTCGACATGTCCAGGGCAACTGTCTTCTGGCCCTGAAAAGGTTGAGGCTTAACCTGATGCCAATGTTGTTTGGGAACGTGTTGCACTGAAACACTATTAACTGACACGGTGTCAAAATCCATTTGTTTATATTTGTTACAACGCAGTAAATATGGAGCTGGGTAGTTCCAGCATAAAAAAATGTGTGTGTGTAGATATAAAAAATAAATAGATTCAGAATTTGGTTTCAAATCTTTTTATGTAATTTGTTGACAATAAGAGAAATGAAGAAAGTCGACAGACTAATCAGTAATGACAAATGCCATTTTGAAAGCACTTTATTCACTAACTGTTTATCTTTTGTCGTTTCACAGGCCACACTGTACAGGGGAGGCTACAGTAGATTTGCCCCATACTAAAGACACTACATTTCCCAGGAGCTCCCCTCTTCCATTGAATTTCTCTGAAAGAGCTCCCTCTGTTGTCGTGGAGGTGGACTGCACCCAGTTTTAAAGTGTGGAGTCGACTCAACAAAGATATTTCAGATCCCTCCCCAGAGCAGTCCCACGTTTTCGTATATACGCTACTACAGAAATAGAGGAATGCTGTATTAAAGACTGACAGATGGCCTTTACAGTAAAACAAAAAGAAGAAGAAAAAAAAGACTTAAAATGGCCACCTTCCCTATTGCACGGCTGTATTATAGTCCCCTCTTCTTAATCCCTCGGCACTCAGCAGCACAAGACTCGTGATGGAGCCCAGATGTTCTTCCAAAGGCTGTATGTGGATAACTGACATTTTAAACAGCTGTCAACCATGTGTGAGAAAAAAAAAAGAAGAGCTGAGTGCTGTGTGGCCTGCACGACTCACCATTTGAAGGAAAAAGGGAGGTAATCAAGTGTCCACAAAGTGTCGGAGCGGTAGGAAGCAGGAGGGCGCATCGAAAGAGAAGCTTAAAAAAAGTTGTTGAACCGGAACGAGGAGTTACTGATTTAAAAAAAAACCACAAAAAAAACCACTGATGGGATTTTGGTGATCCCACCTTAATGTGGGCGGATAGTAATGAGAGAGGCTTTCCATTCCCACCGTGTTCTGGCAGAGGGGGGGGGCGCGGCTGAACACGGCGGCCTGGAGGGAGGATGCGTGACAGACATCATGTCCGAAAGCTGGAGGGAGGGAGGGTTATTAGAGCTGTTCCTTACCTCAAGTTTTCTTAGTGTGTGGAAATGGTGAACCTTTAAACTTTAAAATTGTTATGATATGCAAAGAAATTAGTTTAGAGAAAAAAAGTTACCAAATTATTCTTATTATTATTGTAATTATTCTTATTCTAATAAAACCCCATTATTTTTGTTTTGACTCGGCAGCCACCGCTGTCACGGGGCATGTAGATCCAACAGTGAACCTTGGGGTTAACATCAGAAAATGAGCATCTGCATTTCAAAACCTCCACCTCGTGGACTATGACACAACGATGGTCTCACCTCACTGTGTGTGTGTGTGTGTGTGTGTGTGTGTGTGCAGCCGCCATGAGAACACCACGGAAAGATCACACACTAAAACATTTCTTTAGCTTTTAGATCCAAACGGCATCATCCGCCCACAACCCTGGGGTTCAAGTATTTGTTGATCCTTTTAATGTAGAGATTTATGATTTGGATTCCCACCCCATGCTCCATCTTTTATAGAGCAACGTCCAACATTTAAATGAGTCTTCCTGAAACATACTTTAGTCGGTAATTGTGTTGGAGGCGCTGCCAGTCAGCGCTTTACTGAGCAAGAGAGAGAGATTCTGTCTGAGTTAATAGAAAATATTTAAATGCAAAACACCTTACTATTGTGCATATTTCTATACCGTTGTATTCTATATTTCCAGAATGTGGCTTTTTTTTCCTTTTTTTTTTTCTGGCTTTTGTTTTTTGTTCCAAAGATTTGTAGAAAGCACATTTTTCTGCTGTATGTATAAATATATTATCTTTGTTATTGTTATCATAATATTATGGCTGTCCTTATTTACTTCTTTTTCACTTTGTTTGTCTTTTTTTAAATATATATATATATATATATCTTTTAAGTGTTGTTCCTTCTCCAGTAAGGTGCAAGTTCGATTTCAAGTTTGTTTTTTGTTGTTTTCTTTTGCATTGGAATACGGTTCTTGAGTCGAGCGTGTACCTGAGAAGCGACACACGAGAGGTATGCATGTAACACTATCAAATCTGTCCGCTCGGGTAAATATTCAGTCAATCCAAGCGACAGTTTTTTTTATTTTGGGTTGATTATAGGATCTGTTGGCATGACATTTGATGATTTCAAAAATATACAGCAACGGCTGGATTTTTCTCTTTTTGTGTCCATGTTTTGGTGACTGAGACATTTGGAATGAACGAACACAGGCGTGTAGCACTTTGGGTAAAACCAACTGTGTTCCTTTTTTTATTATTTTTGAGTTTGAAGCAGACTCCTTACATTTCAGTGGTTGAATCTGTCGGCTTGAGCAGCGCGGTCGCTCCAGGTTCGTTTGAAGATGTCCAGTAAAATGTCTGGAAGTGTTATCACTCGTACATGAGCAGGTTGATATTTCAACATGGTGAAAAACTAAACGTCATTGTGGGATATGATATAAGCTATGTGTTGAATGAGATTCTATTTGTATTTTCACTATTTTTCAAAACAGTTATGTTATCCATTCATTGACCAACAGGTCAATAAGTGTGTGTGTATATATATACACACACACACCTTTTTTCTTTTTTTTCCCTCTATTAAATGTGCTGCTGTTATAATTTTTAGCATTTTATTTGTTATATCTCCAAATTACTACAAAATGTGCTCTGGACAAAAAAAAGAAGAAAAAAAAGAAGCCTAGCCAAAGATGCTAACTTAGTCCCCAGCACGTTCTGTTCTCAACTTGAGAAGTGCGACACAAAAATACACAAAAATGGACTTCTGACGGCATGGACAAACCAGCATGAGCGATACTTGTCAAGTTTGAAAATGTTTTGCATGAATCTTGTGTCTTTCATATTTTGACTCCTGAGCAGCCGAGCCCAGCTGCGCTCTTCTTTACCACTAAACTCTATCTGGGGAGTGACCGGCAGCTAGCAGTTTGAAGCTAGCTCACGCAACAAAGAGCACAGTGCTGTTTGGCAACAACAAAACAAACAAAATGGCTGCCGCACAAACTAACACGTGGCAGCTTAATTTTTCTTGTCATGGTTTCCTTGCCACTTTATTATGTGGCCCTCCTTCATAGTTGCTATGGTTCCCGCAATGAACAGTCCTCTCCCTCTGTCATGTCTATATCCCCCTTGACTGCCATTGTTTTTTAGTTATTGAATGTCCATATAAAATGTTTTATATAAAAATGTTTTGTTGTGATCACGCTTTCAGCTGGTTTTCTTTTGGCATTCTATTTATTTAGTCAAATGGTTCACATTGTGAACTCAAAAAGGAAGCCAGTGCTAATTACTGGTTTAAGCGTCAGTGTTGACCTGCAGCAGAGTTGGAAACGCAGCACTCGGGCAGCAAAACTGTTATTCAACGTATCCACAGACGACAGTTCGTATGATATCTAATGAAAAAGTTACTTTAAGTTATGGCGCGCTTTCCGACAAAACTCCGGCAACACTTCTCACATGCACACGCCGTCTTAAGAATATCTGAAGCAACACTAGCATCCGCCTGGAGTTCCTGGCCCAACAGTATCTCTGCTTTTAGCTTCGTGTTGGTCTCCACCAACTCCCAAGAGAAATGTTGCCGCCATATAAGCTCAATGTTTCACAGTTGCTAACGTTGCCCGTCTAGTGTTTGATGCTGGGCAGGTAGCATTTAGTGGCTTTGTCAGAGCGTTTTGTTTAAACCGGCTACTTGTTGTGTCTGCAGACCACTGGTCAGACTAAATCTCACACACGCAGGCTGGAAAACATGAACATTCCCGTCAATATTTATAAATGGGAATCAGTTAGCCAATGTTATTGAATAGTTTGCCATTTATTTTTAAAGGAAGAGAGGACAACTGAAGGGAGTAAAAATAGTGAAGTGAGGAGAGAGTAGAAGAGTTTGGTGGAGAGGAAAACATGTAGTTGCCAATCTAGTCGTCATATTTCTACATTATATTGGTTTGAGTATTGGGAGCACCATCGGTCCCGAAAAAAGAAATGTCCTTTTTGAGTTCACACAGGAGAAGTGGCGTGCAGACCAATAGATGGATTTCCAGGTTAAAAAAAAGTTGATATTGTATTTTGCCCAGCATTTCTTGTGGTGTTGAAGCCGTGCAACGGCTGACGACACGTTTCATGTGTTTCTTTAGATTCAAACAACACGCTACAGCAGCTATCTAACAGCTGCTTGTTGGGAATGCTGCGAGATTGTGTGTGTTTTTTTTTAAAATTCTCTAAATTGTTAACTTTATTCATAACAGTTTATTTGTTCTTTATTAGTTCAATAAATGGGACCGCTAGGATCTCATTTCAGCAAATGACCTCATTGTTACATGTATCCCTAGCGAGTGTTACGACTCAATGGAACACAATCATTTTTAATTAAGTTGCATAATGTGCGATTGTGTATGTCCACGTGAGTTTTAATTGTAGTAGACACATGAATACTGGGCATCAACGTTTGACAGATCTAGCACGAGCGACCCCGAGTTCTCTACTTTCATCTGTTTATTTTACATTATTTTGCTCATGTTCCATTCTGCTCTTAATCCACCCAGACGACCAGGAGCAGTTCATATCAGGTGCTCTCCGCAGTGCGTCTGGTTATCGCTAACACTGACTGACTGTTGTTCATCACAGTGTGTCGTTGAATGTGTCGGTCCGTCCCCTCTGGCTCGTACATATAGATAATTACATGGTTTATTGAACCTTTTTGTATTTTTCTCATATTTCCCCATAGCTTCACTCACCATGGTACAGTCGACTATTGTGACTTTCACAAAGCTACTTAGTTAGCACCCAATTATATCGTGTACATGGAACCAGAACAACCCGCGCCTTTTTGTTTCATAGAAAACAAAATGCCCCCGGTTTTCATTTCAGAAATCTGGACATATACTGCAAGTTACGCCCCTCACGTATGATGCAAATGGGCATGTTGTTGTTGTGTTTTTAGCATGCAACGCCAAAATGATAACGCTAAAGTCCCATCAGGTTCTCACGTGTGCTTAAAGGAGACATTTCTTTGGGGAAAATATGTATTGACACTTCTACTCATTGATGTGCACAAATTTACATTCATAGTTAATAAAAAGAGAAATATATATATTATAATCATAAACGGCTGTACATTAAAAGGGAATGGCTCCAAAGAGGAAGAGGGTCACAGTGTAGAAAAGGCAGGAGAAAGGAGCAAAGGTTCAGTGGTGACATACTTCAAAACTGGTATAAAACCATCTTAAAGCAGTTGTAGTCCATCGTCTCTCAGAAAAGCACAAGCCAGGTGCATTATGGGGGAGGAAGTTTGGAGCCTTTGCTCGAAGCATAGACGCCTCATGAAAGCATATATGAAATCATTTCTTTATAAATGACATTTGCCAATTCTGTCACATTTTAGATGAGTCTCAAACTTTGCATGTTTCCCAAAACATGTGTTGTGAACAACGACAGAGGTCAGGTATTTTGGAAGGAGAGCAGGGCGAGGATGGAGGACTGGTGCAGGGGGGTAACATAGTGGTGGTGAAAGTGCTGCAGTTTAGTTTTTTAAACTATTCCATATTTGGCCAAGTCGCTGAGCTCCATGTCCCCGAAGGCCTCCCACGGGCAGATCACCGTGATGTCTGTTCCCAGGCCCTCCATGCCGGGGATGTCGTCTCCGAATCTGAAAAGAAATGTTATATGTGACTTTCACTTGTATTCAGATACAACATTGTGAAATATGTCTTCTACCCCATTGGCTTTTTTGTATTGGCTTATTCCATGATTATGTATATTAATGTAGAGTCTTGACTTGAAACGTAGTGAGAAATGAATAAATGTAGTGGCGTGAAAATGACTATTTAGAAGTATAATATAGCAGAACATCTAAAATGCTAAAGCAGTACTACTCACCCCTTCTGGCCGGGTTTAGGCGCCTTGCTCTTGAAGGTGCGGGTCGTCCTCTGCTTGAACTTGGGAGGGCCCTTCTTGTCAGCGGGATTTGCTACGTCTGCCATCTTTTCAGCACTGAGTGAAAAAACAATTAAAAAGTCAATTAAAATGTCAATTGATTCCCCCCCCCCTCTCCTCTAAGCCCCTCTGCTCGGTGCTCGGATGATGTAACGTCCTCAGGTTCGGGTCAAAGCGTTGACTAAAGCCGGCACAAAGCTCCTTCCAACCCTGTTACACAAACAGCTTTGTCTACTTTTTGCACATTGGCTTTAAAGATTACTCTTGGCGGCGCTGTGGACTTTGACCTCTCGGATGGCCTCTTTCATGCTAACAAATCGTGTGATTTTTTTGTTGTTGTTGTTGAAATGTGCCAGAAAGTCAGTTAGTTCTTAAACTTCGCACCCAAATTCATAATTAGGTTACAGAATTCTCATGATTTTAGCGGTTGTTGTTTTGAACTACACATCGTGTATAACGGACAACTCAACTAATACTGTAGCGTCTGTGTTGGCCGCCATCCCATAGTGATGGAAGGAGCAAAAGCCTTCTCCTTTTAATTGTTCTTACCCTCATTAAACTAGGATGCTCTCTTGAGATTTAAAACGTCCGAAAGGTCACATGGTAATGATGGTGTAATGATGGTGTAATGAAGCTTTCCCGTGCCACACGCATCTGAACTTATAGTTTTAGAAACAATTAGATGTGGCAAAGTTTTGTTTGGCAGCAACACAGTAGTCCCTGTTTTATTGGCTCGTTGGTTTCCATTTTCCTTAAACTTATTTAGTAATATCTTTTATGTATTGATACCACTTATGTCATTACTGCTTTTGTATGTTACTATGATTTATCCATTTACTATCCTGCTAGCACATTTCCCGTGAAGTAAGACATGAAATTATATATTCTCACTCTTTTCCACATACACAATCAATCGTCGTTACGACCGAAATCTTATGGTGGAAAAAGTTCTGCCGCGTTAATATTCAAACACGTTTGACCTGAACATGACAGCAATCAAAGGTCATTCTCCACTTCAGATTATCCATTAAATTCAATCAAATTGTCTTTATTAAAATCAGGCTTGTGTAAGCACTCGTATTTACATTTCTGGTAATTCCTTTTTCTTTTCCAATCTCGTCTTGGATGTCTTAAACCTGCAGAAATCAAGGAATCCCTCGTGAGGAGTTGATGCCCAGGTATTGCTGGACCTCCGTAATGTATAAAGAAAGTAGTAAAGTCAAATCCACTTAACACCGTTCAGAAGGTAGAAATGGAAAAGAGACAACGGTGCGTAAAACAAAAGGATGCAAAGTGCACAAACCACTAAATACAAAGCTATGCGGTGGATGAAACGACAAAGTAAAGGCTCCAAAATGTATCGGCAACGCCACGTCCCAAGCACCGATTCCTTTGGTTCTACCATTTAAAAGACCGCACCCATGACGTGTACCTCACTCTGATCTCACGCTTCTCGCTGCACTCTTTAAATGCCCGACCCGTCACCACTGCAGCAGTATTAAAGGTTAGCCAGAAGATGGGGTTTGTTCTTACCTGTGTCCTTTAGTCTGTGCAGTCACACTCTTTTTTTCCTTGGTGTCTTCTTATATACTCTCCACTGCTAATACCCCCCCCCCCCCCCCCCCCCCCCCCCAATGGTTTTCTGACCCCTCTGCCCTCTCAGATTAAGGAGGGGGCTCAACAGTGTGTCGTATCATGTCTGCAACGTTACACAATGGAGCCTCAAACTCAAGCTGGGTTTGCTGGATGATGCGAGTTGTTTCGGGATCTGATTCTTTAATGTGTGAATTACATTTCATTGCAATTTCTGATACTCCGGGGGTACAATAGGGGTGTAGATTGTTGGGGGGCTGTGGACTTCTACTTGTTAGTCGTGTCAATTGTTGTCACTCACTGCTGACAATAAATGGCACCTCAATAGTTCCCAGTAACTTGAAGTACACGTGTACTGTATTTATACCTCGTCTATTCCATGCTGAGCTGCCACAGAGGAGGACGGAGCCAAGTTAGCACATGAAACAATCGCACAGCATCTGATGGGATTAGTCACTCGGAGGAGGAGTTTTGCTGTCATCCATAAGCAGTTGGCAATTACTGAAAGTTATCTTTGTTTGTTTGAAGTTGGAGAAACAGTGAGTTATGAGGGGTTCTGTTTTCATTTCATTCACGCCTCCTTTAAAAGCATCAATCAATAAATATTATATTCATAAAAGACCTTTGTGTATCATATATATACTGCGTGGTCGTTTCAGGCTTTCCTAGTGTTTGCTTTTCTCATGTGAGGAAAAAGAGATGGAGAGGGATTTCTGTGTTTGAATAATTTGCAAAGTTGAATCCAACACATTTAAAAATGTAAGTATTTTCAGTAATTGCCACTACTTATGGATAAAAGCAATTGACATATAAAATAAGTGTGCAGACAGCCGTGTACGATTATGAGCCGATGAGGTCTATTTAGCGCTGCAGAGCTGTTCCCACAGTCTCATTCAGCTAAATGAAGACAAGACGAGCCTCCGTCCCCTCTGCCCTCTCAGACTGGGAGGGGCCTCAACAGAGCCATGGGAACAAGTCTGCAGCGTTACATAATGGAGCCTTTCTGAGGGGAAACTGGATTTGCTGGATGAATTTGATTTTTAGAAAAAATGTTTTACTATGTTTAAAAAAAAGAGCATCTAACATAATTGTTCAACAATAAACAATTATTCCACAACAATGAATTGTGCTCACGGTTGAGTTTGAAAATGGAAACAGCGTATTGTTAAAGCTCGTTCTTGACTAGACCCTCACACGTGTCTTCTCATGTCACATTGATGCGCGTTCAGTGGTGAGACGTCTCACTTTTGCCCCTCTGTAACCGTCCAGGTATGAGGAGAGGGATTAAGAACTGAATGCTTCTGGTCATAAGTGATTGATCTCAGGACTCGGGCCTTCCCTGATCTTATGTCACATGCTCAAAGGTCTTCGTGACAGTTGCGGCAGGTCACATGTTTGTTTACAAATCGAAAATACATCCCAACCTGTAGTATTTTACAATCCCTGCTGGGCTCTGTGTCATAGGGCTGCCGTGATATTTGGAAATTGCTTCTTTTTTTTTTTTCATGGCAGTCAAATTGGAATATTCCATATACCTTCAGACATTTAGACGTATTATTGTTAGACGTTGAAGTGGTGGATGAAGTACTAGGATTATTTACTGAAGCTAAAGTAGAATTACTCCATTACAAGTGTTTCAAAATGTTATTAAAGTCATATATAATATAAAGATATAATACTTCTATTATTTTGTCAATGGTCAATGTGGAGCCAAGCTAAGATACTGTGTATACTACTGGGTAGATAAGTAGTATAATACTGCATTATATCATATAAACACATGTGCTTTATTGTAAAAGGTAGCGAGTCGCTATACGTGTCACATTAATGTAGCAAAAAGGACAATATTTCTCTGTGAAATGTACAAGTATAAAGTAGCAGAAGATGCTCAATAATCATCAATACAGAGTGAAAACAAAGGACATTGTTTTACACCTGCAGTTATTGTTCATGTACAATCAATACATTATTCCTTTGTGAACCAAAACAAAAGTAGTTCCTTGTACTATGAATCTGATGTGAGGGGTCGAGTGTGGCTGACTGACAGACGGGGAATCAATTTGCACGTTGAGAGATCGACGGTAACTTGAAGTACACGTGTACTGTATTTATACCTCGTCTATTCCATGCTGAGCTGCCACAGAGGAGGACGGAGTCAAGTTAGCACATGAAACAATCGCACAGCATCTGATGGGATTAGTCACTCGGAGGACTTTAAAAAGGGACGGCCGGAGGGAGAGAGCCAGAGTCATCAGAAGGAAACCACTCAGACTTCAACACAAGGTGAGTTGAAGCTGCCATGTCCTCGGCTCTGGTGCAGCTTTGATAACGTGTAACGCTCCAGAGGAGAACATGGCCGACGGAGAGGTGGCTTCACAGCTTCTTCTCTTCTTCCTGAGGATCACGGATGAAAAGGAGCTGAAATGAGGTCTGACATTATTACTGTGACTTCAAAAGGAATTGTTCTTCTTGTTGGTGCTGCTACAAGCCCAGTCTCCATTTCTTGATCACGCCCTCTCTTTACTGGATGGAGGAGGACTTTTACACACTTTCTTTATCAATGCTGAACATCTTATGCTTTGATGTTATGTCCGAATGTTGTCGAGCTTTTATTTTACTGAGATGGCGCCGCTTTAAAAAAAAAAAATGGAGAGATTATCGCTAGACTGATCTCATATATTTGGAAGACGTTGCAGCTCCCGCCGACAGAAGGGCACCTCCCAAGTTCAAGCAGAGGACGACCCGCACCTTCAAGAGCAAGGCGCCTAAACCCGGCCAGAAGGGATCTCATGTGTTTTTTTTCCTCCTTTTTCCAGTAAATAATCAAAGCCTAATGGGGACTTGGAGCTCAGCGACATGGTCAGATATGGAATTGTTTAGCCCTTTAGCCGTATTGCCATAAGTGCCCCTCATGTATTCCAACTTTTGACTGAGGAGCTGAAATGGTTTCCACAGAGGAAATGAGATGAATTAACGTGTGTGTGTGTGTGTGTGTGTGTGTGTGTGTGTGTGTGTGTGTGTGTATATATATATATATATATATATATATATGTGTGTGTGTGTGTATGTGTATATATATGTGTGTCTGTGTGTATATGTGTATATATATATACACGCACACAAAAAAGAGGGTTTGATATCTGTTATTGTGACATCACAGTAATGATTTTGTCTCACCTCTTCTTCCACCTCGTCTCCTCAAAGCTGCTGATTCAACATGCACACATGTATATTTTGTGTATTCGCTAAAAAAAAGAATATATTTTTATGATGGTCTATAATTCCTTTCACTCCTTCGCGAAAAAAATAATGTATGTACTTTGTCAATAAAAAAGAACCATTTTCCATACAACTGTCTCTGTGTGGTCCCCATCACTGACACCACACGCTACCCTGATGTCGGTTTGTATTTTCTGTCTTCAGAGAATAATCCAATATAACAATCTGCGCTCAATAACTCACTCACTACTTGCATATTGCTCAAATTTGATGTTCATCAAATTGTAAATATAATCTGGCTTCAAGCACAGCAGTTGAAAAGATGACTGAAGCTGTTGTTGCCATGGCAACCAAAGCTACTTATTCACAGTGAGTACAGTAAGTCGCCCCCCCCCCCCCCCCCCCCCAGAAGCTTTTAATGCTAAGAAATGATTTAACAAGATGATGTGACCCCCTGCTCCCTGTTCCTGCTGGTTTTCCCGAGAGGTCTTCTGCTCCGTCCCTGTTCGGCCTGCAGCCCGCTTGACCCTGAATCCTCCTCTGTCCTACACCAATTACCATTTCAACATGTCTGCCCCCGAAGGCCCCCCCTAATGAAGTGGCCAAAGGTTTTACACTGATGATTGCTATTTTTATGCTACGTTCATGAGGCGCTGCCCCTTTGTCTGCTCGCTGTTTAGAGGCCAAACAGCTAATTGGCACAGTGACACGAATGCACATTGATATCTGGAGGACACACACACACACACACACACACACACACACACACACACACACACACTACCAGAAACAACATTATTACCATGGAGCTGATAATTATTGCAGTATTGTGTAGATTACATATCAGCGATGGTAGCAAGGACCAGTTTGTAGATTTAGGGGGGTTTATTGCCAGAAATGGAATATTATATATGTTTTTAATGGTGCACATCACCTGACCCTGAGAATCGTTGCTTTTCGTTGGCTTAGAATCGGCCCCACATATACATCCTCCATGGGGAGGGTCCATTGGGGGCCCGCCATGTTGCTACAGTAATGTTTTTTACATTTCCTCCAGGACACCATAGTTCTCCAACGCGCTTGGAAAGGGAGGGGTGAGTGAAGGGTATTCAGTTGGTTGCAATCTACAACGTCACCACTAGATGCCACTAGATGCTACATGCTGGTTCTTTAAGAACAACTTTGTTTTTCCTTTTACTGTTTTCACATGCTGACATTATATAATTCTTGAAAGAATCAGCTCTCGTTAAAAACTTCTTAAAAATGACAGATTTCTGTAACAGCTGAATAGTTGGTGTTTATTTGCATGGTTTGTTTGTGTTGACATTAAAACGATCTCTTCAATGTACTACTCTAGTCTGCACTTATAAGTTCCCATGGCAACGACGGCTTCAGTCATCTTCTTTTCTCTTTTGCCCGCTGTCCTTGAGGGCAGATTTAAATGTTGTGTTATGCACAAATTATATTATTAAATGACAGTGAATCCAGAAAATAGGAAAAGACACAAGAGGCTAGCTGATTGTTTTGTTGTATGTGTGTAATGTTGAAACCATTGTAGACATCTGGGCATCATTTAATTCAGTTTATTTTGTATATTTTGTATAGCCCAAAATCACAATTTATAAAATGAAACTATCATGTGGAGTTGGTAATAGAAACGACACACAGACAGGTGGGAAATGTTAACATTCATTGTGTTATTTAATGGAATGTTTCCTTTCTCCTGAGAAAATACATAAATGATCTTGTTCCCCAAAGAGGGAAATGAATTTCTTCTGAAAATAAAATTTGACAGAACAAATACAGAACATGTATATCCTTGCATGTTGAATCGGCAGCATTGAGTTGGAACATCGGGATCACAATATTACCGTGATATCACAATAACCGGTATGAAACCCTCTTTCATATTACAAAATGTATACGCCAGTAGTTGCTTGATTTTTTATTTTCTTCCTCTGTGGAAACAGAGGAAGAAACAAGCTCAGGTTCAGAGCTGCTGACTCTCGTGAACGAGAACGATGGAGAGTTGATGGAAAGGCGAAGGGCAGAGAAAGTGCACGAGACGAGAGAAAGTGCTGGATCTCTTTTATTAATCGATATCTGCCTCGTACAAGTACAATATTTACAGCTGCACAGTCAAATACATTCGACTACATGAGGGGCATTACGGGGTGAGGGATGTGGACTAAACAATCCCGTATTTGGCCAGGTCGCCGAGCTCCATGTCCCCGAAGGCCTCCCACGGGCAGACCACCGTGATGTCTGTGCCCAGGCCCTCCATGCCGGGGATGTCGTCTCCGAATCTGAGTGCATGAGACAAAAGAAGATCTGATCAGTACAAACTGAGCGATACAAGTCTTGACTTGAAAGTAGGACTAAAGTCACAAACTAAAGTGTGTGTGTGTGTGTGTGTGTGTGTGTGTGTGTGTGTGTGTGTGTGTGTGTCTGTGTGTGTGTGTGTGTGCATGTGTGTGCGTGCGGGGTCTGAAATCCATCTCACCCCTTCTGGCCGGGTTTAGGCGCCTTGCTCTTGAAGGTGCGGGTCGTCCTCTGCTTGAACTTGGGAGGTGCCCTTCTGTCGGCGGGAGCTGCAACGTCTTCCATTTCGATTATTTACTGGAAAAAAGAACAAAATATATGAGATCAGTCTAGCGATAATCTCTCCATTTTTTTTTTTTAAAGCGGCGCCATCTCAGTAAAATAAAAGCTCGACAACATTCGGACATAACATCAAAGCATAAGATGTTCAGCATTGATAAAGAAAGTGTGTAAAAGTCCTCCTCCATCCAGTAAAGAGAGGGCGTGATCAAGAAATGGAGACTGGGCTTGTAGCAGCACCAACAAGAAGAACAATTCCTTTTGAAGTCACAGTAATAATGTCAGACCTCATTTCAGCTCCTTTTCATCCGTGATCCTCAGGAAGAAGAGAAGAAGCTGTGAAGCCACCTCTCCGTCGGCCATGTTCTCCTCTGGAGCGTTACACGTTATCAAAGCTGCACCAGAGCCGAGGACATGGCAGCTTCAACTCACCTTGTGTTGAAGTCTGAGTGGTTTCCTTCTGATGACTCTGGCTCTCTCCCTCCGGCCGTCCCTTTTTAAAGTCCTCCGAGTGACTAATCCCATCAGATGCTGTGCGATTGTTTCATGTGCTAACTTGACTCCGTCCTCCTCTGTGGCAGCTCAGCATGGAATAGACGAGGTATAAATACAGTACACGTGTACTTCAAGTTACCGTCGATCTCTCAACGTGCAAATTGATTCCCCGTCTGTCAGTCAGCCACACTCGACCCCTCACATCAGATTCATAGTACAAGGAACTACTTTTGTTTTGGTTCACAAAGGAATAATGTATTGATTGTACATGAACAATAACTGCAGGTGTAAAACAATGTCCTTTGTTTTCACTCTGTATTGATGATTATTGAGCATCTTCTGCTACTTTATACTTCTACATTTCACAGAGAAATATTGTCCTTTTTGCTACATTAATGTGACACGTGTAGCGACTCGCTACCTTTTACAATAAAGCACATGTGTTTATATGATATAATGCAGTATTATACTACTTATCTACCCAGTAGTATACACAGTATCTTAGCTTGGCTCCACATTGACCATTGACAAAATAATAGAAGTATTATATCTTTATATTATATATGACTTTAATAACATTTTGAAACACTTGTAATGGAGTAATTCTACTTTAGCTTCAGTAAATAATCCTAGTACTTCATCCACCACTTCAACGTCTAACAATAATACGTCTAAATGTCTGAAGGTATATGGAATATTCCAATTTGACTGCCATGAAAAAAAAAAAAGAAGCAATTTCCAAATATCACGGCAGCCCTATGACACAGAGCCCAGCAGGGATTGTAAAATACTACAGGTTGGGATGTATTTTCGATTTGTAAACAAACATGTGACCTGCCGCAACTGTCACGAAGACCTTTGAGCATGTGACATAAGATCAGGGAAGGCCCGAGTCCTGAGATCAATCACTTATGACCAGAAGCATTCAGTTCTTAATCCCTCTCCTCATACCTGGACGGTTACAGAGGGGCAAAAGTGAGACGTCTCACCACTGAACGCGCATCAATGTGACATGAGAAGACACGTGTGAGGGTCTAGTCAAGAACGAGCTTTAACAATACGCTGTTTCCATTTTCAAACTCAACCGTGAGCGCAATTCATTGTTGTGGAATAATTGTTTATTGTTGAACAATTATGTTAGATGCTCTTTTTTTTAAACATAGTAAAACATTTTTTCTAAAAATCAAATTCATCCAGCAAATCCAGTTTCCCCTCAGAAAGGCTCCATTATGTAACGCTGCAGACTTGTTCCCATGGCTCTGTCGAGGCCCCTCCCAGTCTGAGAGGGCAGAGGGGACGGAGGCTCGTCTTGTCTTCATTTAGCTGAATGAGACTGTGGGAACAGCTCTGCAGCGCTAAATAGACCTCATCGGCTCATAATCGTACACGGCTGTCTGCACACTTATTTTATATGTCAATTGCTTTTATCCATAAGTAGTGGCAATTACTGAAAATACTTACATTTTTAAATGTGTTGGATTCAACTTTGCAAATTATTCAAACACAGAAATCCCTCTCCATCTCTTTTTCCTCACATGAGAAAAGCAAACTCTAGGAAAGCCTGAAACGACCGCGCAGTATATATATGATACACAAAGGTCTTTTATGAATATAATATTTATTGATTGATGCTTTTAAAGGAGGCGTGAATGAAATGAAAACAGAACCCCTCATAATAACTCACTGTTTCTCCAACTTCAAACAAACAAAGATAACTTTCAGTAATTGCCAACTGCTTATGGATGACAGCAAAACAAACGTCGACGGGCGTTTCTGGGGGCTTAAAGACTGCTGCGTTATATCTTTCTTGGGTTAATTGTGTTGTAATCATCTTCAAAGGAGATCATCAACATGATGCAGAGCATTTAGAGCAACATTGTCTGGTTTGGTTATTTTAAAACGTGTTGGGTACCTGCTGTTAGGTTATCCTCTGGTGTATTTATACTCACTGGCTGTGGGATTAGACTTTGCAAAGTCACAGAAAGCCCATGCACGGCATTCATCTTGACTGAATCTCACTGTGTAGCTTGTTTTGAGTCCTGGGTTCCTCTAATCGCCTCTACTTTCAGCTTCTTCTTTATGATAGATTGAAGATAGATAGTCAAAACTCATTTGAAGCTGCTCTGGTACTTTATTTTATTAATTGTCCTGAGCCATGGACAAGTATATAGTTTATATATATATATATATATATATATATATATATATATATATATATATATATATAAATAGAGAGAGAATAGTCTGCTGTACCTTTTCTTTGAGACACACTGCACATGCACCACAAATAAGTATTTAAGGAAAAGCATTAGTAGTCGTTAGTTATGTACATACATAGCGACACACACACACACGCAAATCAAATGAACTACTCTGCTGGCTTCGGGTACACACAAAGCTCAGTGCAGAACCCAGAATACTTCAGGTGACGCCTGTCAGAGGTTCCCTCTCCACCTGGTTGTTAGCTCTAACGAGGAGGTGCAACCAGCTGGCAGCTCTAAGGCTGTAATAGGATTGGGATCCTGTTGACCCCAAAGCTGACTGCTAAAAGCGGACATGCACACAATCTGGGTGTTTTGCTAGCTGGTATATTATTTCATCTTAAAATAAGAGGTATAATTAACAGTAGAGTATGACATGAAAAGGTAAAGAAAAAAGGGTCACAGTATAGTTTGTAAAGAAAATCAAAAAGATCATAGTGTAGTATGTTGAAAGAAGACATAAAGTCAAGTTATTTTATTAAAAAAAAAAAAAAAAAAAAAAAATATATATATATATATATATATATATATATATATATATATATATAGTATGTTAAAGAGTATCAAAAGAGGCATTTAAAAGGTGTCTGTAAAAAAGAATCCTAATGTACCATATTTCATGAATAAAAATTATAGCATAGTTAGTTATATAGCAAAAAGTCATAAATATGTCTTTGTAGTTCGGCGTCATACTATATATATGTATATATATATATATATGTATATATATATATATATATATATATATATATATATATACATATATTACATACACATTTAAGTATAATGTGTCAAAAAGGCATACAAATGTCTTTTACATCAACAAACATCATATTATAGTACGTCATAGTACTACACTTGAACAAATGAAGGAAAGAGTCATAGTACACAGCTGTGATCATTAGTTATTTCAAGACACCGGACACAGACATGCCACAGGAGAATCCAGTGGTCACTTCTCGTGTCTTTACTGGTGGACGCACAGGCAAAGTCCTCAAAACACAAAACACTCAAAGCGTATTTGTTTTTTAAACACTCTGCACGTTTGATGAGAGAGTTGAAAGTGAACAGAAGGACTAAAAGGAACTTGTGTACGATGGCACCAGACCAGGAAGTGCTCATTCTTCTTCAAGGTTTGGATATTACTGGTTACAATGGTGACCTGTTCTGTGACCTTCCTCATGTCCTGACTCTGAGAGAACTGCGCATGTCGTTGTGTAACATCATTTCAGAATAGGGGGTTGGCAAAGCATTGGCCATATTTGAAAGGTGCCCTTATCCCTTATCCAAGCTGATGATATGGACCGTATGCCATTAAAACCCTGTTGGGATGGGTGATTAATGGACCCCTTCAAGGATGCAGAAGCCATCAGATGGGCTGCTCTGTCGCAGCTGTGCAGAGGACAGTGGTTGACAGATTGGAAGAGTTCCTCCTTCATCAGTACGCTCATGATTTTAACGAGAAAACCGCAGGTGAACAGGAGGAGACGTCCAGGTGGAAGGAGGGTCGTGGATCTGGTAGCTAGCTCAGTCCGGGAGTCAAGACGAGCAATGACAGATGAAGCTTCCATGTCAGACGGATGCTGCGGTGCTTCCCAAATAACCACAGTGTTGCTGGGCAACAACTCCGTGGACTTGAAAGGAGGTTTCTGAGAGACCAAGCCTATCACTGTGCAGAGCTTTCCTTGAGGATGTCATTAGCGAGGGATGTGCTGAGAAAGTCCCGCGACATCCGCCTAAGCAAACGGATGGCAAAGTGTGGAAGATTTCCCATGATGCAGTGCGCTATCCAAAGAAAGGAGCACCGTCGGCGGTGTTTGACGGTTGGGCCGAGTTCAAAGGAACGACTCTAAATAAACAACTGTTTCAAGCGCCCAATTTGACAAGAGTGTTGTTGGGAGTTCTTACGAGATTCAGACTGGAGCCAGTGGCAGTCATGACTGATATGAAGGCTACGCTCCATCACTCCAGGGATGCTGATGAACACACAGACTTTCTAAAGGTTCTTGTGGTGGTCAGAGGTTGACATAAATCAAGAACTGATGGAGTACCGCATGTCAGTTCATCCTTTTTGGCGCAGTCATTTCCCCAAAATGTGCGTGCGACGCCCTTTCGTCAGACAGCAGAAGGCACAGGCTTCCTGCTGAGGTGATAAACACAATGACACAGTGAAAGCATTGTCTATGGAGGAGGAGACTGAACCCATAAGAACCTCATGGCAATATGCAAAAAAAGAGGATTTACGCTCGACGAGGTGGACCAGCAGTAGATAGATAGATAGATATATACTTTATTAATCCCCAAGGGGAAATTTGTTGTCATAGTAGCGCCCAACACTTTCCAAATGGAATAAACTAAACACACAAAATAAAATAAAATAAAATATAAGAACAGGGATGACAGATATATACAAAAGAATTATATATATATAAAATATATATACACAATAGAATACAAATAACTGTAGTCCGTAAAGTGTTGCACGCCATTCGAGAGGAGTGGGCTTGAATTTGACGGAGACAAGTTGCCATCTGAGAGGCCTCTTGGCTTGCGAAGGGTGACATGTTCAAGTTCAGCAACCACACAGCAGACAGCAGGTATTTTGTCATATATTGTCATATGTCATAATGATCCTTTGTTGCCAACAAAACATCCGTTGACCCAGAACAGATGGATTGAGGAAGCGGAGGAGAAATGGCCAATTAACCGAGTGGATTCTGACCGTGTTGATGGCGATCCAGAGGTAAAGAGGGACAAATGCTGTTTAATGGCTTCTCAAATGCCAAAGTGGAGCATGAAATGCAGCAGATGAACGGTCCACGAGGTGGACAAAGTAAGTCTGCTGGTGCTCTCATGGGCGTAGAACCCGCCAAACTATAACATATGACTTATTTTTGTCCCACTGCACACATTCTTTTTTCTTTTTTTTATTTCTGTCCATCCTACTTTTATTTTACTCTTTCCTTTTTCATTTTTTTGCAACCATTCTCTAAGTTTGGTTTTGTGTCAGGAATGCTATAAACATCAATTTGACTTCAAAGCACATGTGTCAGCCCTCTTGTTGGTTGCCTTTGAAAATGCAACTAGAAAAAGAGAGTCTTAAAGCAGCGCTATGAAATACAACCTTAAAGGAGATACAGACAAGTGGACGCTATTTTGATCGGATTAAATTGAAAACACAGAGAAAATGTTTTCGCAATTACAAGGAACAGTGGAGTGAACAATGGAGAGCTTTATTTTACAGCCCTTAAACAGGACTTATGAACTAAACTGTGTATAATATAATATATTTAAATACACAAAGAAAGAACTATATTAATAATATATGTACACCATCTTTTGAAAAAGAAAAAGAAATTCAAATTTCCCAAAGTTATTTTTAGTACCTCGTTAGCTCGTTGTTCCTGCCTTGTTACTCAGTACTGTAGTTATTAAATTAAAAGGTTCTTGGTCATTTTTCCAATGTCATTTATTTCAAAGAAGACCAGGTTGTTGCCCCTCAAAGTCCCTTTCCTTACATAGACAGTACGTACCCAACAAGTATTCTATGGTTACCTTGTATACACTCAATAATACGCAGTCATCCGTGGGCTGTGATCTAAATCTGTATCTTTCACTGTGCTGTCACGCTCCTTTAAGAAGCTTTATTTGCTCTGGTCTTTTCCTGAGAAGAGTTGCAGTGTCACTATTACAGGCGTCACCTGTCGGATGTCACCATGCATTGACAGAAGGCGTTAACCTTTGACCTCGTTTGCAGTATTAGTGTTGCCCTTAAGCCCCATGTGAACAAACATCCTACCCAAGACCTGAAAATAAGACGAGACTCTTCACAGCTTTGTCTTTTTTGTTGTCAAGACGTTTGTTGGTGTTGTGGTATAATAAACATGTAATGAGTCTCTAACTCCCCAACTACATTTGTTTGTTTCATTACTGCTCTCATTAGTCTACTTGCACTGAACACATTAGGACATTTCTCTGGTAGAAAAAGCCTCAGGGGGCTATTGTCTTTTATAATAATCTTTTTCATCTTCAATATGTTTAGAATTATATGCCGAGTATTTGGATTTTATTGAGGCAAAAGAAAGAAGTTTACAGGGTTCACATCATGTTGTCCTCAAGAGTTCACTGTATTTTTATGCACCGAGCTGTTTTTCTTTGCTCTGCGGTCGAGCTTTCTTCACCTTGCCAGAACATTTTTAGCAGATTCCTCCGTCAATGGGAAAACTGTTTAAAAACACTGAGTGAAACGTCAAACTTCATATGAATTATCATTCTGGAGTTTAGTTTAATAATTGAATCGGTGCCGTTATAAATACATCTGCATTTCAGAGGCTTTTAGTTTGAACTAAAGGCCGGTAGCCTGTGGGCTTCTCTGTCTGACAAAGTGTTGTATTGTTCGTCTTGGCTGACGGTTTCAGATTGTAATAGTTGTTCCTCTATTATTATGCGTGGTATTAATCAATACTAGATCTTTCTTTAAAATACTTTGCAGCCATGATACTCGCTTGCCGAGGTAGTGTGCACTTAATCCACTCATACAAAATCCTGGTGAACACACTAATAGTTTTAAAATCTAGTATTGCTAATTATTGAAATGTCACATTTACACACATTGTGCGGTTATTTTTGTAAAAAACTTAAAGTTGTCCCGTTCTGATTAAACTTGTTCCTGAGCTGTTTAATAATACTTTAGATATCTTGGCTTACACTCACTGAATGTCGGAAATTAAATTATTTATATAGATAATATAATAAATCGGTTTTATATTGCACACTTTCCAATGTACTCGAAGACGCTTCGCAATATAAAAAAAAGTAAAATCAAGGTAAAACATCTAGTTTCACGCCTGGATTTGTTGTGGTAACAGCGACTCCTCAAGAAACAGGGAGATGGCGTCTCCGAATACACAACTTCAAACAGCGTTCAGCGAGCGCGGATCGGCTGGGATCTGTGGCCCTCCTGTGGCGAATGCACCCAAATGCAGTCCGGTCACGCCGGCCTCCTCGCTCTGCAGCGTATTAACCAGGCTGCTCCGTCAGCAGAGCCTCACACACACACACAACACAACACAATTAATTTATGTAGCGCAACACATGTTGACAGCGAAGTTGCTCGGAAGCTGCTTCTAAGTAATGAGAAGCAACAAAAAAAAGGTCAGAGGTCGGCTGCACCGACCTCGACCTCAGATTGCCAGCACGCCACAGCGCGGACACGCCTCACCTGTCCCCTGTCACGCGGTGACACGTGGGCCAAACGTCCCAGCACCCCCACGGGGACCAACGACACCTGGCTGGTTCTCATGAAAGGCTCCAATCGCGTCCCGGGGAGGTCGCAGCGGCCGCGGCTGGCTGCCATGTGGCGGTGACACGACTCCTCGCACACAGTCCAGCGGCTGCAAAGTCTTTCGGGTCATTCTCTCTGCTTTGTTCTCTTCGCCTGCCACCCTGAAAACATGCTGATCACTCTGTTTCTCTCCCTCCTGGTGGCGTCCGGCGTTGCCGCAGAGAAAGGTAAATTGATTTAAGTACACGGAGTCTTCATGATCGTATTCTCGAGTGCTTTTCTCTGCTTTCAGTGCGGGAAAAAAAAAAAATCAATCTCTGCTAATATACATTTTGTAGAGCTTCTTCTTGTCATCAACCAACCATCAAATATTGTCTAATTGTGTACGGTTTGTGTAAGATCAATACACCCCGAAGGACTCCTTATCATGTTGGTGATCCCCGGCCTTCACCTCGACCACGAGGTGGACATTTCCGGATGGATTGCCATGAACAGACATTAATGGTCGCCACATGATGAATCTTACCTTGACTTTGGTGATCCCCTGACTCACGTATCTAATGAAGTATCTCAACATCTACTTGATGGACTGCCACATAATATTGTCTCGATGTCCCAGACACTGAATCCCACTGCGGTGATCTCCTGACTTTTATTTCAGTGACACTCTGAGGTTCACATTTGGGGTTTTGAAAGAAGACTCGTAATGCTGTCGAGACGAGGACCGGGACTGTGAGGCGCGAAATATGTCGAATTGTGCATCTCGTGTCTTTCTGTCCCAGACAGTGCCCTTCCCAGACTGACCGACACCAAAGCTGTGGAGGCCTTCGTCGACTCTGCTGATGTGGTGGTCATCGGATTCCTTGAGGTCAGACATGAAAATTGCATTTAGAGAAAAAAAAAAAAATCTTTTAAATGAGCCCACAGAGGGAGGGGGGTCCATTTGACGGCTGGGTTTATTATGCCAACAGTCATGCGGCGAGGAGCAACACGCTATCAGACCAATTAGCGGAGTGTGAGACTGTGAGGGCTCCAAGATTACAGCATTTGTTTGCACCCTGGTGTTTGGGATGCTGTTGTCACGGCTAGATTTGGAAGGAGAATAGATTTCCTGCGGCCACACCTTTGGCAGCGCTGGTGCTATGAGGACGGAGAGAGTGGCTCGACCGTCCCACAGAGCCGAGCCCTTTGGCCACACTCTGCGTGTGCGGGGGAAGATGGCGGGCCACTGGACAGGAAATACATGAGGACTTGTGGGATTGGCCCGCTTGTAAACAAACGTGGGGAGAAGGTTCATGAGAGGAGAACAATGGAGGAGAGAGCACATGAGGATAAGGCATAGTTGGACCGTGAGGCTGAAGGCAAAAAGAGACCAAAATATTGGTGCTGTGACTCACTGGGAAGGAACACATATTACAGGCTGCAAAATGATCAAATGGACTGCAAGAGCTTATGCAACGCTGGCTCAGAATAGACGTGATTCACCTTCCTTTGAGTCAGCCCCCATACTCCCGGTATATTCCTTTGTTTCTCCATTTCTTAATCTTTCAATGCCTGAGTCACTTTTTTTTCTTCTTCAAATTCACATATTCTTGTTAGAAAGAGGATTAGCTGCAGGAGCCAGTTTTTGGAAGGTTCCGGTAGATGACGACCGCTTATTAAAGATACGATTGATCCCTCGACTTCCAGTAAAAAGTACATTTTCCTGTAAAAAGAGATGGAGTAAACGTATGAAGTAGCACAGAATGGAAACACTGATTTTGATACCGCATATCCACACATATATCTCAGAGAGCCTGCCTGAATGTTTCCTCCCTGCCGATGGATCAAGGCACTTTTCCCTCTCTTCAAATGAAAAATGTGCCCGTTTATTCCAAAGCAGGTTGCACATGAGTTACGATACAAGTATAATGATCCAAAAATGTCACTGCAAAGTGTGCAATGATGACAGAAAAGCAACACATGATTTGAAGATGGCAGGATGTAAATGAGATGTAACTCTGTCTTCGTGTCATGTCCCAGGGAGAGGAGAGTCACGGCTATCAGGAACTTGTTTCAGCTGCAAAGCAAGTTGACTCCGTCCCGGTGGCCCTCTGCACCGCGAAGGAGGTGTGGGCCGACTACGCCCTCTCCTCAGACACCATCACCCTTTTCAGAAAGGTATTCTGCACCACCCGTCGTCTTCATCAATGACACGTGTGACGGCAGGTCTCAGGATTGGGACCTGACGACGACTTAAATACACGTGTCATAACACTTTTCCTTTTCAGGTGAATTCTGCACGTGTCCTTCACATTAAAGAACGTGTTGTACAGCATTTCTCATTCATTCAGTGTTAGTCCAAGATCAGGCTGAATTAAACCGTTAGCCACCACAGAACACCACCACCACCACATAGAGCCCCACATAGATTGCTCTTATCTGTGGGTTTCCTCGCTCTTGACCTACAGAGCAAAGCCAATGAGAGAGATTAGCGCCATCTACAGGATGAACCGTGTCATAGCGCGTAAACTGTCTTTCCGGCACATTGATTCAGGGGTCGTGTCATGAATGTTAGCGATTATGAAATGTCTCAATAAATGAAATGGGTGTCTGTTTTTACCCAACTTATTTTATTGTATGCCTCTGACACGTATTTTCCAGTCCCGTGCAGCCTACATCAGTTTGATGATGATGATGATGATGTGTGTCATGTGATCCAGGCGGATAACCACCAGGAGAACCTCGTTATTGCCACAGTCAAGAAGTTAGAAGCTGACGGTCTTGTAAACTTCATCACCATCAATGAGGTTCGATACATCACAGAGTACAACCAAGTGGTAGGTCCACCTCATCATCCACTATCTGTTAAATGTGTTCTGTCTGTCTTAATTCCTGTCATTTAACCCCTAAAACCGTACTTAAGAATATATATGTTATGTGAAAAATCTCAATAGGCAGCAGAATGTCTCCTGTCAGTGTTATTATATATCATATTTGAGATTATTATTCCTTATGTGTCTGTGCAAGCAGCATTTGCCAATGATTACCAACGTTTTAGTTTTTTTAAATAGTTTTTTTGAATAGTTTTTAATAGTTAGTTGATATACTGTTGGGTAGTTATTCCTTGACAAAGTATAATTTTAAAAAGTCAGATCTGTTCTAAAAAATAACTACATACATTTATAAAAGTACAACATTTCCCTCTGAAATGTATATCCGGTGAGAGGAAGGAGGTCATGGGTGGCCCTTCACAATAAAACCCTCACTCTTTGTATATACTGTACAGTATACTGTATACATCGTGTGTCTCCTCAGACCGCAGTGGGCCTGTTCAATTCGGAGGTGAAGACACACCTCCTGCTCTTTGCCAGCCGGGGGGGTAAAGAATACACTGAGCTGAAGGAGCGACTGGGAGCACTGGCCCCAGACTTCACAGGCAAGGTGAGAATATTCAAATGATTTAGTTTCAAATTCTGGAGAGATATATTTCTATTCAATTGCAGTAGAAGTTACATTTCTGTGTGAATTGAGTCATAACAACCGTGTTCCAGTTCTTGTTTGTGCTGATTAACGGAGCAGAGAAGTCCAACTCCCGGTCACTGGGCTACTTCGGCCTCAAGTCTGGGGACCTCCCACGAGTCGGCCTATATGAGGGTGACTCCGACATGAAGTGGCTGCTGCCCCCCGGGGAGATCTCCACTGAGCGTGTGCGGGAGTTCTGCCAGTCCTTCTTACGAGGGGAACTGAAGGTGAGCTACGGCTGTGGCTTACCGAAAGGGAATCACGACCTGGCATGAACAAACTGGCATGAAAAACATTGAAGCCATATATGAAGTTAAAATGATAATACAAATAATGAGAGCATTTAAATAGGTATAATATCTGATATAAATCAGTTTGTGATGCACAATGCAGTTCAAGGCAGGGGATTAACGGATAAGGATTTCCCCTTTAGAGGACAGACAGTTGTTATTTAAAATACCCTCTCCAGTATTCCCTAAATGTTTCGGTATACAATTATCAACAACCAGCTCAAATCACCAAAAACACAAACAATTTGAATCTTGAGGCTGCCGTGTTCTGCTTTTCTCTCTGGCTCCATCACGGTTACTTTGTTTACACGTTTTATTTTTAAGTGATTATTGCTCGCATCACTACGCAATGACTGTAACTTCCCTGGACCTGAGACTAAACTTTTCAAATGTGGTTTAAGAATTTAAGTCAAGCACATTTTTATTTACATCGCCCCAAAATGACAAATTGGCCTCAAGGGTCTTTACAGTCTGTACAGCTTACGACGCCCTCGATATTTAACCCTTTGTGTGTTCCTCTTTCTCTCTCCTGTCAAATCGTTACAATTGTATATTCTTCTGAAACTGAGTTATTTACAATCCCTGACTGATATAACTAGAAGTGATGCAGAGCCAAGATGGATTAAGCTCCATCCCATAACACTGATGACCTAAATGACTGCATTTCTCAGAGCTTTCCTCTGATCGTAAAGTGCGTCTACATTAAATGCACGTGTGGTAAACTAGTGTCACTATTCACTCTCTCCTGTGTTATCACTCGTTTATGTTTTTCAGGAGGTGAAGCAGGCAGGAGCCGAGGCCAAAACGGAGCTCTAGGACTCCTAATCAGATGTAAATGAATTGGTGTGTGTTAAATAAAAAAGATTGAATGGGAAAAAAAGGGGATCATCTGATTCTTTCTTCTGTGAAACTACTATAGCTGTGTGTGCATGTGTGTGTGTGTGTGTGTGTGTGTGTGTTAGAGCGTAATCTCTCCCCTCTGACACAAAAGAAACTATGCAAAGTCAACATCTGCATGTGTGTGTGTTTGTCATGTGTCCCCATATGTGTGTGTGTGTGTGTGTGTGTGTGTGTTTGTGTTATGTTTTGTCTGTTTACGCGAGTGTGAGCCCGTCTGCGGTCTGGTCAGCGGGCCACATGCTACTGGCCACACATCGCAGAGACCTGGTGGAGTTTGTGAGTCCGTCCACTAATGTTATCGTCAGGACCACAACACACCGACCTCAGGGAGACTGACACGTGGCGGGCCCGTCTGGACCAACGTGTTGACGTATTTAGCAGTAACAGCTCTGTAAAAGCAAAGCAGACAAAAGGGGAAATGTTTGTGCTCGTCCCAGAAATGTGCCCTCAAGCAAGAAGGGAATTTCAAGGCCCAGACTCGGGACCAGTGTGATTACTGGTGTTGTATTGCCGAGCGGATGCATCCGGCGGAAAGCCGCGCAGGTATGGAGCCAAATCCAGGACAATCTGAATGTATTCAAAATAAGTTTCTTTTTAGTTGAAAATATAACATCTGCTACTGAAAAAATGACAAAATATATTTTATTAATTAAAAAAAACTGAAATTAATCAAAATGATATTGAACCCAACTAAACTTTTCATATTTTTATTTTGAATACAAGTTCAAGACCAAAACTTGAATTGTCAGGTCCAAATGCCCTGCCGGGGCAACCTGGACATGAAGCCCCCAGGTTATTAAATGTGGTGTATGACTGGTGGTTTAGGAGCATATTGTTTCTGTCATTTTAATAAATAAGGAATAGAAGTAAGGATCTTCAGATAATAACAATTGCTCTAATGTTCATGTTATTTTCAAAAACTAGATTTTTAAATGTATTTCTTTTGGATTAGCTGGAAAGTTGCAATTTAAGAATTGTTAACTTTATACAATACATAATATATTTATACAATAAAATTGTTTTTCTAAACTATATAATTCCTTACTACTAATTTACTTTGTGTGTTTCTCATTCCCAGAACCAATGGACACAATCAGCGCGCACCAAGGGCACAGCTAGCGGATTAGAAAAACTGACCCCACCTTTAATGAAACAGTGTAATCAATTAAAAATAACTATCTGACTGTGAAACACTGACAGGAAACATTTTATGCACAATCAGTACCTTTCGGCCAGCTTTGAAGTACATTTTTGCTTACTTATACATTCAGTAAGGGAGGTTCTGTAGGCGGGACTTTTACCTGTGGTGGAGTATTTTCACAGTGCGGTATTTCTACTTTTACTAAAATGAAGGATCTCAATACTTCTCCCACCACTGGTGAGAAGCCTTTCTTTAATGACATGTCCCATGTTGTTAAACATCTCTCTAGTCCTCCATCTCCTGCTCTGGTAACTGGTATTATTTCCAAAATAAATAAAAATGATGTCATGGGCTGCTGTCTTTTATCCGTCCATGAGGTCATCCTGATGCATTTGACAGACAATAACAATTCTGTATTGTAGTAGGTTACAGTATGTAGTTCATTATTAAATAGCGGTGTTATGTCAAGTCATGAGCATCCACTCACTGAGGTGACGGTTTAAAACGAAGCGTCTAAATGACCGCCTGCAACTGGTCATTTAAAGGTTGTTTGTTGCAATATGATCATGTATTGTGCTGGTGGAGTAAAACTGGCAGGGACCAAAGACAAAAGAAAGGACTTTACAATGAAGATTATTTAACATTAAATAACTTTAACCTGCTGTTAACACTGATCCCTCTTTCGATATCTAAGTGGTGTGTTAACGTGGAGTCACAGTTATTGGTGGTGGGATTTGTTTATTGAAAAGCGGCCATCTCCAGATGTGTCATCTTAAGGTCAATAAAGAACCTATAGATATACTTAAAGGATGGGAAGTAAAAGAACATTATAATAACCCTCCAGCGTTCTATAAACACACACACACACACACACATGCACGCACGCACGCACGCACGCACACGCACACACACACACACACACACACACACACACACACAGATACACAGATACACAAACTGTAAACCAATGAGAGTAATGCACGTGAGAAAAAGAAAATAACAGAAGAAAAAAATATATCTAATAATAAATACAAATATATATAAGAAGACATAATATTATTTAAAGACAAAAACAAATATAATATATATGATGCAATAAAATATTTTAAATTATTAATTTAAATTTAAATGAGAGCCATAGCACATTCTTATAAAAAGTTTAGGTTTAAAGACATTCAAAAACAGTTTCAGTCTCTCTCTCCGATCCTCAGACAGGCTTGGGGCAAGACTCATGCCCCCGGAAGATGAACTTCAGAGGAAGTCAATTTAAAATCCCATCACAACCTGACAGGGAACCAATGTAGCAACTTTTTTTCTCTGGGCCTTGTCAGTAAACACGGTATTATTTTTGACCAGAGAGGATACCGCATCACCTGATATAGAAGAAGATGAGACTGATATTTGTTTTATCACACAGCGTGTGTACCTGTGCATGTTCGTATAATGCCGGACAAACAGGAAAAGTGAGCATTACTCATTCCCTAAATGAAGTGATTTTAAAGCCAAGACGCAACAACAACAACAACAACAACAACAACAACAACAACAAAGGTCAGAAACGCACCAGACACTGCATTTCCTGCCTATTCAGGGCTGCTGTGGCAATTGTTTTCTCATGTGTCTCCCCCCAAGCACTAAGACGCAACCACAAAAATGGACACTGGACGAGACATTGAAATTACACGGCACACGGTCCAAGACAAATCCCTGACACCAGGAATAACGCTGGAAACGCCAAGGACACCAAGGTCACCCTGCAGCAGCACTGAACTCCTCAGAACGTATATGGGATGGATGGAGCAGTTTGGGTTCCCGCTGGGGTATATATATACACACACATGAAGTGATATGTGCATAAACCTTTGGCTACTCAGTATTTAAGTTGCAACGTTGTTTAGGACCAAGCTGCAAACTCAAATTACAATATTTTTTTTTGTCATAAAACCACGGCTGAAGCCACACTTCAACTGTATTGCACAAACAGAAAGCTGCATCCAAACCCGCATGCATAATGTTGTTCATCCAACACATGGGGGCTGCTTATATTTAGCCGTATATCTGCTGAAATACATGCCATGTATTGGTGCCACTGGCTGGCGTCGGTAAACCGTGGCCGTGCCTCATATGCATCTGGCATAGGAGCTTGACCCAGATGCATCTGTAAATAGTGACTGACTGCGGTTCTGGTGGGACTCTGCAACACTCTAATTAAGCTCTGTCGCATAGCGAGGCTCACTGCTGTCCCGTGTCACTCGATTAGTAGCCTGTGGTCGGCCCAGGCTATAGTTTGGGGTTTGTGTGGGTGGAGCGGAGCAATGGCACAACTGGCAGACCTCATGTTGAAGAATCAACCCTGCAGCGGGTCTCCCTGATTAAAATCCAATCACATTTGAAGGGGTATTTTAGAGAAATCAGTAACACCACTGGTTTTGGACTTTCAGGGGGTTTGTTGCATTATTTATACTCCGGTGATGAGGGGCGAGGATTGGAAGGGAATTCAAACGGGGAATTTACAGGATTGGGAAAACACGTCGAGTATAAAAATTGATTTGGTTTGACCTCAGGGTGTGATTGACAGGGAACGAAAGCATTTTGTTGGAGAAAATATGAGAAAAGTACTGTACCCAGAAGCCAGAGGGAGAAGCTATTTTAAAATGCAAATTGAGTTATTCAATTTGACATTAATCTGTGGGACATGATCTCTTTAGAATTAAAGAACTCATATGTCTGAGTGTGTATATTTGCATGTGTGCATGTGCAGAAGGGTTAGACGAACCCTGAGGTTAGTCCGGCTTTCATCATGTCACTCCGTTTGTCTTGGGTCGGCTTTATCGTCACATCAAGGCTACAAAGCAGGTGTATGTTTACAGAACATTGCACCGTACGTACAGTTGAATGCCTGGAATGTTTGTGGCCGTGTACGTTTCTGCGCGGGTGAACGGGTTTGTCGCACTGCCAGGCCCGCGTGGGTGTGAAGGGGAGCTTTCCTGACAAGTGGAAGCGGAAACGTTGACATTCGATTCCCCGGCCAATCAGAGGTCTGAGAAAGGAGGTGGACTTCAGTATATATTGACCTTGAATTGGGGGAAAGAAGCAGAGCAAAGCCATCGAAGGAAAGAAGAGCGCACAGTCAAGAAAGCAACTTTTCTCCAGCGTGAAACCAACTACGAGGCACCATGAAGACTCTGATTCTCCTCTCCATCTGTGCCCTTCTGTCCGTGTGCTGGTCCATGGGAGGTAAGGACGAACTCATCCCATCTGTGATTTCTGTTATTTGGAACTATGTAGGCGCCTACAGTGTCTCTACAAAAGTGTTATTTTCTGTGATTCCCCAGCTGTTGAGCCAGAGGTTGTCGTGGACCCCGCCGCTGCACCCGCCGACCTCGCTGACCTCGCTGACCCCGCTGACAGCGCTGACACCGCTGACCCCGCCGACCTCGCTGACCCTGCTGACACCGCTGATCCCGCTGACCCTGCCGCCGACGCCCCCGATTCATCCTCCGAATCCAACTCTTCCTCAGACTCTTCCGCATCTGACTCCAACTCCAGCTCCGACTCGTCTTCCTCCTCCTCGTCCTCCTCCTCCTCAGAATCTTCCGAATCGTCTTCCTCTGAGTCCTCCTCCTCTGAGTCCAACTCCTCAGCATCCGACTCCTCCGACTCCTCCGTCTCCGATTCTTCCTCCTCTTCTTCATCCTCCTCTTCTTCATCCGAGTCAGCCAGCGAAGAGGGTACGCAACATTTTTCTTTTCCAGATACAATCCTTGCATGGTTTCTGAATTTTGATTGTTAAACAAGAAAAATATTGAAAAAAGGTTGATTTTGTGATGCTCGTCCACGCAGCGTCTCCGGTGGTCATGAAGAGAGACCTGGCTGCTGTTCTCCTGAGGAGGAGAAGAGCTGCCCCAGCAGGATACCTCACCCCCTTGCAGCTGGAAAGGTACAGTTATTTACTCTGTTCCTTGCTGCAAAGTTCCTACCTACGGTCAAATGACCATTTTACATGTTAGTCGGGTGTACAAAAACAAAACAAGCCAGAACTCAGAAGTCTGGGAGATTGTGCAGCCCTTCTAACCTCCTTCCTCTCCTCTCCTCTGCAGCCTGAGTGAGGCGTGTGAGCTGGTCATTGGCTGCGACGAGATGGCCGAGACCGCAGGCATCGTCGCCGCATATGTGGCCTACTACGGACCCGTCCCCTTCTAAGATGAAGACACCAGAACAGTGCAGCAACTCCCCTGAATCCAGACACGGAGCAGATCAATCCCAAAAAAAAAAAAAAAAAAGGAAAAAGGTTATGTTATGATGCTAGATTTGAGGATCTTTATAAAGGCACAAGTGACCGGCTTTAATGGTTGTGTATGAAGAGTCCTCTTCCAGGCTTTCAGAGAGAGGCACATGGAAACACAAGCCTGTGAAGTATGTAGTTACCCACACGAGATTATATTATGCTCTACGTCCGCAGTGTAATGCAATGAATGGTGCTACAAGTGAAGATGTATGTTAATGTATTGCTGTTTGTTTACGTTGTGCTCAAGCGTTACTTCAACTAGAAGTAGTAGTTTTGGTAAGTAGTGGATATAGTAATGAGGTACTGTAGTTTTAGTAGGAGTGTATTGGTAGTGGTAGTGTACAGTGTGTGTAGAATGCACATCAGTTATCTGTAAGGACTGTAACCACAAATTGTCTCTAGGTTTGAAAAATAATAAATTATTTTGTTTTGTCGAATTGTTGGTCTTGCCCTCGATGACTAAAATGTTTTGATGGGATGCTGATGTAAAGAATGACATCATACGGGTGATCATCCCCTTCTACGAGTGACACCTTCCACATACAAGTAGTCATGAAATCCATTATTATTGTAAAAAATATTGATTATAGCTGCTTTAATGATGATTTAGATATATTCTGCAGAGGATTAGCATTAGATTATCTCTCGTACACAATACAAGTGGCTTCATCATCAGCCAACGCGAGCCAGTGCTCCAGTCAGCATTCATGCTGTTCTCACATTTGCCACTAGAGGTCAGAGTTGGTCAGTCAAACAGGCCAGGGATTAATCTCGTGTTCAATTGGAATACATGACAACACTCTGACAGAATAATATATTATATCAATCAAATCAAACTCCCAACAGAAATAATTAGACACATTATACCAACAATTTTACAGATTTCCCCTTTGAAACTTAGAAGTAAATTATGGATCAGAAATCCTTTCGGTGCATCCACAGCTTGAAAGAAATAATCAGAAAATGTGATTAAGTTAAAGAGGAACACACAACAACATGATTGCTTATTAATAGAAGGGATTCTAATAAGAAGTAATTCTGCAGAGAGAAAAAACAAACAAAAGGCCTCACTCTTTCGGTACATTTCGTTCTTCAAAGAGATGTTGGAGATTTCAAAATATTATGCCTCAAAAGATGCCAAGGCATGAAAAACAATTACGGGAAGAGATAAGATAAAGAGTGTGTGCGCTCATTATTAGGCGTGCCCTCTGCTCATTTACAGAGATGGAGGGACACGCTGTGTGGGTGCACTTAGTTCAGCCCAGATTAGATTAGCTAGTTATAAGAAGTGTGAGGAGATTTCTGCATTACTAAATTAATACAGTTCTCACGTGAAGAAAAGCTACCCGGCGGAGCAACGTTGTGCTAATAGATAATCCAGTCAGAGGGAAGAGTAAAGAAACAATGTGGAAAAAAACATCTGATCTGACACTAGCGACATTACTATTAATGTATAATTATTATGTTTATTAACGATGTGGACTGACTATCCCAACATACCTCAAATCAAATAGAAAAATACTGTCATAAGTAAAAGTCCTACATTCATTAAGTAAAAGTACATAAGTATTACTGGGAACATGTTATTGCTGCAGCTGTGGAGCTGGTTAATTTATACCTTCTACACTACAGTTAGTTATTCTAGTGGTTCCCAGCATAGGGATCGGCCCCCTCCGAAGGGTCACAAGATAAATCCAGAGGGTCCAGAGATGATTAATGTGAGATGAAGGTCTTTCAAATATTTGCTTCTCTGAAATAATGTATACTTGTACCTCTTTGTTCCATGAACAGTTATTTGAATGAAACCATGTGAGAAGTTGAGAGGAGGAAATGTCTTGGAGGACTAAAAACGTAAAGACATTTAAATTTTTTTTACAGAAGTCCCAAGCTAACGAGGTCGTGTTTTAATGTATGATGTTGGGTGTGACCTCAAAAGGTGCTCGATTACAGTACTTGAGTAAATGTACATATTCAGTCAACCATGTGTCTCGTGGTTCTCTGTGCGCCCTCGATTTTGACATATTGATAATCTATCTCATGTAGTTTGCAGTATAGCAGTCAGCACAACAGCTTCCTGGATACGGGCTGGGTTTCCAGCCAAGATACCTAAAAAAAACCTTTAAAACTCTGTGAATATTGTTGATAAAAACGTTTATGATACTTTGAGATAAGGAGCATGTTTGTCACGCTGAACTGTATACTCAACTTTTTATCATCAAAATTCTTCATTCCCAACATGCTTTACTGTAGATAAAACTGTCAGGAGAGCAATAAATAGTTCCTTATCATATCCATTATACAGGGTTAAATATTGGCTCACAAGGGAAACTTTAAAACGATGACTCGCTCCTAAAGAAAAAAAGATAGTCAATCTTTAAATAAGGTTTAATTTTGAATTATTTTATTTCTAAATCATCATGATGGAGAAAAAAATATCCAACATCAAAAGTCAAAAACAATTAGTTAGATGCACATTCATCTATTTCCAAACTACATATTCCTTGACTACAATTCTCCGTCTCAATTAAGAAATATTTTGTGTCAGCAAATAAATCTGCAGAATATCTTCCATCGGCTGTCATACAAAGTTTATTTCTGCAGCACACCTTTGAGCACACATACAAGTTTTCAATCACGCATGCATTAAACAAGGTGGAGATTTATGAAACGTATGCATCTCTTCAAAAGGGCTGGTTAACCTGTTTAAGCACATAAAAGACCCATTTTTGTAAAATTGGGTCGTGATGGTTTGTCTTTTTTTAAAAGTGGTTCCTCAGAAACTGTTCCACTGAGTATTCATGCACAAAGACCATGGCATCCTCAGGAGTTTCTCATTTTAACAACATAGAATATAATACAACCTTTATGCTCTCTGTTCCCTATGAATGCTAGTTATTGACTTTGTTCAGCAATAGTTTACGCATACATTTAAATTCCAGTATTTTAGTAATCTCATGAGATCAAATCCAATATTATATCTGGAACATTTTAAATGGTGATTTATTCTTTTATGCTATCAAAGTGGCACGTTATTCAGCCTAATACAGCGAAAGTTAGAAACTCAAATACTACAGGATAAAGTAATATTCTCTTTTTTTGTACTTATTGTCCACAAACTTCCTGATTATTCCTCCTCGGCTTGGACCTCTTCTTATGAGAGCTGACAGCCATGCTGGTGGCTTTGTGAGGCACAGCGGTGCTGTGAGATAAATGCTAATATTAGCTCGCTAACATTAGCGTGCTAAGATTAGCGTGTTAACATGCAACGTCACAATGCTGATGTTTAGCAGGCACAAGGTCAACATTGGCATTGTGTTGAACGTTAGCATGCTTACATTCTCTAATTGCTATGTCACTTAAAATTGATATTACGATTAATTTAACATGTACCTCGACCACAATTAATAAACGATATCTAACTAGAAAGCAAGGAATCTCTGTGTCATTCGCATATCTTGAGAATCGTTGATCTGATCTACTTCATACTTGGTCGGTGTATCGGCCAGGGACCAGAGAACGAGTGGCGAAGGTGGTGCGATTTGGATACAAGTTCAATATTAATAAACTGAGAATAAACAACCAAAGGCGCTTTGTGCAGCAGAGGGGATTCAGGGCTCTGCGGACAAGCGTGTCGTCTGCAGCGGGCGTTTTGTAGTTCAACGTAATAACCAAAGTCTCAAATTCACAAACCAATGCACCATATACTTCTGACTGAGTAATGTTTACTATAAAGTTTAGTGTCCAGCTGCTTTAAAAAAAAGAGAAATGAATTGATATATTTTGTGAGCTGTTTTTTAACATGTATGTCTCCAGCAGGTGCCAACTGGATTGATGCTTCAGGTATGGAAAGTCAGAAAGTGTTGGAAAGATGGACTAACATTTTGTGGGATTTGTTGCCAGCCCTGTGCTTTAAAGGTCACTTCACTTCCTTTTCCTTATATGTTGAGGTGTGGAATTCCCTATATAAGCATTTCCCATCTTACTCGAAAGTAATAACATACATATTTAAGAAATTAGAGAATTAGTCCTTGTCCTTTGACCAATGCAATCGTACACAAATAGTCACACGGCATGTATATATATATATATATATATATCAATTCTCAAAGCTGGGTACATTTTAGAATCTTCAGCTCTAAATCTTTCTCATTTTCCATCTCTTTCTCTGCACTCATTGCAGGGTTGTCATACACCCCTGTGTGTGATTTATTGTTATTTCCCACAGATTGTTCCTCGCTGGGTTCTTGGTCGCCAGCAGCCACCTGGCAGCATTTGCAGCAGCAACAGCATTTGGCGGTGCATACGCCAACCACTTTGTCCCAGGGATCCAGGGAGTGGGCCCAGAGAGGGAGGAAGTCCCAGGATCGCAGCGCTGCAGGCAGACATCCGGGTTTCCGTTTCTGCAGCATGTTGATCACCAGGATGATGACCAACAGGATCACCAGAGGTGCACCCACGCCCACCAGCACCGGCCAGCCAGCCAGCGACAGGCTGAAGATGATGAGCGGTAAAAGGAAGAAGAAGGAGATGATGTAGACGGCAGCAAACCAGCGGTAGGAGGCCGTGATGTTGCCCAGGAGTTTCGCCAGCCGGATGGGGATGCGGGTGAAGGGGATTGGATACCACAGAAGGATGCCAGAGACGTTGAACAGGAAGTGCACGAGGGCAATCTGGGAACAACAATCACAAACTTCATTGATATGCTTCAGTCATTGTTTTTCTCCTCATAAAATAAAAATATAACTTGTGCTGATACCAATATACTGTATTTAATTTTTTTTAAATTGGTGACAGTTTACTTCACAGGTCTGTAAATTCATCATAAAGTCCCATGAAAAAAACTATGTCCAATGTATTCTATATGTCGATAAAATAAGTATTGATACACTTCCAACTATTCTTCTAATTCATTCTCAGCTAAACATGTACAAAACTGCAAAGAGTCCAATAACAATGTATATTTACTTCAGTGTAAATGTAGCACACACACACACACACACACACCTTGTAGGTAATATGGATTTTGGTATAAAACCTAAAAATACAAGCAAATACGTTCGGTACCAGTCACTTTGTGTGTGTGTGTGTGTGTGTGTGTGTGTGTGTGTGTGTGTGTGTGTGTGTGTGTGTGTGTGTGTGTGTTACCTGTAGAGCATTAGCCAATGTGTCTCCAGGACTCGCCATAGCTGCCAGGATGGCTGTGGTGGTTGTCCCAATATTTGAACCCAGAGACAACGGGTATGCTCTTTCTATGCTGATGACACCAATACCTATTTTGTTTTTTGTAAACGGGAGAACAAGTTAAGTGTGTGTGCTCCAGAGATCCCTCCACTGTGTTCAACCCGTCGTTGTGACAGAGACAAGCGTCCAAACAATGTTTTAATGTCACCAGAGGGAATAAGAAGATACAAAAACATCAAGAAAAGCAGAATCAGATCATCTACTTTTAGGAATTATGTTGTGCAAAAATGGTACATAGGTTTAAAAAATGAAAATAAAAGACATAGAGATGAATAAAATGGATGGATGAATGACCTCACCAACAAGTGGAGTAATAGCAGAAGTGAAAACCGAACTGCTCTGCACAATGAAGGTCATTCCAGCTCCGACTAAAATGGCAATGTACCCGGTGACCCAACTAAACGGAAAAGGGAAATCTGCACACACAAACAGACACACAAACATTCGTGCATGACTAACCAACGCAGTCACTTTGAGCTTGTTGCACATGCATAGTGTTGCTGCTCACCGGTGTTGAGGATCTTCTTGATAACTGCAGCCACCTGTCCCTTCAGCATGGAGTTGAGCAGCTTGACGATCAGGATCAGGCAGGAGCAGAGCGCCAGCAGAGAAAGAGCCAGCAGAATCAGACCCACCGCCAGGTCAGACAGACTGGCATTCACAAAGAGATGCTTACCTGTGGAAACACAGAAATAAGAAGGATAAAGGCCATTTCTGCAGAACACATGAAAGTTCGGCAAAAATAACACAATACGGACACAAGCAGGCGACGGCCTTTATCCTTCTTATTGTTATGCTGTACCAATAAAAAGAATTCTGGCCAAATGGGGGCAGAAAAACTCTAGAATGACTTTATAGAGTATTTATGGTTGATATGTTGCGAGATGCCGATCCCTTTTTTTTTGCTAAAAACATCAATGAATTTACGACCTGCAAAACCCAAAGTATTGAGCTAAAAGAGACAAAACAAAGAGTTTCTTGTTGCCGTGACTGCACATAAAAGCTGTTCAGTTGAATGAGGCCATGTTTATCACGGTGAAAATATTATACATTCATTTAATTACTCAGATTACAACAAAACAAGTTCATAAATACTGTGACTGGGGTCTTACATTTCTCGACATTGTACGTTTCGGAAATGTTCTTCAGCGTGAAGGTGTAGTTGCCATCGAGCCAGCAGAGAGACGGAGACGTGCAGTTCTCGGGGCCGGGAACTGTGACGTTCATTAGGGTCTGAAACGCAGCAGCAGTTCGACAATAAAGAATCGAATCTTCTTGATGTTTTTGGAAATATTTGGCACGCCGCTGACGTGCATAGGTCTTACTGCGTTGGTGAAGGTGCGGCACCATTTCTTGATGAGGCTCTTGTTCCTGGCTTCTGGGTCTCCGTTGGCAATCCCACTGATGACGGACGCATCCAACTAAGTTGCAGGGAAAAGAAGATGCAGAAATGTATAACCATGTCATAGATAGTAATGCTACATGCATTCCAAATATATAAATTCCAAATATATAAATTATAATGTCAGCGAGGCAATTTGCAGAAGGAACATCATCGGGTGTTACGTTTCACCTGTATAATCGACTCAGTGAGGACATCAGTGATCACATTTAACAGGTCTGGGGCCTCTCCGCTCTCAATTTTGAAGGAGTCGATGATGAGCTTGCTGACCACGTACATGTAGCCAGAGGCGACTTCCAGAGGCAGCAGCACGAGCACCGAGAGCCAGTTGAAGAAGTCGTGCACCGTGGCCCCCGCAAACGCCCTGCGGACATCGTGAAAGGAAGTAGATAAATGTCAAGTCAAATGACCTTTGGTCTTTCTAATGATCCCGGCTGACATTGGGTGAAGGAAGAGTTCACCAGAAAAATTCAATAAAAACACGCTGACACGACAAAAACATATCAATGCTGGTGTTAATATTTACATTTTTAACCAAATTTATTTAAAGAAATCTGCATTTCCTGATTGAAAATGGCTGAACACGACATCTTCTATACATAAATAAAAGGATGTTAATGTCTTCTTTATTTTCCTACTACTACTTCCGCTGTCATATTTGCCGCATATTGCATATTTTTCATCTCTCAGCCTCTTGACCACTTTACAGTATAGCATTTTTCTGAATTATGCAGTGTGCAATTATTACTCAGACCTGGCGGTGAAGTTACACCATGAATATTGATTATTGTTCATTTGTCTGATAAAGGGAAAGATTTCATTTGGTGCATTAGATATTGAAGATGGGTTTTAAATCTATCCCGCCCCACTTTCGGAACAGCAGAGGAAGGAGAGTCAAAGGAAGTCATCAAATACAAAACAATTACCTGCGGAAGGTGTTGCGGTCACCCGCCTGCGTCATGGCGACGAGTGTGTTGGTGACAGAGGTGCCAATGTTGGTGCCCATGATGATAGGAACAGCCAGCTGGACCGTTAACACTGCCAAAGCAACACAGGTCTCCTTCATCATCGGTCCTCCTCCACACCTCCACCATCATCGTCATTCATGCATTCTGTACATGTGTGTGTGTGTGTGTGTGTGCGCGTGTGCGTGCGTGTGTGTGCGGAGGCTCGTACTCACGTCCAGAGGAGACCATGCTAACAACTATGGAGGAGGAAGTGGACGAGCTCTGGACCAGCAGGGTGACCAGAATCCCGATGACCAGGCCGGCCAGAGGGTTGGACAGAACCGTGTTGTCCTGAAGGATGTCGCCTGCTGCTTTACCTGGGAATGGTGAAAATGAGACTGTGTGAATATTCCCCAAAGAAATTGCTTTTGTATGCGCATGTATGACTCACTGGGATATTTAAATGGAACAAAGCCATCGTTCATGTTATTAGAAGCTAATTTTCCAACAAGGACAAATCAAAATGTCTTCGTGGCTTTCGGACAAGCGTGACCCTGTTTACCTCCGACGAGCTGGAAAGCTGAGCTGAGGACGTCGAGAGAGCAGATGAAGATGTAGAGGAAACCCAGCAGCAGGATAAACTTCCCCACCGACACCACCACTCTCAACAGCTTCCCTCTGGTGCTCAGAGCTGGGACATGAATGGGATTATAAAGCAAAAGAGAAACGTTTTTTAACGACACACATTTTGATTTGTCGTAGCAGGAAATACAGAGATGTGATTAATGCCATAAACATTGGCTCTGTTACATGTAAGTGTCTCAATGGGCTATGCCAGTGAGCCAGCACGCAACGTAGTAGGATCCTGGAACTGTTACAGCTCAATGGAGTGCAGCCCCTTATTAATATTAGTAATCACACCTGTGGTTACTATTATACACTATTGCACAGCCCACATGGTGGAGAGTCATTGGAAACAGCCCGTGCCTGCAGTGTGTTCGCACAGGCTCAGCTGACTGTCTGGCTGCTGTCTTTATCACAACCATTACTATTTATGACCAATATGCTTTCTAAATAATCCGATCATAAACTTGTCAGTCTATTGAGGAATTGATGCTTTGGGAGTTCAGCCAGAACTAGAAGGCTTAGAAAAAGTTTAGAAGTTTTGAATCAAAGTAGATTGAACGTGGCTACTCTGAGGCTGCTGAACAGAAGAAAAAAGAGGTTGGAGGGATCGGCCATAGAGATGTCTGCCCTGTCTGCAGCATAACAGAACTATATGGCACCCGGCTTGTGGCAACAAAAAGAACATTTTAAAAAACTCAACAGCGATTGATCATGACCAGGTTACTCAAAAGTAATCCACGGATCTTGTTGTGAGTAGTTTCATGTAGGAACTATTTTCTGTCATGCAGTTAGATTAGAGAGAAGGCAGAAGGCCGATATCTCCCCCCAAGAAATAGGCACAAAATGGATTGATTCTACTTTGATTTGATGTTTGTGGATGCTCAAGCATAAAACTTCCGCGGGGGGATGAATACTTTTTACTATGCGCTTCATTATTTGACTGCACAAAAACAGTGTACTCGATAGCTCTCAAGGTTATGTAACAATGATGTGGGGGCATACTTTATCACATCTACTGGAGGCTACGGAAGTAATCAATCAGGAGGCGTGTAAATGTATTACTTACTGACCATGTGTATCTAATCAGGACACCCGTGTTCCTTTAAACGTACAAGGATCATAATGTGACATCACAAGTCCCCACCTGTCCATGGGACTCCGCTGTCCTTCAGCTCGGGCATGTCCCACAGGTCTGGGACCTCCGGCTCCTCCTCAATCAACGCCACAGTGGAGTGCGCAGGGCTCGCTTTGACCTCTGGGACAAACAAGGATAAACCATGTGCAGTACATGAAACCGTTTCTGTTTGTAAAATATTCATCAGTAGCATTTCAACACAATATGAAAATTACGTTTGGTCTTGTTTTCACGTCTCTCATTGCGGTCTTCGTTGCCATTGTTGTGAGCTGCCGTCGGCTAGGGGAAAGAAACACAAATTACGTCTGGGTTTAATTCCAAAACGCTTAATATTTATTGTCGAAGATGCTCCTTACATGTCACTATTTAGAGGTTGCAGATGATTTTCTCTCCGAACTGTTTGCAAGTAAAAGCTTCAGTTGCTTCTTTGTAAAGAGATTGCAGTCAAATCAAATATGTCGACACACGCATCATACTGGAGGTTGGCATCATATCATGTCATTAAATTTCACAATATATTGCTTGACAATTACAGTTTGACTATCAGGGTATCAGGTTCAAAAGTACCACACACTCTCTCTCTCACACACACACACGCACACACACACACACACACACACACACACACACATACACACAAACAAATACACTCTCACATGCCGGGGTATTGATCTCATCCTCACATGGTCTAGCTGCTGTAAAATTCCATTCACAACAGTATGACAGAAAGAAAGCTACCGGCTAAATTGATATTTTTTTTAAGTGTTTCTTTTGGAGGGAGATGTTCAATCAGTCCATACATATCCATTACGATTGATATTATTCACTTACATATAAATGTACTCATTTGTTATTACAACTAAAATGATCTTTTATGTATAATTTACCAAAGACCTGTTTTCTATGATTACTTAAGTTTATAATAGTAATACTACACATTTTTTATTGAACATGAATTCTTTGTTTCAGTGGTCCACAGTAAAACACAATAGCATTGTTAATACTTAATAATAACAATAACACAATGTTTGTGTTTTAACAGGCATATTATTTAAAGTATAATAATACAAAATGTAAATCCATACCAGTTTCCAAGTGACAGCGGTAACAAAGCAAACAGATCGACAGAAAGGAGAATAGAACCGAACGCTTGTCCTCACCTGCAGGCGGAGCAAGTCCATGCTCCCTGTGTGTGCTGAGCTCACCTGGGCTGCAGGTGTAGGAATGATTCCTCCACGCAGGTGGAGTGTAAGGTGGAGGTGGGGGATGGGGGTGGGGGGTCCGCTTAGGGCAGAGGAGAGTGTGATGTGCACCGTTCACATCATCGGGGACACTTCCGCCTCATAGATAAGCACACCTTACAAACCTCGATTATTCTTACCCTGACACTGTTGTAATTGCTCTTGCGAGATGTGTCGCAATCCAACTCACATGGTAGCTGATAAGTTTTGAGTCGATGGTGTCTATGCCGTGACCGTCACCTGCACCTGCACCTGCACCTGCTGTTACTGACCTGTGCAACTTACCTAAACGCCATGCTGGTTTTACGTTTCAGATTCTTATATGGTTCTATGGTCTTGTTAGTTCGCTGTCTATCCAACTTAAAGTAATAATTTTAAAATCCTGCATTGCCTTTGAAGAAAAGAAACCTCTACTTGATGATAGCGCCGGCCGGTGGACCACTGGGAGAGGAGTGGCAGAGATGACGGCTCCCCTGGCCAAGGTTTGGCCCACTAACAGATAGACCACACGGGGGTGGGGTTGCCGGATGTGCACTGTGCCCTACAGAGTTTGTGTATGTGGCTATGGTCTATTTTTGGCACACAATGAGATTTTTTTTTTTGAGGGATCTATTGATTCTTTTAAAACAGCTACCCATTGTTCAATACTTCAACATATCAATGACCCATGTTTAGGCCCATACAACTGTTAATGATGGCCGAGAGAACTTAGAGGAGAGAAAGACGGCCGAGGCCACACTGAGTCATTGGACCTGGAGGTGTCTGATGCCTGGTGAGCCGGCCTCCCGCGTTGGCCCTGCTGATGCCCCGCCTCCCCTCCTCTCTACCTCCTTCTGTTTCATGGATTGGAGTTCCATTCATACATTGTCATATTCATGTAATGTGTTTATGTAACTTTGTAAATGCTGTTCATTCTGTATACATGACATCTATTCATCTGTCCATCCGGGGAGAGGGATCCTCCTCTGTTGCTCTCCTGAAGGTTTCTTCCCTTTTTTTCCCTGTCAAAGGTTATTTTTGGGAGTTTTTCCTGATCCGATGTGAGGTCAAAGGTCAGGGATGTCGTATGTGTACAGATTGTAAAGCCCTCTGAGGCAAATTTGTAATTTGTGATATTGGGCTATACAAAATAAACTGAATTGAATTGAATTGAGTTTCCATGGAAGTTGTGACCTAACAGTGTTTGGTGAGGACGTCATCTTTGACAGCTTCCATCCGCCTTTCTCTGACTGGGACACGCGTGTCCTTTGTTGAAAATGATGAATCCGAGGGGACATGTCCTAATAAAACAGCTCCATGCCTTATAGTTGCCAGTATATTAGGTACATCTAGCCACAACAAATGCAGCCTTGCATTAAAAGGTGTATACCTGAGTGGCCCAAGTGTCCATTTGGTTAGCTCAAGTGACTCCACAATGACCCAATTAATCGTCACAGGTGCCCCTCGGTGAGCCAATGCCACCGAGTGCACCAAACTGCTCCCCTCGTGCTGCTGTGATTGGCCAAGATGCCCTACTGTGATGGTGTGGCTGTAGGACTGAACACCCAACACCCTCCTGATGCCCACCGGCACAGATCAGACACACATATATTTTTGACCTGGCACTTCCCGTCATGCCATGTTGCCAGTAAAACCAAATGGATGATAACTCGGACAATGAATGGAAAACAATTCGCTCTATTTTTAGTTTGATCAATAAATGTTAGCCAATTGATTGTGATGGAGCCACTTTTCTTCTCCCGTCTGTCTCTTCCTCTCTAGATCAGCTCTGGATTTAAAAAGGTGCTATATCTCTCTACCATCTGTACTCTAGCTTTAACATGTTTTCAGTACCAGCATCAAACTTGTTATTGTTTGTACATTATCTAACCACATATAAGAGACAATCAAAGTCTTCTTTGTGATATATTGTGCAAGTGCAACAGCATCTCCTAGGCACCGCATAACGCCACTACAACATTGTACCATTATATTCTGGTAACTTCTTGACATTAATAAAAACATGGATCAATATGTGGACACACAACCAATGTAAAGTAAAGCAATTCTTACATTAGAGCAGCACAGCAACAAGCTATGAAGTAAGAACAATTATTTACTTACTAAATAATAAAGTGGGTGTGATGGCATCGAATAGACAACATATATATTACAATACCAAAGATTGATTTTTTCATTAAATATCAGGATAGGCATATAGGTGGAAGTGTAAATAATAAATGCAATATAAATAAAGATATATACAAGTATAACGTGTTATTTATAATACGTGCACTTTATCTAATATACAGTAACATTTCTATGGAATTCATCATACAACTAGAAAATAATACCATGATTTAGTATATATTATATTATAAAAACACAATATATATGATATATATGAAAACACAATAAGAAGAAGAATAAGAAGGGTATTATGTGATACACTACTGCGACTGAATATAATACTCTGGAATATATCAAAATGTCAATTTATTACCACTAGGGGGCGTAGCTCGGCATTTTAATACCGTCGCTAGAGCTTTCAAAATAAAAGACCCAGTTTCAATCTCGACTAATGTACTCTTTGGGGATTTCGTACACTAGGGTCGTTATATGTGATTATTTTTAATTCATTTTAATCACAATTACAATTGATGTAATACGTAGTGTAACAACAACAACAATTCAACTAACCCACAAATAGAACTCTTTTTTTGTTTTACTTCCGGGTTATGCAGCGCTAGCTGGAGTAATGACATTGTACCAAACAGAAGAAGTCAGGTCGCGCAGTGGCTTAACGTTACATGTTGGTACTACGCGTGCTCTGAACGCTTAAGTTTGCACCGGCACTGCCGTCGACATGTCGTCCGCCACTCCTGGCTTCACAGCGGAGCGGCAGCACGTGGGGGCTCAGGTAAAATACACACCTTAGGGGACGCTAACGTGTTAGCTGGCTAGCTTCAACTTTAGATTAACTGTGGAGACTTGTGTTGCCTGCTGGTTAAAATCAGACTATTTGACAAGCTGCACAGACAGTCCCGCTAATTAGCTCACGGAATTAAAGTTAACGTCGGTGTCGCGCGTGTGCGTATTTGTGTTCATCTGCAGTCGCCAGTGGGCATGCAGTACATCCCCACGGAAGAAGAGAAGAGGGTATTCAGAGAGTGCAACCAGGAGAGCTTTTGGTACAGGTGTAAGTTTCCGTTTTTCACACACACGGGTCAGACTTAAATATGTCAGCTCGAAGATGGGAACGTTGAGGTTTGAGTTTTGACGCCGACATGCTTCCTTCACAGCGGTGCCCTTCTCTTTGGTCGGCGTGGCCATCACTCAGGCCCTAGTGGCCAAAGGTAACCCTCTGTCTACTGTGGAGAAGTCGGCAACATGTCTGTGTAATGAACACGAACGTACAGCGTTGTACTATAAATAGATCCTGTTTTTTTTATTTACAGGGACTCTGGCTGCATCTCCGAGGTTTGGATCTCTTCCTAAAGTGGCCTGTAAGTTCTGAAAGTTTAGTTTTTTTAACCAATTTAGCTACAAAAAAATCACCTGCCCCTAGCTGAAATTAAATATTTAATACGGTCAATATGGTGGGGTTATTAAAATGAGACATTGATACCTTTGAGTATGTTTCTCCAGTTGCTGGCTTCTGTGGCTACCTGGCGGGGAAAATGTCGTACATGAAGACCTGCCAGGAGAAGTTCAAGAGGCTGGAAAACTCTCCTCTGGGAGAGGCCCTCAGACAGAGGACAGGAATGCCTACACAACCGTGAGTGCCCCACACACACACACACACACACACACACACACAGACACACATGTGATTGTGGTGCTATTTGTTGTATCCAACGACTACTCGCTGACCCTTTTTCTGTCTCGGCCCCCCAGTTCCAAAGGTCCTCAGTCAGAGATGAGTGACCCAGACGCCCCGTCATTTGACACAATGTTCCAGCCAGCGGAAGACTCTGAACAGACACCCGCCAACACCAGAGATCATGAATATGGGTACAACGCAGAGTCGCCAATGGGCAGAGAAGACGACTTCGCCGCTCTAGACGACTGTATGCATTTTAAAAAAAATACAATGTAATGACGACCATCTGTTCTGAAGCGGCGTTTCAGGCCTGCCTCTCAATTGACAGCAACTACCGTTAATCAGTACTATGATAATTGTTAAAACAGCCTTTGCTAGTTATAAAGCATTCATATGGCAAACAATGGAGCAATTCCCCAAATATATTCGTTGGGTTTTTTTCAGTCCAGCAATATCTGATATTTTCATTTCATATCAATGCCTGATATTGAGATTTGTGTATACATTTATGAATATAAATGATTGTTATTACACGTAAAAATAACATAATGGTTTGGACATGCATATTTTTTTTTTTTTACCTTCTGAAATCAAACATGTGCTTCCTATGGTGAGGAACTTCTCCGTCAACTTCCCCCAGATAACTCTTTGTCCCCTTCCCTTGTCCCCCACCACCGTCAGTGGAAGACGAGCCCAGGAAGAAGGCCACCCTCTACGAGGACTTGAGGCTCAAGAACAGAGAGAACTACGAGGTCACGCTCACTCAGAAGGCTGAGACGCTGCTCAAAACGTTGCCCGAGAAGGAGCCGGGGAGGAACAATAAAGACCGTAAGATTCCACTGCAGTGATGTGGGAAACTCGGCGTCTGATGCCTCCAGTGACTAAACTCTTCCTGCTTTTCTTTTATGTTACAGAGAAGAAAAACATCTACGGGGACTCCTGGGAGGACTGAGGCTCTATTTGAAATGCACACTGGCATCCTGCCGTACAGGACGCGGGCCCAGTGGCCATTTTTCTCCAGTGGGACTCGGCAGTGTCATGAAGTTGTACAATTCTGTGGTATATGTATTTGCACAAGTCAATTAAACCAAACTACATGCGGATTAAAACAGTCTCTCTCTCTATGCTTTGATTAGAATGTGTTGATTATCTATTTCAGTCTTCTTCTGAAACACAAAATAGATTTTTTTAAATAAGATTGAAGCCACATTTTAAGCTTGACTGCTTGCAAGAAAGTGCTGCTTTGGTATTATCTACTTAATACCAATTCCATACACAGGGTTTTTGTTCAATGTTGTAGGGGGAGGAGATGTAAATGTAAGACTTAACAAGGTGATTTTGACCTATGTTTTCATTCATGCATAGAGGTTGTTGCTTTTAAATTAACCATTTTGTATGATTTTTGTGATTCCATTTTGATTGTCAGGATCGGTGTACATCCTGCTATCAGGTTATAATAATCATCGGGGTCAATGACGCTACACGGGAACAACAAAAACAACACGTGTCACTCGCCACCCAATCAGTACTACACACGTTCAACTCTCAGATTAGAAAGAAGCGAGCCGGCTCATGGCTGGTTGCTTCCGTCATCGATTTGATTCAGCGGTTGCTTTTTCCCCCTTTCTCGAGCTGATGATGGGAGCAAGCGTTAAACAGGTGCAGGTGCTCAGCAGAGTTAAGCCACAGCTAGAAAATCTATCAAACTAGATGATGACAGTTCTATGGCGTCCATTCTGTGTGTGTTGCATAATTCGCTGAGAGCCGCCAGATTCTTTATTAAATCTAAAGACGTTTTATGTTTTGCACACCATACTTTATTTGTAGAAACAAGGGGACATGTGTACAAAAGTATATATTTAAAAAAAAATGTATATACAAAAGTCAGCCGTAACACCTAAACACTGAGAAGAAAACAAATATACTGTTCATCCAGGCTGAAGCTAGAAGCCTACTAGTAAAGTCAGCTTTAAAGTCCAAGCATTTTACATGTCAGACAACTCAAGTGCCCACATGTGAAAACTATAGTATTGACAATCATAAATAACCATGACTAATTAACCATGACTATGGCCATGACCATCACCATGACTATGAGCGTGACCATCACTATGGTTGTGACTATGAGCGTGACCATCACTATGGTTGTGACTATGAGCGTGACCATCACTATGGTTGTGACTATGACCGTGTCCATCACTATGGTTGTGACTATGACCATGACCATCACTATGGTTGTGACTATGACCGTGTCCATCACTATGGTTGTGACTATGACCATGACCATCACTATGGTTGTGACTATGACCATGACCATCACTATGGTTCTGGTTGCAGCCCTGGCCAAAACTCTGCTCTAAAGAATGTCCTTGACTGTGGCCAAAGCTATGCGCAGAGACATGCCCGTGAGGGTTGAGGGGCGGCGTGGTACCGGACAAAGCACTGGTTGACTTCGGCCAGCCTTCATAAATATCGGCCCGGTTGTTTGCAGTGCCAACGCTGGATGCCGGAGCGTAAGCCTGAACCGGGTAGGACCCGGGTGTTGGATTGATCTGTGGAAGGAGGGTCTTCCTCCTCTCCTCTGTGGAAGCGGAGACAAACATCACGCCTCTGATGCTCCTCAACCACCGAAAAGGTGCCGTCTTCTCCAGAGCGCCCGCCCTAACCTCCGACATGTTAAGAAGAGACGGGCACCCTTTGCCATACAGCCACCCTACCAGGATGCCCAGGATGTTACAGGGGAGCACACTGTGAGGAGCCAGGGCCGTGGTGACGATGAGGAGCACCCAAGGGAGGGCCATGGTGGGGAAGCTGACTCCGCACAGGAATCCTTTGGTCATTTTGGTGTGCATGGTGGTGAGAGCCACGCATGCCAGGGTCACGGGAACCAGCCCCTCGGCGGGACTCTGGCCGCCGTCACTTTGCAGAAGATCCAGGAAGCTGTAGAACAAGCCCGTGGTGGTCGACAGCAGGAAGAACGAGAGCAGGAAGCGCACAGTGCCGACCCCTTTCTCCAAACTGCCGCCGAGGAACACCAAGGCTGAGACGTTCAGGAGAAGCTGGGCGGGGGTCTGGTGGTAGAAGGGGTACGTCACCAGCCGGTGGAGGTGTCCGTCCTGAAACACGGCGGCCCCGACGCTGAGAACCCCCCGGGGGAAGTTGAAATACATTTGGACGCCGAACAAAACGCACGACAGAAGGACTACGGTCAGAATCCCGCTCGTGACGACGGGAACCGCGTCTTTGAACACTTGAAAGATCATTTTAAAGTTATCAGTTGGCGTCATCTCGCGACACAACTCGGTCCGACGCTGAGTGAGCGGAGGAAAAAGTTCACTTGCCGGGGTTAATTGTCTTTGCACTAAACAGGAAGGAGCGCTACTGTCATGTCCACACTGCTTTGCTTTTCAGTCGACGTTTCCGGTTCTCTCGTGCTGATTTAGGCCATGCTAGATTACTGGAAGGTTTAGGGGCATCAGTTAACTGTTGACGGTGTCTAGTCGCGGCTCTCAAAGGTAAGCGCTTAGCTGGTTTAGGTTAGTTGAAGAATCAGGTTAGCCGGAAAGGTTTTACAAGAAAAATCAGTTAAAACCTTTCAGAATAAAACGTGTATTGGCAAATAGCGGCACATTTTGAGTAAAAGTTCAACTTAACTGCGGAGCAATTTAAAGAATCTAAGCTGTATGTGAGTCAGGACTGCAAACATCCGATACACATAGCATAGGGAGTTAAAAGGCAGGCTAAATGTAACTTATTGCTAACGTTGATGTCGTACTTTGAAGGAAAATGGGTCCAACTTCCGGTTTTGTTAATCCATTAAAACTAATTGTTTTTATTTCCGCACCACTAATTGTATTACTATCGTTGTTATCAATGTATGACAATGTAGTGCAGACTTCAATCCAACTACTTGGGGGCTGCATGTCATAACATCAGTGGTGCTGTACTTCATTTAAGGTATTTGTTTTGTACTTGAGTATTTCCAATTGACTCTACGTTATACTTCCAATCCTCTACGATTCAGAGTAAAATGTTGTATTTCTTTTAACGAAACAACCAATAATATAATACAATAATATATATATAATATAACACCACATTTAAAAGGGGCATACTTTAGGTAAACTTTGTTGATAATACTTATGGATAGTGCATTAATTAAGTAAAATTAAGAGTGCGGGAGCTTTTAAACTGGTAATTGAGTATTGTTCCGTGTTAGTGTCATATATGGGCATTTATAGTAAAATATTATTTATTGTATCTGCTGGGATCAAAGAAGCCAAGCAACACATTTTCCCATTGAAGTGAAACAATAACATGACATTATTATTGGTACAAAACCATCAACATTTAATTCAATTTAAAAATAATGATGATAAAGAATCAGACTGTCCCATTTCCGGTGTCGGACTGCTGCGGCGGCGGATGTTGATGTTTTGCTCGGGAGCTAGCTGAACGATGTGAACTGTACCGTCTCCGGGACGGTTGATCTTTTTTTACAGTGGTTGTTCGTGGCGGTTCCACTCGTGCTTCTTTTTCCTCGGTAACGTTTCGCAGTGTCGTCGGCATCGTGTCTGTCCCGGTGTCTCTCCCGGGGAGCGCGAGGCCGAGTCGTGCGATGATGGAGGACTTTGACGAGATCTACGAAGAGGAGGAGGAGGAAGAGGAGGACGAGGACAGGGCCGCGGAGGAGCAGCTCCTCAAGTACGCTCCGGACCCGGTTGTGGTGCGAGGGTCCGGCCACGTCACTGTGTAAGCGACCGGCGACACTTGCGGCCATCGGGAGAGGCGAGCACCGGGCCCGTTAAACGAGCAGCGGACCAACTGCCCGCTCGCTGGTGACCGAGCTGAGCTACCGAGTTAGCAGCGAGCTAACTCCTGCGAGGAGTGGCTTCTTAAATTGAGCTTTTCGCTATATATATATATATATATATATATATATATATATATATATATATATATATATATAGCCCTGATATATAATTATGTACATTGTCTACCGCGTGGCGTGATTCGTTCACCTTTATTGTTCAAGTCGGTTTGCTGTTATTACTGCTGGTTTAATAGTTTATCCCCCTCTTTGTTCCACTCTTTCAGGACTTGAGCACGGAATCAGAGGTGATACTCGGTAGTAGCTTTTGAAGAGGTAGACTTTTTTTGTTGTATTATATTCCTGCAGTGTAATTCCCAGCGAGGGCGCATTCATTAGATATTGATGAATTGCTTTGAAAATACTAAAGTGTATTCCTATAAGCGAGCAGACAGGCCAAATATTAACACAAAGTTGTTGTGGCAGCAGGAAGTTGTGAGTAGTTGTTGTGTCTGCTCCAGTCCTGCGCACAATGCATGCTGGTTAGATTTGTGTCCCACTTGATCCCGACTTGCTCTGACGTCATCCACGATAAACTGCAGTTTTTAGAGCCAGGCGCTGCAGTAGCTCTCCACCGACTGCATGACCCAAATGCATGACGGGAAACGCCTGGCTGTCGCTAGATCAAACAGCTGATTGGCTCTTAGATTTGACAACAAACACCACGTTTTGGAGAAAACCCTGTAGTTGTAATACTTAAACACTTTGCTGCTCGTTTGGATATGTTAACATAAAAAGAACAAAGGATGCAGATACAAGCACATTTCTACATAAATATATAGTTACAAACCATAAATAAAATCCGAACGAGGTCTGTGAACTACAAGTAGCCCGAATCTAACATGAAGGAACTATTTCTTTGACTTTCTGTTAAAGAATGCCTTTAGGCACCTGAAAACTGTTCGACTTGACCGCAGTTTTTTTGTCAGCGCTGTCGTCTACTTTCCAGGGGAGGCAAAGTTCATCTCAGATGAACCTATTGTGTAGCCGATGCCGAGTTATCGTGTTGTTGACCCCCCCCCCACACTCCCTGCCAACGTTTTTAAACCACGCTCCCTGTGGCACGCAATCCAGAAATGAGCAAGAAATGTGTTATGAGAAGTTGGGGACAATCACTTCCAGTTTAATTTTAGGTCCTTCTGTAATATCTTTTTTTTCGATATTCTAATAATGTATGGGGCTCCATCAAAAACGACACGGTACATCTCAGGAAATGTATTTTGATGCATATTGAATTGCAATAATTTACCCCAGATAACAGCTGGACTTGGTAGTTGAACCCTTTGATAACTGCCCTGTTGGTTTTGTTTAAGCCAATTATTCAAACGGTGCATGTCTCCTGTGTTTACCTCCTCCCCCCCCCCAGGTTTGGGCTTAGTAACAAATTTGGGTCAGAATTTCCTTCAGCACTTACAGGAAAGGTGAGTGTCTCGTTCATTAATGCATATTAACTGTGGCACAATGGAACTACAAGATTCACCTTATATTCTAGCCACCAGCCAGCATACGATACAACAATTTACTATTTTTGTAGACAAATTAATTTCTCAGTACAGACCTCAGATTAGATTAGCGTACAATGACAACAACATTCTACATGACAATACGAACTGTGCCGCGTGTGTTCACTCCCTCAGGTGGCACCGGAGGAGTTCAAAGCCAGCATCAACCGTGTGAACAGCTGCCTGAGGAAGACCCTGCCGGTGAATGTGCGGTGGCTGCTGTGCGGCTGCCTCTGCTGCTGTTGCACACTGGGCTTCAGTTTGTGGCCCGTCATCTGCCTCAGCAAGAGGGTGAGAGACCTGTCCATGTTGCACCGGCAGCCACATCTCAGTGAATCCAAATGAACACAGGGTTTCAGGACACGGTTATTGTGTTGATCTAATATCCCTGTTGCCTTCCAGACAAGACGATCTATAGAGAAACTTCTGGAGTGGGAGAACAGCAGGCTTTACCACAAGGTGAGCATGAATGGATATGTGTGTAATAATAGTGTCCCCCGTTAGGACATGTCATTGATTAGTTATCTGACCTCTGTTTGCAGTTGTGTTTGCATTGGAGACTGAGCAAAAGGAAGTGTGAAACCAACAACATGATGGAATACGTAAGTATCCCTTGTGGTTGGATGAGAGTTTAGTTTATTAACTGGGTTCCCATTAGCTGAAGCCTTAGCGGCCGCTCATCTCCACTGAAAGGACAAAATGTAATACGTACAAAACGTGCAAAACAAACAGTTAAAAATAGTACATTCAGAATAATTTAAAAAATAGTGTGATGATGTACAACGTGGTTTGACTAGCTGCAATCGTGTTGTGCTCTGTCGCAAAAATTGCAAGGTTACCAGCAGAATGACGATATTCATGTTGCATGTGGTCTACGGCGGCCTGCTCAGTGACGGCACGGTGCATGGTAACAAAAAGTTTACGGTTCGGCCTTTTGGCGTAACAACACCTGCATTTTTCTGCGTCCGGGCGTGAATGTAGTTAAGAAATGAACGAGGAGTCTGTTTCTTTTCCACACCTTGCTAATGGCGATCAGAACACATCCTTACTTCCACACCTATTAATTACAATGTGCAGGTGTTTCCAAAGAAATACAATGTCCTCAATTAGTTGGAATAATGTAGTCCTTTTTGTATTGATCTATTATTAAATCAACTTTCTTTATTGCCTGTAACTCATCAGTGCCATTCAAATGTTTATTTAGAAGAAAAATGTCAACATTGTGAATGAAACCACAATGTTTCTTTGGCACGGCCCTACCCGACCTGATCACATTGATATCATGGTGTGCAATGACTTGAGATACTAAAATTATGGCTAATTTTGGAGAAAAGTTATAGCAAAATCTTTACCGCTTGAAAAATCTGTATGTTGTCTCTCGGTAACGGCACTTTTTCTCTCGTCTCCTGCAGGTAATCCTAATAGAGTTCTTACCTAAGATCCCCATCTTCAGACCGGACTAGCCCGACTGCGGCTGATCTTAAACCTCCAGCTGCTGCTCGGTCACAGAACACAATGGCTGCCAAGCTCCCGAATAAAATCCCCCAATGTTTTCGTTTACAGGGTAGCATCGATCCTCCGCTCCCCTCTCTTTGACCCGTTCTCCCACACATACACCACCCTCGTTGACAAATCCAGCACCACCAACCCTTGTTTTTTGGAGCGAATTCCCCGCTGAGCCGCGACCTATCGGAGCGAGCCGGGGCACCGTTGAGCCTTGCTAACCAGCACCAGCCTATGGGATGTTGGGGGGGGGGGGGGGGGCAGGATTATGGAATTTTGGAACTGACGCTGGAAACTGGACTCTTGAACTTGAGCTACGACTGGAAGTTGTGTCACTTGTATGTCCCCTAACCTAAGCACATGGCACAGTCAGACCGTGATCAAACAAAACACCTTTGCATCTTACCGATTGTCTCACCGGCACACTTCACCTGCAAAAAAAATAAATAAAAATACACCCCAGTGCTTTTGTAGCGGTTGGTTTGGCGCTCTGGATCCTTTTCTCGAGGCTGCGGAGGCAACATATCAGAACTCTGAATGGAACCGTCATCCGAATGGACTCTGTAGCGGAAAGACTGGTTTTACAGGGGAGGGGAGCCAGAACAGCTGAACTCTATAATGTCACACTTTCTTACCAGACACCCTCTCGCCTCACCCCCCCCTGCATCACCCCTACCCCAGTGACAATCACACCCGTGTGTGTGTGTGTCTGTCCAGGTGATGGGCTGGCTGCCTAGCAACTGCTTCTTGTTCGCAGTGGAACAAGATAAGCTGGAACAAAAGTCACTAGTGATTAAGAGTAGACACCTTTTTTATTTTTTAGTATCTCAAGTTTTGTTTACTATTTTTGTGAAAGAGAGGCAGTCAATGACTTTCACTGTATTTGATTTCTGTGTGCGTGTCTTTCTGAGTGAGAGAAACCGAAGCAAAAACACAAGAGACGAATCAGACAGGAAGAGATGCTCTTTAGGGTTCTTTCTTTGACGCATCTCTTTGCCATAACCGATCTGTGTTACTTTTGTTGTAGTAATTTATAAATGAGTGCGCTTTTTATCTGCACACTCATGAAATGGGCCTCCAATTCTCTTTTTTATTAATATTTCTTTTGCAAACATATGTCATGGTTGTTTCCTGTCTGTCCTTATGGTCATGTGTCAACACCAAAGCACACAATCGGTCCTTAAAACCTTCACATGGCCTCTGTTCCTACCTGCTAACCGTGGCTTACTTATCGGAGGGTTTCAAGTTGAGCATTTGGCTCTTCTGAGAAAAGTTCCCCTGTCATAGAAATAATCTGACTAATTACATTTAGAGGTCTTGGGTCTCCAAGAGCGTTAGGTCCTCTTCGTTAGGTGTTCGGTAATACCGGGGTTCTGGATCATGAAGCAGGATTACCGACGTTAGCTTGATAACTGCACTAAACCAGACCACTCCCAAATCAGGAATGTGGACTCCATCACTAATCCGTGTTTCTATATTAACAATGAAAAATGACTGCTGTAAGACACAGTTGGCGACTAAACTGGTGGAGCGTTTTAGCGGCTAACGAGGCAAACATTTCCCTCGGGAGTCGGTGGAGACCAAAAACGGAGCTTAAAGGACAGAGAGTCTTGGACTTGCGTTCATCGGGCGGCCAGAAACCTTTTGTCCAGTTACCTAGCTAACAATGCTGCGTAGTCATAAAGGCCTGTGCTTATTTCTTTAAACTGTCGACGTGTTATAGAAGGCATCATAGAGCACATCTCAGTTTAATGAAAACATACAGTCGTCTGCCCGTTAAAAAAAAAAAAAAAAAAGAGCGTGGCATATATTAAGCTTTTGTTCTCACTCAGCACACCTCATGATTTATATAAATGTATATTTTAAAGCATCCAGAGACTGAGATTGAACAAAAACCCTTTGTTTTAGGTCACACAGCTCCAGTGATTGTATGGGTCACACTCAGGGGGATTATACTTCTCACACCCACAAGTAGTATTGGGAGATCTCACTGTCAGGTATGTTCCAAAGTCACAACAGGGGTGGGGGGGAGGGGGGTATCGAGAACACAGTGCAGGTCACACATTACTTGAATAGTCTGTAGTGAAAAATGCCCCGCGAAAAAACCCAGAGACAACCAACAAGGACGTGGTCTTCCTGTTTAGATAGTGAAGGAAACGCGTTCATGGACCCACAAACAGCCATTGTGTTGGTTTACATTGTAAAAGACCCACGCTCACTTGATTACCACTGGGCTGCCTATCGGCTTGTCAGTCACCTTTCTATATTTTTGATTATGGTCTGTTTCGTGTTAATCAAGGCGTAAGGCCATAATGAAGATATTTGTGGCGTGCGTGTATGCACGGTGTGCTGATGCAAATGTTCTACGTAGATCTCAGACTGTGATTGAACCCTGCACAGAAAAGAGTCCTTTTATATATATATAATCTTAAGTGGTCTGTGTGTGTGTGCGTGTGTGTGTGCGAGGAAGAGAAATATACATGTACATATGACTCATGTGCAGATGTACAGTAATAAACTACCAATAAATAAGGCTATGAGCATCTTCCTCTCTAACTGATTGTTTTCTTGCTTGTTGAAGTCTGTACGAGGACTCCTCGGTCATTCGAGGTCACGGGGAATTTTAGAAACACCAAAAAGGCGACTGGATTGTATTCTTGGTAATGGATGGAAGTTGCAGTGTCCAGAAGCAGGTTATTCTCAAGGTGTAATGAGTCACAAAAAGAGACGTTTGGGATGTGCACGCTGCTCAAAAGCCATGAGAGTAATCACAGAAAAGATGAAAGGGCTTCCTGGGAGAAGTTGTAAGAGAGACTAATTAGGACGACTGGACTGTTGGTTTAACCATAGGTTTATTTTATTAAAACTAAACCTTTTAGGACGACACAGGAGCACTCAAAACATTTTAAAAAAAAGACTAGGTAGAAAATACTAATTATGGTCCTGGAAAACGCTTCACACGCCCGGAGGGTAACCTCGGATGCACAGGATGTTCCAGGTCAGCACCAGCTACAAGCAAAGATAGTATTATTATCCAGTGCATGTGATGAGAGGGAAAAACAACTGGCGACCAGGCGGCCCCCGAGGCTGTGGAGATGGGTCTAGACTCTCGTGGGACGGGTGGATGAGGTCAGAGGCAGTTTCGGATCAAGTGGTTTGCTGAAAACAGCCAACAGCTGGCTCAAACCCGACCAGAGGGAGGTTCGTTTCAGGAGGCTGAAGCGAGTGGCGGAACAGGAAAAGTACCTGGCGCCCACTGTGGAGGAAACCATGCCAAGGCCTGCCCCCTCAAAAGTACTCACATCATTGGATGCAGCAGGCTGGTCCTACCAGATCCTGGACAGCAGGAGGCTCACTACTTTTAGTTCCCCGTATGAGGGGTACGCCTCCCACCGCCTCCCATTTGGGACTCAACGGTACAGAGGGCATACATAAGATGATATACTCATACATACGGCAACTGAGAAAATCCAGGACGTGCACATTGCAGAGTTTTTGAGGGTCGTCCAATCGGCAGGCCTCGAACTGAACAAGACCAAGTTCCAACAGAAGCAGGTGTGCACGCCCTCGTCTGTGTGTCATGTACTATATGAATGCGGTTGGTTTAACATTGTTTGTTACGATAATAAGGATTGCATTCAGATCAGAAGACTAAAAAAAGCAGCAGTAACACTCACTCATTGCAGTACTTTTAGAGACAATAGTTGTTGTTGTTGTTGCTGTTGCTGTTGCTGTTGTTGTTGTTGTAATAATGATGATGATAATAGTAAAAATCCCTTCCAGTGGATGAACGCAATGCAGTGCCATACAGGCCGCCTCCACTGGTTGTAGCTGCTGTCTGCCAGACCAAATGAGCAAATGAGACCTTATAAGCCGGTGCTTTCAAAACTAGTTGCTGTGTTTCTGCAGGTAAATCATGTCGCTGGTATCCGGATAGAAGAACTCGAAAAAAGGTCCCCCGAAAATAATAATTGGACTAGAATATTGATACGGATGTTAGTTTTATCACAAGATAAATCGGAGGACTTCTCAGATCCTTTCACGCATACACACACAAAAAGTTCATTCACATTTTCTTGTGAGAAATATTGGAATACTTGATAGTTGCTAATAACTCGGAGACGCCTGAAACATGACAATACGGGCCCGTTGACAAACTGAGGGGTAAAGGGCCCAAAAGCGTATGAACCACTGGTATAATAATGTTTTTTGCATTCATGTAATAGAGTGCCTTGACCGATATTAATTCACAGGAATAGTATCTGGTTGTTTCATCTAAATAATCTCAATTTGAGTCCAGAATCCACATTGTATCACAATACATATTGATACTTTATTTGTGTTTTCTTATATCTTCTTGAGGGGTAAAACGTCTTGTTTAGTTTTTTTTTTTAATATCTACAACTAATTAGAACGAGAAAACATGATTTACTCAAATTTTTTTTATTTATGGAAATCAGGGGGAAAAAATTCCACATGTTCTCATGAAAAAAAAAAAAAAAAAAAGAAGACAAAACTGATCAGTTAATAAATATCTCAAAAAAAGTGTCCAGGAGTTTTGCCACTCTGATCATGGCCTCTGCTGTCAGCGGGTTGTCGGCGCTGTGCACATCTACAGGCGAGGTGTCCTCCGGGCAGAGTTCTGTACACACATTACAAATAAGACAGCAGCTCTGCGTTGGGGCCACAGTGTGTGGAGACAAACAGTTGTAGTCATTCTCACCGTAGTCTGTGTCTATCATGGTGGGCGGCGGTATCCGGAGGCACTCCGCCTGCGTCCTGAACTCCTCCACGACATCCGGCGAGACGCTCTGACTCCGGCCTGTGGGACAAAGGTGTGCGAGTTGAAGGAGACGCATGTTCAGCTCAATGGGACTGGAGGGCGAGGCCCTTACTGAAAAGCATCAGGCTGGTGAACGTGTCCTGGCCAAAGACGACGTCTTCGTAGACCACCAGACAGTCGGAGCATTTGGTCGGCAGGTAGACTTCCTTGAGGTGGAACGGTTGCTCTGTGGGGGGGAAAAAAAACCCCACACATACAGGAAATAATGTGAATGTGCTTTCAACCCAGGTTTCCACTCTTAACGGATCTCTCCGATACATCGTGGCTCACCAATCGACAGCGAGCTGTTTTCAAAGGTCGCGTTCATCGTTACGCTGAAGCATTTGCCAAATCTGCGAAGAAAGAAAAGTCAAACGTTACACCAGGATGGAACCAGAACAGCAGAATGAAGCAGTTTTTTTTTTCGGTAATGTGGTCTGTATTGATGTTCCCCATTTGAGGGGTGCTGCAGATGTCTGTGCCAAGGAATGTGAATGAGTGCGTGGATATGGCTAGAGCGAAACTATGTAGTGCAAATATACTATATCTCATTAACAAAGATGCAAGTCTAGTTATAAAAAAAGATCCTCTAGAAACATGTCGCCTTCAGGCCCCGTGCTGTGACAGTGGGGCTGGGGGCGTTTACATTCTCTGGGTCTGGACGATATTGAGGACGTTGCTCTGGGCGGTCTCAGTGAAGTTCACCCAGATGCTGGTCATCAGGGTCATCAGGGAGCGACTTCCTGGGAGGTCAGAGGTCCCCCCGATGTACAGCCACTTTCCCAGCACCTGAAGCACACAGAGCACACATTTATGAACCCTGTGGGGAGGGAGCAGCTGTAAAACAATGTAACCTAAAGCTTAAAAAAAAAATTATAATAATTTCTGAGGCCCAGAAACCTGTGAGATGTAAAAACGAGTTCACGGTCCAATAAAGAGACACCAAATTATTACTACAAAATGTAGTCAGAAAGGACAGAAGAGTCAAAGCACTGCAGGTAACTTCTGTTCATCGGCAGATGTACTTTAGAAAAACCCAAGTCTTATTGTTTTATTAATCTTTTAACAGCTGGGAACTTTGGTTTTGGTTGAAGGGATCAACAGAAATAGTTGTCAGTCCCGCGTGGTAACAGGATTCATCATTATTGGATTACTCCGGATGAAAACCGGAGACGTTTAATATTTTTATTGCAGAGTTGAAATGAAACCCTGGATACTCAAAGAGTGCACTTACGCCTTGGTTGCTGAGAGTGATGGGTTTCACCAGACTGTCACAGCTGCTCAGAGGAGCAGAGAGTCCCCCCGAGAGGAGACTCAGCAGCACGACAGCAGCAACGCACTTCCTCATCCTCTTGATGTCTTTCCTTTCTGGGCCTCCGCTTCTTCTTCTTGTCTTCGGGTGAGTCTCTTCTCTGCCTGACACAAGCCTTAAATCAACTGTGGATGCATCTCACCAGTACATTTACTTTTCTGTGAACCCATGTGAGCAAAGTAAACAGTGGGATGGCGTGGGTGGGTGGGGGGGGACTTTGACCTGTCACCGTTCCTTGATCCGATTACAGCATGTGTGCCAATGATAAGTAAACATTTTTATTACAGTATACAGTGCATCCGGAAAGTATTCACAGCGCTTCACTTTTTTCACATTTTGGTTATGTTACAGCCTTATTCCAAAATGGATATAAATTCATTATTTTCCTCAACATTCTACACACAACAACCCATAATGACAAAGTTAAAACTGTTTTTTGCAAGTCTATTAAAAATAAAGAACGAAAACAAAGCATGTACATAAGTATTCACAGCCTTTGCTCAATACTTTGTTGAAGCACCTTTGGCAGCAATTACAGCCTCAAGTCTTCTTGGGTATGATTCCACAAGCTCGGCACACCTATTTCTGGGCAGTTTCTCTCATTTATCTTTGCAGAACCTCTCAAGTTCCATCAGGTTGGATGGGCAGCGTCGGTGCACAGACAGTTTCAGATCTCTCCAGAGATGTTCAATGGGGTTCAAGTCAGGGCTCTGGCTGGGCCACTCAAGGACATTCACAGAGTTGTCCCGAAGCCACTCCTTTGTTATCTTGGCTGCTTCAGGTCGTTGTCCTGTTGGAAGATGAACCGTCACCCCAGTCTGAGGTCCAGAGCGCTCTGGAGCATGTTTTCATCCAGGATGTCTCTGTACATTGCTGCATTCATCTTTCCCTCAATCCTGACTAGTCTCCCAGTTCCTCCTGCTGAAAAACATCCCGACAGCATGATGCTGCCACCACCATGCTTCACTGTAGGGATGGTATTGGCCAGGTGATGAGCAGTGCCTGGTTTCCTCCAGACATGACGCTTGGCATTCAGGCCAAAGAGTTCAATCTTTGTTTCATCAGACCAGAGAATTTTGTTTCTCATGGTCTGAGAGTCCTTCAGGTGCCTTTTTGCAAACTCCAGGCGAGCTGTCATGTGCTTTTTACTGAGTGGCTTCCGTCTGGCCACTCTACCAAACAGGTGCTGCAGAGATGGTTGTCTTTCTGGAAGGTTCTCCTCTCTTCATTGAACAACACTGGAGCTCTGTCAGAGTGACCATAGGGTTCCTGGTCACCTCCCTGACTAAGGCCCTTCTCCCCCGATCGCTCAGTCTGGCTGGGCGTCCAACTCTAGGAAGAGTCCTGGTGGTTCCAAACTTCTTCCATTTCCAGATGATGGAGGCCACTGTGCTCATTGGGACTTTCAATTCTGCAGAAATGTTTCTGTACCCTTCGCCAGATCTGTGCCTCAATACAATTCTGTCTCGGAGGTCTACAGATAATTCTTTGGACTTCGTGGCTTGGTTTATGCTCTGATATGCACTGTCAACTGTGGTACCTTATATAGACAGCTGTGTGTCTTTCTAAATCATGTCCAATCAACTGAATTTAGCACAAGTGGACTCCAATCAAGTTGTAGAAACATCTCAAGGATGATCAGTGGAAACAGGATGCACCCTGAGCTAAATTTGAGTGTCATGGCAAAGGCTGTGAATACTTATGTACATGTTATGTTTTCGTTCTTTATTTTTAATAGATTTGCACAAATTTGCAAAAAACAGTTTTCACTTTGTCGTTATGGGTTGTTGTGTGTAGAATGTTGAGGAAAATAATTAATTTAATCCATTTTGGAATAAGGCTGTAACATAACAAAATGTGGAAAAAGTGAAGCGCTGTGAATACTTTCCGGATGCACTGTACGTCAGTAAAAGCCAAAAAGGTTACTTCCAACATAAATAAAGCCCCTGCAGTCACGTTGCACATCGGGTACTTGAGCTTTTAAGATTTTAAATCTTACTTGGACTTGATATTAAATACTAAAATAAAACTGTAAGAGAGAGTAATACATCCAATGTTTACAAGGTAAATAATGAGCTTTTCATGCTTCCTCCATGGATGAAATCACAGCAGCTGCTGAATATTAAAATGGAAGGGAGATACAAATCTGCCAGACCCCAAGATCAAACATTAATAGTGAGCCAGGATTTAGAATACTGGGTTCACAAGTCCAACCCCCGCAAAACCATTTGGGTTGCAATATTTGACAAATAAATGCAACATTTTGGAGTTCCCTTGAACTTCGTCCTCACCGTGCGAGTTGATTCCCAAAGAGAATTGTGTCACACACTGAACAGCTGCCTCCACGTGCACATGCATGCACAGGAATCAAAAACACGTTCAAAGACAACATAAGATCATAATGTGTGTGGGAGGGGGGTTATGTTTAACTATCTTTTTCATACATGTTTTAATACATACAAATTGCTCCGAGTCATAATTGGTCTGTTTAAAATCAATTTAAAAAACGTAACCCTTCAGCAGTGCGAGGTCACAATAAGAAAAATACACCCCCACAAGCCGGCTTGCAGCAAACTGTGGCAACAGTGCAGGCGGAGCTAAAGGGGTTGACCGGAGGGTGGGCGCGTCTCCTCTACAGCGACGCCATTGGTCAAGACAACTTTCTCTGCTCAGGTAGACATTACTCCACTACAGCTGTACGTAACAATATATGTTTGCTGCTATATTAATGTTGAGAATATCGTATAGAGAACCGTTAGAGATTTCCGTGGACATACTTCTTTTTTTTTAATGCCAAATGTATAAATTATGCATTAGATTAGGATTTGTTACAAATGTTCTGTGAATCACTAATGCACGAAGAAGCATTGGACCAAAGAAAAGTCACAAAAAGATGTCCTATCAAAAGTGTTTTTTTTTTTTAATTCAACTCAAACCGACTATAGATGTCTTCATACAGGACAAAACGACAAATGACAGAAAAAAAGAGCTAAATCTGCTGATCATTGGGACTATACAGTGAAATCTGAGCATGACCTAATCGTTACAACAGTGCTCTGAGAGGAGGGTGGGGGAGAAACGAGAGAGGGGGGAGGGGGGCAGAGAGATTGACGCCTTGTCTGCTGTCAGCTCATGATGGGGAGACGAATGGTGCAAACAAGACGACCACCCTTCCTTTATCACCTCCTCTGCTGCATCCGTTCCCCGCTTGAGGTGACGGTGAGGATGAACGGCAGCCGGATGGAGGAGGATTGTGATTGATGGAGAGAGGAGTGACAGGGCGCATCGACCACTCTGCGACTCTCTGCTCTTGTTGGTCTATGCCCCCTCCCCCCCTTTCCTTTCTTTCTCATCTTGGTGGGAGACACAGAGGGACAGACAGGACCCAGAGACAGAAAGGGGGAGGACATAAAAAACAAAAAACAAAAAAAGGGAGGTGGTGATCGCTACTCCATGACCTCCTGGTTCTCTTGGTCTGCGCTGATCTCCTCGCTAGGCTCTTTGCCCTCCTTGCTCCTCTTGCTCTTCTTGTGTTTGTGCCTCCGGTGGCTGTCGGTCTCCTCGCTGTCGTGCCTCCGTCTGCTACTGCTACTAATTGAAGCAGAAGGGACCAGTGTGGAAAGGGCAAAGGAGGCGAGGAGAGGGAGAGGTCGGGGACAGAGATGGGAGGGATAGGAAAGGGCATGGAGGGAAGGGAGATAAAAGGTTGGGTAGGAGAGAGGGAGACAAGAAGATCAATGAGTGAGAGAAAGAACAGGTGAAGTGAAATGGAGACGGACAGAAAGGGTTAGGAGAATAACAAAAACAGAAAACATTGTGATAATCTGTTACAGGAAGACCCATGTTGGACAATAACAAAAGTTTGGTGGGAAATTACCCTACAGAGAAATAATAAGACATTTCCCTTTTTCTTGATCCGGTCGGTCCTGTTTGTGCGAAGAAGTCGCCTTCGGAAATCTTGGCGTTGCATCTGCATTGTTAAAATCAGCCAAATCTTCGGCTGATTTTGTGTCATGTAGAATCTAGATGACACGCAGCAACACAACAAACACCGAAACTTCTCTCTGCAACTCTCCCTCATGTCGTCTTCCGGCCACAAGTCACATGACACAAACGGATCGGATCAAGCGAAAGGTAAATACTTTTTTTAAAATTGTATTTCTGTTTTGACGGTTGCATTGTAGCCTGTTTAGCGGAAGTCGTCTGCAGCATAGTCAACACTGAACCGATTCCAGCTTGTCCATATGGTCCAAGTTAAGCGCGTCAAACTTTCCCTTCTCACTCGTCACGGTCACAGCGATACGGACCCCAGATTCACCAACCGAAAGGCTTTTTAAAAGTCATATCAGCCAGAGAAAACCACCGTCACCAGCGAGGAGCCTGCTGTTGTACCTGTAGCGGGCAGATTATATAAGATGGAGATAACCAAGCTAAACGTAGCGCTACGAGTTGGTTCATAACTCTGTCTCCGGCTGACTTGTGAGAGATAAAAAGATTTTTCAATATAACCCTGTTCGGCCACGTGGATCACAAGCGTGTTCATATTTTCAAACCGTATATTCTCTCTTTTAGCATTTCAAGAGAAAAGGCTCATGTGGTCTGCTAACGCGAGTTTCTTGAATCCAAACTTTCCCAAAATCCAATAAAGAGCCGGACAGACCCGCCGACATGAGCCTAACACTGCAATAGCATGCAGGATCACCTTCTACTCAGTGGGGAAATACTGCACAATGGATGTACCGGCTGTGAACGCTGCTTTTTTTAAGGCGTTGACAATTACTCGAGGGAGGGGTCTGTGTTTTTGTTGGGAGGTTTTGTGTGCGTTTACGTACCTGCGAGAGGACTTGTGGCGTCCCTCCTCCTTCTCTCTGTGCCTTCTCTCTCTGTGTCTTTCCTCCTTCTCTCGGCTCGACCGCTCACGGTGCCGCTCCACGTAGCCACCACGCTCCTGGTACTCGCGGTATCGAAACCGCTCCTCGTCGCTGTGGAAGTGGAAAAAAACAAACAGAACAAGAGCATTCACTGGGCTGTGTTTGCACGCACACCAAACAGGCCCGTACTCTAAACAAAAATACATATTTTTTTTAATGACACGATGCATTTATATTTAATCAGTATGAGACTATGAACGCGTTAACCAGCCCGCCTCTCGTCTCCCTCCCTCTCACCTTGTGTAGCTTATAGCTGAAGGGCTGTGCTCCCTCTCTCTCTCCCGCTCATGTGTCCTCTCTCTGGGCCTCTCCCTCTCCTTCTCTCGCTTGTCGTCTCGACGGGCGTAGTAGTCCCATGGTTTAGTATTGTCCATCATGGGGGGCCAGGGGGGGAGGCACGCCTCCGGACATGGGGGGAGGGTATGCGCCTGGCGAAGTGATACAGTTATTACTTTGTGTTCAAACGCTTCCTGGAAACAAAACTGTTTACATCCAGTTAGCAATCTGTAATAATCATTGATAATGCAAATAGTTGATAATGCACATTAAACTATTTTTCCATACATACATACATACATACATACATACATACATGCTGAGGTTAGAAAACCTGGTCAACGTGGTAAAGCTTCCTACCTTGAGGGAATGGGTAGGGAGGGACAGAGCGCCCATCATACCCTCCAGGGTGGCCACTGTGGAAAGAAAAGAATGCTGCATTAAAAAAAAGAAAGTAATATTGATAACATTTGTATGTAGCTAAATACTTTAAAAAGAAATACAACAAACTACAAATGTTCTTATTATGAATTAATCATGTTTTCTTCATCTCTGGGAAAGATATGACGTTTGGCTTCCACTTCTAACAAAGTTCATGAGCCAACAGTATAATTACATCAGTAGTGACAACTGACGTTAGCATGAATTGGCTATATCAGCATAAGTATTGAAAACAATAAATACCAACAGTTACCTGTCCATAGTGGGGATGATAGCGGGAGGGGGGCCGCTAGGTGGAGGGGGGAAACAAGGAGGAGGAACAGTAATGGGCAACCCTACAAGAGAGAAAGAGAGCATTAACACATTGAAAACACTGAAACAGAGCAAACACAGGGTAAGATAGGACGGCTGCTTAAAAATCACACCAAGAGACCAGCCGAGAAATGATATGATGATGATAAACTTACTGGGTGGGGGGATGAGCGGGGGTGCAGCGTTGACATTGGGTGGAGGAGGGAGGAACGGAGGTGGGGGGATGTTTGGAGGAATTGATCCAGGAGGGAAGAAGTTGGGAATTTTAGCTGGAGTCGGCTCGGCGTCCGTTTGTTCGGCGATCACCTGCACGACAGCAGACAGGATGAAACACACACACACACAGTTTCTTTCAACTTGAACTCTAGTTTAGTGGAAAAAAGTGTGTCCGTGTTGCTTCGGTGTACCTGGATATTGTTGCCTTCTAGATTGTGTCTGCGGCGCCCTTCAACCCTGCTGATGGTGGCCGTTCCTCCACCGATCACATCTATAGTACCACTCGTCTTCCTGAAAAAAAAGATACCAAAAGTGAAAATCATGGCACTGGGCATATGCCTCGTCTACTTCTACAATACGCAATCATCAATGTACCGAAATTAAATAGCTAATGCGATGCGGCCCTAAATCATTCCTACAGACTGCAATTTTCCAAACGTATGATGACTAAACTGAAGCCCGACAATGGCTTTATTTTGACTTCTTAGGTTTGGTCAGGGTTATGAATTCAGCGTTTCGGACCTATTGTGGCTCCTAAGAGGGCATTTCATTACTCCATAACATGATGACTTGAAACAAACAAAAATGATAAATTACTGGAGGATTGGAAGCCTCTAAAGAACCGTTAGACGTGTTATATCATTAACATAGAAAATACGACGCTACTGTTAAGGCTCCATATTTAGGAAATCAATATTTTGGATGAAAAAAGAGTGGATTCAGCTAAAATTATAATTGAGTGACTCTTTCTAAAGCTCTAACTTTTAGGTTCTCACACATGCACATCACCACCCCAAAAGCAAGAAAGTGTCTTGGGCCTTGGAGTTTTTCTGTGGTCACGTTTCATGGTCAAGAAAAACATCAGGCCCCGCCCCCCACACACCGTGTTTCAACATCAACACATTAAACCTTGCAGGGCCAAGGCCGTGCCAACTTACGTATAATAGGACATGTCCGGAGGAGGCGGACCTGGGGGCCACTGCGGGGGAGAGATCCTACCATTTTGAAACAAAAGGACAGTGGTGAAGAAGATTACACACACACACACACTGGGAGGACCTCGTCTAACCACAAATAAACACGATGGTGACCAGGGGCCGGTATTTACAAACTTGTAATCACAATCAGAATGGATCCGGATCATGAAATCTCTCTTTTCTGAGTCAAAGATCAAAATGATCTCCATGGCCCGTTTCATTTCTCAATTAGTATGCAGATGGCTTCCGAGATGCCAAAACATGCAGTTCATAAAATGGCCACTTGAGGCCACATAGACCCTGTAAAAATGCACCACTGTATAAAAGAAATAAACAGGTTTACAGCCTGGTAAAAAAAAAAAAAAGGTCTCTGTATAACGTCAACTGTACATGGGAGGTGAATATTTTTATATCACTCAGCCGTTTAAAGTCTATTATGGGTTAAAGTTACGCAAGAGAGGCTGTAAGTGACGCTAGCTTTCTGCAAGGTTAAGTCACATGCTTCATGTTCATTGTGATTAACTTGTATTTTATCAAGTTAGCAACATTTTCACTTCAGTGCTAAACAGTTTTTACATATTTTGACTTGACTGATATATATTTACTTTCACTCAGGTTTTTATTTAACACTTTACTAGGAAACATTCATAAAACAGGGGGATGGAAACACTATTCGTGGGATATTATCATATATGTTAATAAGCAATGATAAGAGCACAACTGTTACCTGGGGACCTGACTGATAGGGGGGTTGTACATGTTGAGAGGAGACGTGAAGTCTGGCTTTGACGTGTGAATGGGCAAACTGGACATGTCCTTGTCGTTCCCTGTCCTGCCTTGCTGAACCTAAGAAAGAACCACAAATATATTTCATGAGTTAATCAAAGTAGAGATAGTGTTTTATTTGTCTCTGCACAACATTGTAGAAATATAGGTGATGAAGCTGTTTGAAATGAAACTATAATGTTTACTTTTTTTACTGTTCCTCTGACCTACAACAAAGAAGGTGAAGCACTTCTTATCATGTCAAGTTTCCAGATAAAACCAGACAGGAAGCTGCTTAGATTCCAACTATGAGAGGGCGGGCCTTATGAAGAAAAGAGAAGTTTGATGGAAATCTAGAGGGCGTTGACAGAAAAAAAAAAAAAAAAGAGTAAGCGCTGGTCTCTCACAGTGATCTTGCTCGTCACCGAGCCGATAGTAGAGACCTCCAGGCCCATGCGCAGTCTCTTCTGTTTTTCACAATAAGCCTTCCATGTGTCTTCATTGAAGCCATAGTTAAAGTAGTCCGATAGATCCGCTCCTACACACACACACACACACACACACACACACACAAAAAGTGTGAAATACTGAACATACTAGGATGACATGTCATCTTCCCCTGGATCTCGGGGCACCTGTACCAAAACATCCTGAATGTGCACATCACTGTGGTGCCTAAAGAAACAATTACAACATTTATACTGGTTGTTTTTTCTTCAGCTGCACACACACACCTGGCTTTCTCCAGGGTTTCTCTTCAAAGGACTCCACGTCCGCCTCCAGCACTGGTACACCGTTGATGCTACCAGGAGCGTCCAGATCCACTCCCTTCATCTTGGAGGCTACGAGAAAATAATAAACATCAGAACATGTTAAGTGGACATGAACATGTTGTTTTCTTTACTACTCTGTGTATAATATCCATGTTATGAACTGAATGGTGCATACAATAATACGCTGGTTTTTTTTTAAAGGTCAAAACAGAAAGCAGTTCAAGAATAGAGGACAGTACCTGTCCATACGGTCTGGAGCCTGTTGTCTTTATGTTGAGATTGACAGGTGGAGCTCCATAAGTTCTGGGAGGAGAACAAAATAAAACTGTCACACGGTCTCCTCTCAATTACCTGTCATGTATGTATGTATGTATGTATGTATGTATGTATGTATGTATGTATGTATATGTATATATATATATATAGTCCACATTAAAAACACACCAAACTTTGACTGAAAACCTACGTGTACTGTGGTGCTCCCGTTTTGATGTCTCCAATGGTGACGCGGACATCATCGTCGTCGTCATCACTGTCGCTGTCACTGTCAACATCCTCACCCACTCCTGCACCATCACCCTCAGCATCACCTTCCCCCTCACCTGTCGCCTGACAGAAGGAGGAAGGGGGGGGGGGGGGGGGAAGACACACGAATGGGACAGAAAACAACTGTGAGGAGGGAGAACTGGACCTCTTTTAGAAAGCAGGTTTAACACACTCTGTACCGAACTAAAGTTGTCTAACCCTGAGATGGATAACTCCCAGAACAGCTGAGTAGTGTTTGTTCACTCTGGATTAAACTCATGTGTGGAGTGAAAGAAAGAAAAGCCATCATCAATGGAGCTTTGCATCTGCAATTAACCATGACAACAGGTAAATAGAAGGCACACCCACCATTTGAATCCAGTGGATTTAGAGATATTAATGCACGTAAACTATAAATAAACTGTCCACATTTATCTTGGCACAAGGGCCTGACTCGGAGTGGGGAAATGTTTCAATAAGATAACATCATTTAGTAAATAATGAATGCCAAATAAAACCTGACTATGATAACGTGGTGGACTCTGAATGTATATGAGCTACTTTAAGAAAAGTAGTAAAGTTAAACGCTGTCACTAAAATGCAGTTAAAACAATTTTAAAAACAAATTTGCTTTCAAAACTACATTCTGCAGCTGCACCCCTATCCTGCTCACTCAGAAGTAGTAACATATGATCTTCAATATAAATCGGAATTATGTTTGATCAGTGACCGCTGAAATCAACTGTGTGCACAGAGTCACAGCATTATGTATTCATAGAAAAATAACTTCCTGAGGTTTTATCTGAGCTGAGGATGACCTGAATGTGGCACTTACGGATAGTACTTTGTAGTTTAACTTTATTGAAGAAATTGTACTTGCTTGATTCTTGTTGTTCTGAGTTTGGACTCATGGTTTAATGCACTTATTGTAAGTCGCTTTGGATAAAAGCGTCAGCTAAATGACATGTAATGTAAATATTTGAATGTGAGGGCAAAAAAACCCAGCTGATCAAAGAAATGTCTGACAACCCAAAAAAGCTGATTTTCCTGAGTACCAAACTAATACCCAACCAGGTTTTACAAACTGACTGACAGTCTGTTATACTTAGACAGTAAACCACCGCTAATAAATGAGATGCGATACCTGCTTTGGCACAGACAGAATAAATGAGGAAAGCAAAAAAAGAAAACCTACTGGCGAGTCGGTTAGGTTCACAGTGAAGATAACCATGGTAACAGACATGGAGGTTAAGTTACCCCTCTTTTTGGAACAGAAAACCCAGTTTAACTAACTCAAAAGTGTTCACTAAACCTGCTTTCTGAAACAGGGAGCTAAGTAAGCACACAACCAAAGAGAAAAGAAGCGTGGCCCACATTGCAACACATTCTGTGACTGTATGCACGCTCCGGTTACCTACCTCAGAGGCTACTCCGTTCCCTGTAGCGTGTGCATCCTCTGTTAAAGCATCAGCAGGCGCACTGTGGATCAAATACAATTTCAAGCAGTGTTGTCACGTTCTCTAACTTCACCATCATGTAGCAAAGGATTTTTTTAACAGTACTATTACAATACAAAACAATGACTCAATACAGAAATGTTTGTGTCTTTATTTGTCTTGAGCCGTTAAGAATATGCATTTTCTTATCAGCCTGTTAAATGATGTAGCTATAGATTTGTATAGAATAGTAATTTGTTGTCCATCAGTTCATGTCTTATGACACATATGAATGAAGGCATAGCCCCTAAACAGGTGTCTTTTGAGTTATTTTTAAAGTAATATACACAAAGCCACGGTGTTAATGGGTGAACACGGACAACACATACCTGACTGCAGCATTCAGTTTGGCTTCCTCGTCCTCTTCTTTGCCCTCGGACTCATCTGCAACATGAGACAAAATAAAAAGAAAAGCCTCCTTCAACCATAAGTAGCCATTCATTAGCTTCTCCTGTCAAACACACGCACACAATGCAACAGAGAGACCGGCATTGGTATTTAACGCATCTCCAGCTTCAAAACACTAATTTGAATAATGCGACAGAAACGAATGCGTTTCATCACTTTTTTGTTCTCAAATCATACGGCTGCAAAAGGCCGGGAAAGCTGCTAGCTTAGCTTACAGGCTAACCTGTTATCTCGGTGTTAATGGTTAGCCGTTCATTAGCAGACCGGCGCGCACGCGCACGCACGCACGCACACGCACACACACACACACACACTCTTTCGCTCTTGACGCGCTGTGTTTGCGGACAGCGTGGTCTTTTCTTTCTTTTCCTTTTACCTCCGTACAGCCATTCCTCCTCTTCGTCTCCAGCGCTAGCATCGGTGGCGGTTTGTTTGTCCGCTTCCTCCGCAGACATGTTGAGCTCACGCGGAGTACGATAAGCTACACCCGCAGCGGCGTCACTAACACGAGAATATTCAACACAAGCTTTCCAATGCAGAGAGTCGCGTATAGTTTATCCTTTTCTGCGAGGAAACGCGGTTATGTACAAACAAATATTATGCCTTCGCTAGATTCATCTTCAACCGAGTTGAGCGAGTGAATGGCGTGAACCCGGAAGAGGATGTTGCCGTCCTGCCAAGGTGAACGTGTCGGTGGAAAAAACCACAGCGCCCCTTGGCGGCTGAGACAGGTGGTGCTTACACACACACAAAAAAGAAAAGGAATATAAATCAATTGTGTGCTTTTTTTTATGCGTGGATTATTTTATTGTATGGACGTAATATAAGATCATGGCCCCAGCTACCTTAAAAGGTTCCTGTCCCCTATATAAAAGTTTCATAATGGCTTTTTTGTTGTGTGACTTGACATCTTCAAAGTGAAGGACCTTTGACTGAAACCCTTGTCGTCACAGTCATGTGACACAGAGGCTTGGAGACTCCTGACTCCAAGGGCTCCTGGGCCTCTGTAGGCCAGCCGGTGATCCATAGGCTTCAACTGTGAGATGCACTACATGGCCAAAAGTCTGGAACACTCAAACATCACACCCATATGTAATTATCCATCCATCCATCCATTTTCAATACCGCTTATCCTCATTAGGGTCGCGGGGGCGCTGGAGCCTATCCCAGCTGACATAGGGCGAAGGCAGGGGACACCCTGGACAGGCCGCCAGTCCATCGAGGGCACATGTAGGGACATACAACCATTCACTCTCACATTCACTCCTATGGGCAATTTAGAGATCAATTAACCTGCAGCATGTCTTTGGACTGTGGGAGGAAGCCGGAGAGCCCGGAGAGAACCCATGCTGCAACGGGGAGAACATGCAAACTCCACACAGAAGGACCGCTCCGACCGGGAATTGAACCCGCGGCCCTCTTGCTGTGAGGCGACAGTGCTAGCCACTACACCACCGTGCAGCCATATGTAATTATTAATAATTTAATTCCCAAACCATAAGCTCTCTTAATCGCTTTAAAACAAGTCTCTACTCTTTTGGAAAAGACAAAGGGGTCATTCATAACCGTCAACACTATCGAGGGCTCCGTTATATTCCAAGTGTACCAGTGAGTGACAACAAGGCAGCATTTTAAAATACCTGGATCCTGAAATAAAAATGGAATTCAGCATTTCATTAGGTTCATTATTTACGCCTGGGCTACTCCTACTGCGACGAGTCAAACCCGTTAGAAGACGAGGTCACAAGAAAAAAAAAGATGAAACACAGTTTGTTTGTACAGAAATCTGTAAACTTAGTGATCACATGATGCACACCCTTGGTGTCAGCGTACAGAGACATAGTGGTGGTGGTGCAGCCAGCGAAGGCCCACAGCTTAATGTTGCCCCAGGGCCCCGAAGTGGATTAATCTGGTAATATTGTGACATTTAAAAATATAACACTAGGGAGTCGGAGATGTGCAGCTGTAAGGGAAAAGCTGCGGGGGTTTAATCGCCGGACTGCCAAGGAAGTGAACATTAAGGCGCTCCATCCTGCTACAGCATTAAGACTGTGGTTGCTGGATTCTACTGAGCAGGGTGCAATAATCTATATACTGTATTTCTATAACTGTGTAGCTGTGCACATTTAAAGCAGGGCGTTGCTGGAGAAGAGGAAACATCCCCATTGTATGATAACATTATTTATATACCACAACTCTTACTGTAACACAGCTAAAAAGTGATAAAGCAGAGACAGACAGTGATAAATAAATAAATAATACAAGAGATAATACTTTTAAGTCCAATAATATATATATATATATATATATATATATATATATATATATATATATATTAAAAGAAAAAACAATATGGCTTGTGAGCGGTCGTTAAGGTTAAACAGCAGCGAATACACGGTGACCTCTGGTCGCAAACCCAGACTTATAGGAGCAGCCTCTCCTGACTTAAGTGTCTCGGCTTAGTGGGTCTCGGAGCTTGGGGGCCAATCCATTTAATGCAACTGCGAATGATTCTCAACTTCATTTCTCTGAAATGCACTGAATGTACTGACTTTGCCTTTTCTTCTTCTTCTTTTATTTATTTATTTATTTTTGCACAAAAAACCCCCACACATTCCACATTATCTTGCTCTCCCCCACAGAGAGAGCCAAACTGCATCCCCCTTTTATCTACGATTATGACATTGAGCAGCAGCTGCTGCAGTGCTCATCACCAGCAAACAGATTGCTGCTGTGGTTCTGTTAATGCAAAGAGGATTGTTAATGCATTTAGGGCCTTTTAAGTGGAGGCCACTCTTGCATTGTCAGTAAACTACAGGGAAATCTGTGGAAATTCTCTCGCTCTCTCTTTTTCCCCATCTATTATCATTTCTTTATGTGGTGATTATACGAAGACAAAACCCACAAAAGCTCAAGGCAAGGACACGTGCACATTCGCATCGATGTGGAGGCTATAGCATGCAGGACGTGCGCACACTATGGTAATTGCATATGTGTGAGTACATTGTTTTTTCTCTTATCACAAGTACTTTATCACATTATACTTTTGAACTTTTGTGTGGATCTCTGTATGTTAACAGCACACACACACACACACACACACATAGTCAGAAGGCAGGCAGACAGAGAGAGAGGGAGGGATACCAATGGTCTCTCGGTTAAACTAATCATGGACATTACATTTATTTCATTCACTCCGTCTCCCCTGACCTCATCTTACTCCTCTCTGTATTTTACTCCATCTGCTGTCCCTCCCCCTTTTTCTCTCCACCTCTCCTCCCTCATTGCCCCCCAATCTCTCTATTTAAACATCATGTCAGTCCTGGTTGATTTAGAATGTATTTTTGAGTGAAATCAATGCAACTGTGCTCAGAGTTTATCAGCCCTGAGTCTTGTGCATAGTCCCATTATTAATGGAGAAATGTATAAATACTGCAAATATATAAATATGTCATTACTTGTGTTCCTTCAGCCATAGATAGTGACTTAACAGACACTTAGTGCCACTTTAACTGGCATGTCCGGAAATTGTCAATGGCTTTTTTTGGTGAAGCATCTCGTACGAGGTTTAAATTGTGTGTGCGATAATTCAGACGACCCACTGGACTGGTGAAAAAATCACGTACCTCCTCACTTTGAGATTTTATCAAAGAAAAGGAAGGATCATGTGTACACAAACATCCGTACAGCTTCAACCACAACCCATGGGACTTTTTGGAAAATGGAATTTAATGTCGAGTACACTCACTGTAACAACCACGTCGCCATAAAGTACCATTGCAAACAAATGATTGAAATGAATTAAAAGAATTTGAAAAGTTGGGATATTCAGTTGACCTGCGACGCCGACGGGTGTTTCTATTATTTGGCCCACCCCATTTATGTCGGTGAGGGTAGACGAAATAACGGAAACCCTTCTCTGCATAGTGAACAACAGTACTTTACTCCTCCGCCCTCTTGCACCCTGTTTGCCTCTATTTCCCCTCTCTCCTTTCCCTTTCACCCTCTGTATCCTCCCTCCTCTCTCTGTGCTCCCTCCCTCCCTCCTTACGGTGGATTAGGCCCCTCTTACAGCCTCGTCGATGCTAATCGGGTTTATCCAGGCACAGGGCGATCATTGGACTATCGGTAATTACGCACGCTGATATTAGCTTACTCAGACGTGTGCCCTGGCACATTTTCAATCCACATCTAACATGTGGTCATCACAACAGTGTGATGCCACACTCGGCAGATTAGCGTGACAGTTTCGATCTCTTTTGTTTTGCAACACAAAGCTCCATCTGTCGCCAAAACAACTGCTTGTTTCCAGATAAGGCCTCCGGATATGAGATAGTTGTTACAAATGTGATTGTTTTTTATACTGATGTGCAACTAAGATGTGGAGCTTGGTGTTTTTGCATCAGAAGTTTACGCAACTAAAAAACCCCCGCTGTGATAATGTTTCAAGCTAAAGTTTTGGCAATCATGCTCATTCAGCTTCTGCAGAAGAGAAGACTGATGCCGCTCTCAGGTCTGCACAGTAAATGTGAAGCTACAGCCAGTTAGATAGCTTAGCTTAGCACAAAGACTGGAAGCGGGGGGAAACAGCTAGCGTGGCTCTGTCCAAAGGTAACACAATCCACCTTCCAGCCTTCCTAAAGCTCACTAATAAGAAACTATTTCTTGCCTCTGAGCAGTTGCCAGGCAACCAGTGAAGATTCCAGGATGTTACTATGTTACTGGGTCTGGCCAAGAAATGGTCCCAAAGCGCCCAAATTGTCTTCTTTCTTGTTTTTTTTCATCGTACTTTGGTTTTTGGTGCATATTACAAAAATAGACAGATATGACAGTTGTATCTATCTTCCATTTAACTCTAACAGAGCAGAAAACCAACTCTTCCTTTAATGTTAGAACATCACTGGATTCAATCAAAGTAAATTACATCAAAGGGAAACTAAGGCCGTACATTGTTTCTCTGAGGAAGTGGTCTTTATTTTATTTTTTTGACCCGCCTCTTAGTCCGATCTGCTCAACGGGTCAAACTTGTGAAACACCACAATTGATCCACAGATGGACACTTAGCAACCACACAGAGAGAGAGAGAGAACTCCACTGCACTGACTGTATTAAAGTAGAGGGCAGACAAATGGACACAGATATCATTTATCTGTTTATAATGCCCAGTCAGCACACAGAACAGTTGGATTGCATCAGGGTAAAAAAAAAAAGAAAACAGGTTTTGCCGAGTCATGCACCTGTCATTGGAAAGGTGAAAAGACAAGGTTTTTTTTTTTTACTTCAAACGTGTGTGTCCTTGTGCAGTGTGTGTGTGTATGTGTGTGTGTGTGTGTGTGTGTGTGTGTGTGTGTGTGTGTGTGTGTGTGTTGTGCGCGCGTGTGTATGTGTGTCCGGCCTGTGTATGTGTGTGTGCGTTTTCCTGTCTGTCTCCTGTGGTGTAGAAACAGCCAAAGACGGCCTACGTAAGTGCTTGCCCGAGGGTGTGAAGAACCATTTGTAGGTGATTGAGTTAGGATGTGTGTGTGTGTGTGTGTGTGTGTGTGTGTGTGTCACTGAAACAGAATAAGAGAGACAGAACAAGGAGAGAGCAAGAGAGAGAGAGAGAGAGCGAGGGAATGTTTTTTCATTACGTAATTTAATCTAAGTGGCTATTTTTCTTGTTGAAAACCTCCGTTGCCCTCTATGAGAGCACTGTCCTCATCTGTCTTAAAGCACTGAATGAGTCATGCTGTGGGTTCACACACACACACACACACACACACACACGCACACACACACACCGAGTCACAGTGAGTCAGCCGAGATCGGCCATAGACGCTCACCTCATGATGAATAATGTAAGAGGGATAGTACAAGCTGCTCACGTGACATGTGAACTCGGTGGACAGCAGACATACGGATGATCCTGACGGACTCACGCACACAAACAAACACAACGACGTCTCCACGGGGGCAGCTGGCGGACAGGTGGAGTGTACTTTGACACCTCCGAGGTGCCGGCTTCCTTTGTCTGCGTGCCGGAAAAATTCGACAGCAGATCCGTAAGGTGTTGAAGTCAATCTGTCGCTGAGGCAAAAAGTTCAACAATTGTGGGGGAAAATTGTGGGTTTTTCACTCTCTTTGCTTGAGAGTTGGATGAGAAGTTGTGCAGCTAGTTAGCTTAGCTTAGCACAAAGACTGTAAACAGAAGGGAGGGGGGGGGGGGGGGGGGGGGGGGGGGGGGGGGGGGGCGCAGCTAGCCTGCCAAAGGTAACAAAATGAAAGTTCAGTGATGAACACGTCGTCTCTCATTAGTTGAATTTGTACACACACACACAAACAAACACACACACACACACGCACACACACACACACACACACACACACACACACACACACACACACACAGTCCTTGTGCTAAGCTACGCCAACCGCTGTAGCCTTTCAGTCAACACTCAAACACAAGAGTGGCGGTGATCTTCTCATCTAAGCCTCCACAAGAACATCAATACGCCCATTTCCCCAAAATTGTTCAACTACTCCTTCGGTGTTCATCTCACATGAGGCTAAGGATATGCATGACAAATATTTGGGTTTGTCTCTCAGGCTGCGGGTCCTCCGGAGCTTTTAGATGTGCGACCCGACTTTGCATTAGAAACAACCAAACGTTTGATGGTGCAAATGTGGAAATAGCCCTTCTAGGCATCGTCGCCTGCAAAAACATATTTGTCGAGCACGGGGTTGGGCTGAGGTTGACCTTTCTGACCCCCCCAGGCTTCTCAGTCAGAACCCCTCCTCCCGTCCCTTGAACAGCCATCACCCCCCAAAGGGTGGTAATCTCCACAGGTCTATTTGGCGCAATTTCCCTGGAAAAACACGATGACCCAAAGGACAGGACCGAACTGGACTTTGGTTCCATGTATAGTGTATATATATATTTAAAACAGGCAGTTGGTGCTCCATGCATAGACACCAGGAATGAAACCTGTCCAACAGTCCTGAAGCTTAGCCCCAGCTGGTGTGTGTTTGCAGGTTGCAAGTTTGATTTGACCACAGTTGTTTTTTCTTTCTTTTTTAATCTGGAACAAGTCACATTTTCCAGAGAATTATACTGCGAAAACAAACTAATGGGCGGTGCAGTGAGGTTAGAGAATAATCATGTGTGTAAGAAAAGAAAAAAATACACAACGGCCCTAGTGTCCTCACACATATTCCTCTGGAGCAACAGGAAACACACAGGATAAAACCCCACACATAACCAAACCCATGCAAACACACACACACACACACACACACACACACACACACACACACACACTTAAGTATGCAGAGGCATAAAGTGAATTAAGTGGCAAATGACTTCAATGTGTTTAACTTACTTTTGTGTTTGTGTGTTTGTGTGTGTGTGTGTGTGTGTGTGTGTGTGTGTGTGTGTGTGTGTGTGTGTGTGTGTGTGATTTAAGTATTCCAATGTTGTCCGAGTCCAACAGTACATCTTCATGGATTGAGAAGTCCTATGCACTGTGGGGTTTGGTATAGACCTCCTCTCTAAAACTGGATTTACCAGAGCAGGCGACGGCAGCCACCAATTTAACGGGTTACCATAACAAATGTAATATTATAAGTAATTTGGAGATTCAGATTCAGACCTAACACATGGAGGTTTTGGGCATATATAAAGGCAAAATCATGAACGTTTGTGTTTTTGATTAATTCAGGGGCCGATATCAAAATCCCTCAGGGTTGTGTTTTTTTAAATTTTGGTATCTATACTTCCACTTAAGAATTCCCATTCTTAAACAATGAAGTCTCGGGTTTGACCGATGCCACAAATGTAACATTGTTGGTGGTGTAGGTAGTGTGCGCCTTGGAAGCGCATCACGAACTGGACGGTTTCTGTACATGGGAAACTCCTAAGAGAGAGAGAGAGAGAGAGAGAGAGAGAGAGAGAGAGAGAGAGAGAGAGAGAGAGAGAGAGAGAGCGCTGTCATCCAGTGTGAGGAGGGCTGCATTCACGTCCGGGAAAACGTGTGTCATCCCCACTGAAGAACCCAAGCCAGCTCTTCCATTACTGGAGAGTTTAATTGGCATACTAACTTATTCCCCCCCCCCCCCCCCCCCCCCCCCCCCACCCCCCCCCCTCCCCCCCCCCCCCCAAACACCAAAAAAAAAAAGGTGAGGGGCGGCTTGGAGAGATCCGTGTGTTGAGTTTTTTTTTCTGTCTCCCGGTGATAACCGACTCCTCACCTTGGCCGCTCTCCAGCCAATGCGGGCCAGAAAGGAGTGGCAGGAATCCAGAATAGGGGAGGAGAGGCGCTGCACTGTGTCTTTAAACTCCAGTGAAATCCATCGTGGGGGTAGTGGAGTGGAGGGGAGGTGTGTGTGTGTGGGGGGGCATTGAGTCGCAGCCGCGTATGCGTGATCATTTTGTGTGCGCGTGTGTGTGTGTGTGTGTGTGTGTGTATATGCGTGCGTCTATCCAGCGCGGTGGAGGTGCCTGCTCTCTGGATGGATGGATACGCTCAGGATGATCGTTGCTGCACTTGAAACGCTCGGAGTATAGTGTCAAAACATTTTTTTTTTGTTTTTGTTTTTAACCTTCAAACGCGCCTAACCATGAGATGCCCCTGGGTGGCCTTCGCCTTACAGCTGGTGGTGCTGCCACTAACAGGTAAGAAAACAAGTGGGATGTTGCTTTGAGCGACTCGTGGCGTATCTGTGTTCGCGATGACTTTATAGTGACCTCATTTTATCACCTTACAAATAGAGCCTCATACATTATAAGTGCTCTCTCAGGATAGGAGAGCAGGCGACGCCTTTGTTATTTTAATATGTATTATGTTATTTCTCGCATCTGTCTTTTCATTTCACGGAAGTGTTTAGCTCTGTCTCCAAATGATTTCCCCGCATGTTGTCATTAAGTCGTTTGCGCCCTTAATTACACCAATCCAGATGTGAAAAGTAATGTGAAATATAAAATACATATTTTAAAAGCAGCGTGTGGTGCGGTTAGAGGCTCGTGCATTGTCTTGTCTCCACGTTGATTCTGGAAACACACCCAAAGTGGCGTTTAACGGTGCAGTTGGATCAACCTTGTCAGCGCGGGTCTCCACATCACTTCATTTGCATAACTCCACTGTTTGGGGTTGACATAGCCTGCGAGGGAGATACCTTTGGCAGGCAACAGGTGTGTGTGTGTGTGTGTGTGTGTGTGTGTGTGTGCGTGCGTGTGTTTACACAGTATGTGTCAGTGTGTGTCAAAGATGATTAATTATTTATCCCACCACCGAAATAAAAAAGGAGATTAGGAACAAAGAAGATCCTGAAACGCGCACATCTTTGTGCACAAAACACACACCCAACGGCACTTTGACATTTACCCAACTGATGATCGCCTTGTGTGTTAGTCATATGCAACACAGCCTCAGGTTCCGTTTGAAAACCAACTGCTTTTTCCTTTCTTGTTTTTTGCTTACTCAAACACCACCTGTAGCGGCCGGCTACAACACATGCACTTTGCAGCCTGCACAGACACAGATATTGATATTTTATGTTTTTTTTCTTCTTTTTTTCTTCTTTTTTTCTCTTTTTGCTCTCTTCCTTGACTTCTCGGGCCTCGGCTTTCAGCCCCCGAAGGCACAACAGTCACAAGAAAATCCTGTTCTCGAAATGGCGCCTATCATATCATGTGGAAAGAAAAACAAAAGTTGAAAGTGGAAGGGTGGGGGGGGGGGGGTGGTTTGTGTGTGTGTGTGTGTGTGTGTGTGTGTGTGTGTGTGTGTGTGTGTGTGTGTGTGGGGAGGGGGTGAGGGGGGGGGGGGGGGGTAACTGAACATGTTTAGTTTGGTACACACACTTGGATTTAGTGGTCTTAATGCATGATTACTCAGCGGGTGGACAGCTCATAATTATTGATTGCTCAATTGAGCCGCAGTGGTTTGATAGCACTCCGTCCTAAGGGGCTCTGTGCCAATCATAACATCCAATTTAACCATCACGTATGCATAACTGTGGTGGGAGTTTTATCGTCTGGACAACTAAAGTATCCATCTCCAGAATAATCTAAACGAATCGCTAACGACGGTCATTTTTGGTTTCCTTGTCCTGTTTAAGCTCTTTTTTCGCTGATTCCTATCTCTTCCTTGGGATTCCTCCCGGAGCGTGTAGTTCATCCACATCAGTGTCAGTTTGTTTCCCTTTTAAGAACCAGATCTGTCCTGATCCCCCCCCCCTCACAGCCTTTCAAAAAAGCAAGCTGCACCCGAGTCATCCACATAACCTCCAGCCGTGTGCTCTGTCTTCAAAGTCTGGTGCCAGCCGGTCATCTCCCCCAGCGGGCCCCACGTCGTGGTTCCCAAGAGGGGACGGCTGGAGCTGCGCTGCCGCGACAATGCCACGGCGTCGGGCGCCCCGTCCAGGCTGAGGTGGCAGAGGGGGAGAGCTCGCAGGCTGGAGGGCGAGGTGGAGGAGGGCAGAGCGGCCTCCGTCACGGTGTCGGCAGCACAGGCCTACCACATGGGCCGCTATGTGTGTGTCAACAACAGCACGCTGGAGCACAGCTCCGTCTACGTATACGTGAAAGGTGGGTGTTTTTGAGGTGGAGGCACGTGTATGTGTGTGTGTCGCGTCTTATACGTCAATCTCCCTCGCGTTCTCCTCAGACCCCCAGAACGCCTTCCAGCGCACCATGGTGAACGGAATCCTGGTGCGCGAGGGGGAGAACTGCACCATCCCCTGCCTCGTGACCGACCCCGAGGTCACTCTCCTGGCCTTGGAGGCCTGCGATGGACGACCGCTGCCCCCCGGCGTGAGTTACCACAGCGACCCCCAGCGGGGGATCACCATCCGCAGCGTGAGGAAGGAGTACGAGGGCTGCTTTGTGTGCGTGGGGCAGCTCGCTGGGGTCAAAGTGACGTCGAGCCAGTACACTGTGGACGTACGACTCGGTAAGTGAGACACACGAAACCTCTACTTCAGCACACTGTTTTGGTGGTTCTTCATGTGGCAGAGGTTCACTAGATTTGGTCATTTGGCCGATAATTAAGCTAAAAGGCGAGAGGCGAGGGAGATCTGTAAAGACAGAGCTTGTAAATTAAGTTATGGCTCTTGCAGCCTCCCAGCAATGAGTCAGTGGAAGGTTCAGCCAAAGCGTTTGCCTTTTTGAACCATAATGCAAATGTCACCAATACTCATCAGTCAGAGTAAACAGGGAAGTAAAGTGGTCCCCACCAGAAACCTCGGAGCTGCTTGCCATAGGGCCGGACAATGTGAACATAATATCTTCTTCTGGCACACATCATCATATGAAGTGAGAAGATTTTAGGGACATTTTTGAAGTGGTCACCAAAGTCAGCGTGGATTCACTTTGCTATGAGCGTCAATGCCAGGGGGGAACTTCATCCGTCGAATAGTTGAAGCCAAAGTGGGGGGCCCCCGAACGTGGCTACACATCTTTCACAAGAGACCATAATGCATCCTGACACAGAGCAGGGGTAGTCACCGCGACTACACACATATGGCAGATGTGTTTTGGCAGAAGAGGGTTGGCTCACAGCTTTTCATAGGAGCTATATTAATAGGAAATGAAACCATGAAAGCATTTCTCGGTGTCAGTCGGATCCGATCACATTTCTATTAGCCCCCCGCGTTGCATCAGCATTTTCCGTCCCAGTCGGCAGTGGGAAGAAGTCCAAACCAGGGGGGGTGGGGGGGCGCAGTGTCCTTCTGACTGATGGAGAGAGGGAGTGAGAACAGAGGGAGGGAGGAGCTCAGGGATTAGAGTCATAAAGCTCTGTAACGGTGCATGAAGGCTGTGTCTGCTGTAAACAGAGTTATCGCCGTCAAACAGGCACTGGAGTGACGTCGGCAGGCATTAAATCTCCGGGGAAATATTAGTCCGGTTTATGTGCGCACGAGTTTATGTGTGCACAAGTTTCTGCACACGCAAATCTTAGTGCTCCTCATGTGTGTGTAAGTGTGTGTGTGTGTGTGCGTGTGTGTGTGTGCGTGTGTGTGTGCACATTGTCATTAGTGCGTGTTGGTCCACTGACTGGAGCCGCACGCCCTCTGAGGGTCTTTTAGGGATCAAATACGGATACAGTCCTTTCAGACGGCTCATTAACACGCACACTGGTGAGTTTAAATAAGTCACTCAACTCCATCCGTCACGATAATGTTGTCTCCGCGCCTCTTGATCCAGTGCCTGAGGTGCCTCCGGGGATCACGCTGTCCCAGAAAGACACAGTCATCCTGAGGCGAGGAGAGCGGTTCGAGATCACCTGCAGCTCCGCCAACGTCAACCCGGACGTCAGTGTCACGTGGGATTTCCCTCCAGCAGCGGTGAGATTGATGAAGGGATGGACTCCTCCTCGGCCTTTTTATGTCCGGGTGACTGACTGTCAGGATGTGAAGCTTTCTGTGTTTCTATCTGACTCGCTGTCCCTCTTTAAAGGACATGAACCCTCCCCAATCCAAGACAGAGAGACATTTACACTGCAGTCAGATTTCTATCAGGGTTGTGGAGGACACTGAGGTCAAACCCTGAGTAATATTTATGGGAATGTGGTTGTTTTAATGACAACGATTAAATAAAAATGTATTCTGATCTTTCTTATTCTAAATATTTTCATTATAATAACTGCTTTTAGGCAAATAATAGTATACCTGGCCATGCAGAGAAGGCTTTGAATTAAATTAGTAAATTATCTTTAAAATATTGTGATTTTTTGTTGGTGGCAAATCCTGGCTATAGTTCTGTAAAAAATAAATCAAATGCTGACGCTGTTTTAAGATTAATATTTAAAGTGCAATATATGGGATTCAAAGCTTTATTATACTCAGCAAATGTGTTATGTAAAAATATGGCAGAGTATGTTTTAAATGCTTTTAGTGCATGTTAGTAGTTCCCCCACTGCCCCACTGGCTAGCTGACCGCCACCACCCTGCACTGCTCTCACACATGACCAACCCCAGCTGATAACCGCCATGTTGAGAGCCGTTGAGAGGCAATAAAAAATAAATATCTCAAACAGCCCCTTTAAAACACAACCACGAGGGAAGTGTGCCCTCACTTGAGAGAAACTGATCCATCTGAAGCATCCCACAATGAAAACAGTGGATATGTGTAAAGTTGCACCTGCTCACCTTTGCCCCCGTATCCCTACAGCACCCTGAGGAATCCCACAACTCACACATCCTGTCGGGCTCCCGTGGCTACCAACGCGCCACCTCACTCTTGATCGCAGCGGTCGACCAATCAGACTCGGGCACTTACCGCTGCCACGCCCACAACGAGAGGGGCGCCAGTGCCACAGCGCTGCAGCTGGATGTCCGAGGTGAGTGCTGAAGATGGCTCTTATAAGATAAGATAAGATAAGATAAGATAATCCTTTATTAGTCCCTCGGTGGGGAAATTACAGTATTAATACAAGTAATATTATTAAATTATAGTATTAGTAATAATTACAATTATTGTTGTTCTTATTCAAAGTGTGTTCTTATATACCAGTTGAGAATATCAGAACTGTGTCCAGACACGAGTTAGGCAAGACACACTTTTCAGACCAAGTCCTCGTCCGTGGATTTGCTCTGTTGATACAAAACATCTGGCCAATTGAACATGAAGAGTGAACCCCCAACACTTTGGACTTCGCACTGAACAGCACTTTAGCCCAGTTGTGCAATACTAATACGTTTAAGTACTTTTTTAAATTTATTTTATACACTTTCCGTCTGTATATATAATATTCTTCTTGTTTTTTTACTCTTAACTTATTTCTGTTATTATACTACTTGTTTTACTTATTACTGTGAGCAATGCTGCTGTAATCCTGTAATTTCCCCACTGAGGGACTAATAAAGGATTATCTTATCTTATCTTATCTTATCTAATTCTGCAGCAAGCGAGTGAGCTCACCAGATTTAAGTAGTGAACCGCTGCTTACGGTTTGAACATCACACATCAGGCTTGATTTGGGCCCTTTCACCACACTTCTTACGAGTTAAGTCGAGAGTCTAAGTCACAGGAACAATCATCCCCAAAAGGAGTTGGGCTTTGTTGCAAACGGGAGAGGCCCTGCAAGCGAGTCCCCCTCACACGCAACTAGAGCGCCCCCAGTGGACCAGTCGGTGAACATGCTGAACAGGGCTCTCAGAGAAACGCCGCTCTATAAATAACGGTAGAAACATGTATTTTGTGCACACTTTGATATTAGCAGTTTATATTATTTCCTTCCAAATATCTTACACCAATGATCGTCAACTATTTGGTCGCTCTTATAAAAACCTACAAATGCAAAATAGCTTGGGCACATTTTTTGCCATTTTGGAAAACGAACTGAAATACAGGTAGACGGGGTGGGTCGAGGAAACACATGAAGGCGTCTGCAAGGCATTAAACACCAGGAATACGCGGATGACTCACGTAGCATCTACAGTCTAACCTTTGCTTATCCGCAACACTTGGGTACATAGAGGAAGTGTACACGTGGGCTTCTCCTTTAAGTATGTGTGTTTTCCGATGTCCCTCCAGATCAGGGGTTCATCACCATGTTTGGAAGGCTGGGTCCGGTCCGGGCCGACGTTAAGGAGGGCGAGAGCCTGAGCCTCAGAGTGGAACTCAACGCCTATCCCGCCCCGAGCTCCCTGTTCTGGTCCCACGGCGGAAAACGGCTCCTCAACACCACGGAGCACGTCATCACCGTCCACCGCCGCAAATACAGGTACGCTGGGGTCAATTGCAAGTGCCAAGCAGAATCAGAAAGGGGAAATAAAATGTGCATTTCGTTTCGTCAGACTCACCAGCGAGCTCCGACTCGTGAGGGTCGTCGGCTCCGAGGGCGGGATCTATCAGTTCTCGGCCAGCCACGAGGACGCGTCTGTCGACCATTCATTCCACGTGTACGTCATCAGTAAGTAGCTTTCACAGTTAATGTGTTGCACTCAGTTGCCTTAGTATTTATATGTGTTCTATGCTAAATATGTGTCTCTCTCTTTTTCTTTTTTTTCTTCTTTTTTTTATCAATCTGCCCACCTTTTTCCCCACAAGGCAAGCCGGTTATCATCGCCCAGGAAGGCCCTGTTGATGGACAGGTGCGGTGCATCGCCGCCGGTTACCCAGTCCCGAAGATAAGCTGGTACTTCTGTGAGCGTCCCCACACCAGGTACGCCTGAAATTTGTTTAGGTCATTTAATTTAGTTTATTAAAATGCCTTCCATCAGAATAAGACTGATACACGGCTGCTTTATTGTTATGAGCTGGGTGTGAACCTTTGACATCTTTAATATTTTATCTGGTTTTAATTTTCATTCAACTATATAGAAATGGATTACGTAATAACAGACTTTACAGATGGCTCAAATTATTAAAAGATACACTGCCGTTCGCATTATTTTTCAATAGCTTAGTTTCACGTTGTCTATCCTTCTTATTTCATGGTCAGTCCAGATTTGTGTTGATTTTGTAATACAAACAATAAGATAAAGAAATAAGAAACATTCTTTCATGCATTTAAATGTACCTTTCCATATATATATAATTTAAAAACTGTAACGGAACAGCAGTGTGACTTTGGAGTATTTTACTCACAATAATCTCCAACACCTTCTGTTGTTTTGTCTGGCAGTTCCTCTGAGAACACAGTAGAGGCTCATGGGAAAACGCTGCTTTATGTGATCTCATAGTCTCCTTAGTATTCATGACTGCTGGTCAACACGATATGAGCAGTTTCAGATATTAAGCGCTTTGGTTCGAATATTATTTTTGAATTTTATCGGCTGAAAAATGAATCGATTCAATAGTGCAGAGAGCTGTGGCTGCAATGTCCCTGTGCTAAGCCAAGAGAGGAAAATGTACCCTTAAACTTCATAACCCACCCTCTTTTAACAGGTGCTCTCACCTGCCCAATGCCACCCAATGGGAGACTTCGGACGGTCGCCATGGTGGCAGAGTCCACCTTCGGCCGGGGCGAGGTGGGTGGGCCGGCTGAACGTGAGCAAGGAGCACGGCCACTACCCCACCCTGGAGTGCGTGGCGAGCACGGAGGGGGAGGAGGCCTACACGCTGTTCTCCATCAGTGGTGCGACACACACACACACACACACACACACACAACACACACACACACAACAAACCCATTGAGCCTGTGTCGCGCCGGACACTACTGGGCGCAGATTGAATGAGATTAGTGGATGCTGACTATGCAGGCTGGGATTATATGGCGTGGACCCCGCTTACCTCTGGCACGAAAACAAAACACCACTCCTGCAGCTCTCCGTCTTGACAGCGAGGAAGAGGAGGGAGGAGGAGGAGGAGGATAAGGATGTGGCCGTGTGAGCGCCTGAGTGTGTTGTGTTTGTGTGATTTATGATTACCTCTGCCGTGTGTGTGTGTGTGTGTGTGTGTTTTTTCCTCTCAGAGCGCATCGTCCCCATGAGCTCTTCACTCCTCTCCTCACCGGCATGGTGGCCACCGGCATCGTGCTCAGGCCTCATTCTGGTGGTGCTGCTCTATAAATACGTGCAGGTAAGACGGTGGTAGCTCACGCCGACGTGTGAAATTAAGTTCATCCACTCAAGGTTTCTGGCAAAAAGGCCCGCCCCTCATGAACCAATCCCTCACGCCCTCCATCTTGGTTATCGTACATTTTAAGTTCGAGGCATCTTTCTGAGATAATTTGCTATGATATGAAGTGTTCTTAATGAATTTGAAATGAGCCATTCAGAGTGCAGTTTATTCATTTTTTTGACACTACATTAATTCCCCCCCAACACACACACACACACACCATACACACACGGACGGGCGTGCAGCTCTTATTTCATACAGATGAGTCAGACTCCCTTGAGAACGAATGGATTTACGGCGGAGCTCCTCAAGAGCACATTGACACAACCCTCTCTCTCTCTCCAAACCTTACAGAAACCAAAGTTCCAAATCCAGTGGAAGGTCATCGAGAGCATCCACGGCAACAACTACATATACATTGACCCCACCAGCTGCCGTACGACGCCAAGTGGGAGTTCCCTCGACAGAAACTGCGCTTCGTAGGACGGCGCCTGTGTTTGTGTGTCGCTGTGAAGAAGATAGTGTTTTCACATTCAATCTGCCGAGGACGGTGGGAAAGAAGTCCATGTCTAGAGTTACTATGAAATGTGATGTTTTGTGTGCGTGTGTGTGTGTGTGTGTGTGTGCGTGTGTGTGTTCCCGCAGGTAAGACTCTGGGCTCTGGGGCTTTTGGAAAGGTCGTGAGGGCCACAGCGTATGGACTCTGCTCCGCAGATACTGTTACAACCGTCGCCGTTAAGATGCTCAATACGTAAGTCTGTGTGTGAGTGAGTGTGTGTGTGTGTGTGTGTGTTTGTGTGTGCGCATGTATGTGTGGTGTCTGTTTTGATCTCTCTCGCTTTTTGAGGCTGTGTCCAAAAAAGAGTTCAAAGTTATTTTTCTCATAACAATATTTATAAAAAAGTATGAGGTCTCTATTATGGAAATGATGGGTACTTATTAGGTTTGTGCAATATAATTAATGTTTTTTCATTTACTAGCACTATTATGAAAAGCATGATAACCAATCGGATCATAAATAGTTATCTACTAGTTATTTACATAAATGGAAAGAAATAACATTCATATCACTTTGGCAGTCCAAACTGAATTGGTGGACAGCAAACACAATGTACTATATAAAGTACACTATGTAGTGCACTATATAAGTACACTATGTAGTACACTATACATAATACACTATTGTAGTACACTATATAAAGTACACTATATATAGTACACTATGTAGTACACTATATAAAGTACACTTTGTAGTGCACTATATAAAGTATACTATGTAGTACACTATATAAAGTACACTATGTAGTACACTATATAAAGTATACCATGTAGTACACTATATAAAGTACACTATGTAGTACACTATATAAAGTACACCATGTAGTACACTATACATAATACACTATGTAGTACACTATATAAAGTACACTATGTAGTACACTATATAAAGTACACTATGTAGTACACTATATAAAGTATACCATGTAGTACACTATATAAAGTACACTATGTAGTACACTATATAAAGTACACTATGTAGTACACTATATAAAGTATACCATGTAGTACACTATATAAAGTATACCATGTAGTACACTATATATAGTACACTATGTAGTACACTATATAAAGTACACTATGTAGTACACTATATAAAGTACACTATGTAGTACACTATATAAAGTATATATGTAGTACACTATATATAATACACTATGTAGTGCACTATATAAAGTACACTATGTAGTACACTATATAAAGTACACTATGTAGTACACTATATATAGTACACTATGTAGTACACTATATAAAGTACACTATGTAGTACACTATATAAAGTACACTTTGTAGTGCACTATATAAAGTATACCATGTAGTACACTATATAAAGTATACCATGTAGTACACTATATATAGTACACTATGTAGTACACTATATAAAGTACACTTTGTAGTGCACTATATAAAGTACACTATGTAGTACACTATATAAAGTATACTATGTAGTACACTATATAAAGTATACCATGTAGTACACTATATAAAGTACACTATGTAGTACACTATATAAAGTACACTATGTAGTACACTATATAAAGTATACCATGTAGTACACTATATAAAGTATACTATGTAGTACACTATATAAAGTATACCATGTAGTACACTATATAAAGTACACTATGTAGTACACTATATAAAGTACACTATGTAGTACACTATATAAAGTATACCATGTAGTACACTATATAAAGTATACCATGTAGTACACTATATATAGTACACTATGTAGTACACTATATAAAGTACACTTTGTAGTGCACTATATAAAGTACACTATGTAGTACACTATATAAAGTATACTATGTAGTACACTATATATAATACACTATGTAGTGCACAATATAAAGTACACTATGCAGTACACTATATAAAGTACACTATGTAGTACACTATATATAGTGTACTATATATAGTACACTATATGTAGTGCACTATATAAAGTAACACTATAAAGTACACTATGTAGTACAGTACTTTCCTAAATGTGCCTGATGATGTCACCCTAGCCAACGCTCACGCCACGGAGAAGGAGGCTCTGATGTCGGAGCTGAAGGTGCTCAGCTACCTGGGGAACCACGTGAACATCGTGAACCTGCTGGGGGCCTGCACTGTCGGAGGTGAGCGGAGCCGCCTCAGTTCCCTCTCGGGAAGTTTACTTTCCAGCACTCGTCTTGTTTATCGTCTCTCTTATCGACTTAATGTGTGTTGTATGGTCGTGTATTGACTTGCTGCCACGCCCGGCCAGTATTGACCTCTTGTGGAGGAAGAAAATCCGATATTGGACCAGCCGGTCCCGCCCGCGATGCAAAAAAACGTGATGCAGTTTGACTCGGATCGATACGTTTCACCTGTAGAGACGGACCGACATTGATCATAAAGCAGCGTTGGAATTGGATTCTGTTGGGAGAGAAACGTGGGACAACCTAAAGAATGTCGACACAAATTTGTGCAACAAGTTTGGACTCGAGTCACGTGTGCCGACCTGACGCCATCTTCCTTTCAGCGCTGTGTTTCTGAGTCTCTTTTCAGTGTTGTGGCGGCGTCGTGCGCTTTACAAAAACAAAATCAGCGAGTGAGGTTTTTCTTTTCATCTCTTTTCAGGCCCAATCTTGGTGATCACAGAGTACTGTTGCTATGGCGACCTCCTCAATTTCCTGCGCAGAAAAAGAGAGGCCTTCCTCAACTCCCAAGTCGGTGATGGTTACTATCGCAACGTGTCGAACCAAAAAGAGCCTGCAGCGAGGTGGGAACGTGTGCGTATAACAATAGGGACTGCAACTGCAAAAAGGTTATTTCCATTTAATGATTGTGCGTGTGCGTGTGCGTGTGCAGCGGAGAGGTGGCTGATACAGGATACATCCCCATGCGTCCCTCTGAGAAAGAACGGTTTTCCCAGTCAGGTATAAAGTTATTTCTGATCGTGCATTTCAACAAAATTGAGTGTCTGACCGTGTCTGACCGTGTCTGACCATGTCTGACCATGTCTGACCATGTCTGACCATGTCTGACCATGTCCTGACTGTCCTCTTCCTTTAGTCGATGCGGAGGAGCTGTCTCTGGACGCCGAAGATCTCCTCAGCTTTTCTACCAGGTGGCCAAGGAATGCAGTACATTACTTCCAAGAACGTAAGGCTTTTTACCGACCGTGCAGGTTTTTATTATTTATTTATTCATAGAGCCGTAATGGGAGGCATTTTTAAAAGGGCCGTGGCTCGGGGCCATAGTGCCCGTGCATCGGCGTCGGCTTAAAGTGCAATGAGAGTGGAACGCGGTGAAGATGCGTTCAAGAAAGTTAGATCAGCCACCGAGCACGCAGACAACCAGCTCCTTCACCAGCTGAAGTGATAATTAAAACCCTCCTGATTCACTCGTACTGCACTTTTGTTGCTTTTGGTAAATCCGGCACTATTTATGCACATTTGACTAGACTAAAACCTTTTTTCATTATATTATGAAATTATTTTATATATATTAATTTATTATTTATTTGTTTCATTGATTTAGTTGTGTTTTTTATTTGTGTTTTTATTTCCATTTATATAGTAGTTTTACTGTCCATATGCCTTTTGTGTTTGTGTGCTTTATAACAAGTCAAACTCGCCCCACCTCATTGGTACATGTGTGCTGCATGTCACTCACTCGCTGCAGTTTCAATGTCAATATGCGCGTGTGTGTGTGTGTGTGTGTGTGTGTGTGTGTGTGTGTGTGTGTGCTCAGTGTGTTCACAGGGATCTTGCAGCCAGAAACATTCTGCTGACTCACGGCCGGGTGGCGAAGATCTGTGACTTTGGGCTGGCCCGAGACATCACCACTGATGCCAGCTATGTGCTCCGGGGCAACGTGAGTCTGTCTGTCACTTTCTTTCACCCTTCCTCTTCCTCTTCCTCTTCCTTTTCAAATTGCTTGTTTTGTCCTGTCAACGCTCCAAAAAAACTAAAGGTTAAAATATATTAAAATCATAACAGGATTTATTTTGTACCTGGTATTGCTTGAAATATTACAATTAATTATTAAGTATACAAATAGCTGCCGTTTATTTTTCTCTCAACCGACCAGTCAATTCAAGACAGGGATGGGAATCATCTCTTAACATTTTTGTTTATATTTGTTTAAATTCTTATCACATTCCGATAGCAAGGCCAACATGACCCTCATTTCACTTCTGCTGCACTAGTGCTAACAATAGTCATGTTTGTGTCTACATTCATTATGATATGATTCTTGGGGAGTGGCTTAGCAAGGAGGCCTGAAGGGAGGGCCTTTCCTCTCGATTTAGTGCTCTACTGTCATTGGAGCTGGCAACACTAGCTTTAATCCACAGCTTTAGTCGTTACTATGAAAATATAGGTACCTTGTTTGAGAAAAGGACATGAAAACAATGGGGACGATATTCCCGTTTCACCGGTCCCGTGACAAACAACTCTCCCTCCCGCAGGCTCGCCTGCCCGTCAAGTGGATGTCTCCCGAGAGCATTTTCGACTGCGTCTACACCCTTCGAGAGTGACGTGTGGTCCTACGGCATCCTGCTCTGGAAATCTTCTCTCTGGGTAACGTTTCCAGCTGTTGCATCCGTTTCATAATGCCATTATTGTCGCCGCTTTCGAGGCTCCGTGAAACCATATTGATTGTGATATCATTATACGAATCCATGATGATTTTTCTTTTACCAGAAATGGAGACATGACTTGTTCGAAGGCCGTTAAGCGTGTGTCCTATGTCTGTGTTGCAGGTAACAGCCCGTATCCTGGGATGCAGGTGGGCTCAGTATTTTATCAGATGATTCAAGACGGACACAGGATGAGCAAGCCCGAGTTTGCTCCCGTCGAGATGTAAGTCAGGTGGCAGCCTCCGATGAAAGATGTGCATTATTTGTAATGGCCAGCAGGGAGGGGGGGGGGGGGGGGGGGGGGGGGGGTCAGACTGCATAGAAGTCTATGAGAAAAGGCCTCTACTTCTCACTTGCTTTATTACCTCAGTAAACTCATCTCTGTCTCACCTCTGTAGGTATGACATGATGTTGTCCTGTTGGAACCACGATCCTTTGAAGAGGCCCTCATTCAGGAAACTAGTGGAGAGGACCGAGCTGCTGCTGTCAGAAAATACCAGGAATGTGAGTATCGGCTCCAAGATTAATCAGAGAAAAGCAGTCGAGATGCGGACAGGAAACACAGGAGTAGCACGTGTAAAAAAGATCCTCAGGCGGAATCAAACCACCATCTACTGTGCCTATGTGACATCATCGAAACGCGCTAACTCACAAATGTGCGTTGTTACCTCAGGTGTACCTGACGCTGAGCAACGCTCCGGGTCATCCAGAGCAGCAGAGGGCGCCGTCGCGGAGGCTGAGCTCAGTCTGCAGCACGACAGCCCCCACCCAGCCTTTGCTGCAAAACACAGTGGACGTCTTCCTGGACTATGTTTGACACACGCACGCACACACACACACACACACACACACACACACACACACACACACACGCACACACACACACGCACGCACGCACACACAGCTATGAAACACACAACCCCCCCTACCTCTCTAATCATTCTCTCCTCTTTCCTCATTCACACAACCAACATGACCCAAACACACTCTGTAAACTACTAGCAAACTCAAGCTGGCCTTCCTGCAACACACACACACACGCACACACACACACACACACACAGACACACAGACACACAGACACACAGACACACAGACACACACACACACACACACACACACAGACACTGTATATACAAACCCGCTCTTAGTACTGGCCTCTATGTAATCTCCCCATTGGCTTATTGATCTCTGGTAGGTATTTAGGTGCACGCCCATGTAAAGCAGACTCCAGCACTACCCGCCCATCAGATAAGACACCTGCTATCAGCAGTGGGAGGAGTTTTGGCTTCCATCCAGCATCAGATTGCATCTTGAGACGCTTTGAGAAAACAGAGACCTTGACTGAGGAATAGATAAGCACAGTCGGTGCTGTGACGAGCGGACAGATTTTTTCTTGCTTTTTTTTGGTGTCAGAATTGTCTCCCTTTTTTTTGTTATAGTAATGTTTGGCGTTTTGGCAAAGTGAAAAATGAGAGTTAGACGAGACGATTGATACCACCTTAAGATGTGTGTGTGTCGAGCATGGAGGCTAAAGCGGGAGCCGTTTAGCTTAGCTCAGCGTAAAGACTGGAAACAACTCTCACCTGTAGTATTCATACACATTGTTTTGTATTTTATTTAGTTTGAAAGGTGCTGTATTTATATATCTTGATTGAACAGCGATGGCCAGCAGCTCTTAACTACACAAATTAATACATTATG